>NW_013531704.1:3777698-3841138 GCF_000836235.2 Papilio xuthus
GAAGAAGACGAAGAAGACGAAGAAGAAGAAGAAGAAGAAGAAGAAGACGAAGAAGAAGACGAAGAAGAAGAAGAAGAAGAAGAAGACGAAGAAGAAGAAGACGAAGAAGAAGACGAAGAAGAAGAAGAAGAAGAAGACGAAGAAGAAGAAGAAGAAGAAGAAGAAGACGAAGAAGAAGACGAAGAAGAAGACGAAGAAGAAGACGAAGAAGAAGACGAAGAAGAAGAAGACGAAGACGAAGAAGAAGAAGAAGACGAAGAAGAAGAAGACGAAGACGAAGAAGAAGAAGAAGACGAAGAAGAAGAAGAAGAAGAAGAAGAGACAACTTTACTCTTAGGAGGTTACAAACGAACTAAATATTATAACTGACTTATCTCTAAGGAAAACATGAGAATACAATACATAAATGGGTACTTAAGATTAGCTTATACTACTGGTGGTTACGTACTCAGTTTATAAAATCACAAACACAAAGAATATCCATAATCCATAGCAAAGAGTATATAATAAGTAGCATAGCATTGAAAATGACAATTTTTATTCTCCGTTTGTGTAATTAGTCAAGAGTCCAGTCTCTTATTTTATATACTCTTTGGTTAGCTAGGTGTTGCCAAGACCAAATGAATTATATCATAGAACACTAAAAAACAAAATTTTGACAAATGTCAAATATGATCACATCTTCCTTGTCAATTTATTTTGTTTTTGTTGTTTAGGTTAAAAATTAAACCGCGAACCTACAAAATTCAAATATAAATAACTTAGAAATGAGCAACTATCATAATGTTTGTGCTATCTGAAATGAAAGATGTTATTAGAGTTACTCCTGAACATTTTCATCAAAGTTTATCGGAATCAATAACAACATTGCTAAATAGAAAACTTGCGAATAAGGTTAGTGTATACCAGTTTTAAATTATATTTATACCTATTAGCAGTGTAACCTTAGTAAAAGTTCCTCTGATATAAGCAATTCGGTAACCACAGGTCATATTGGGAAAACCTCAAAGCCTTATAAAGTGGTGAAGATAGAGGTTCTGTTACATATTATTTTGTTTTCTAAAATATGACATTCATTTTAGGTAGTACTTAATGTAGGTTTGTGTATAGCACTATTTGATATAACTCATATTGGACATTCATATATTTTCCCTGGAGATGGGTCATCACACACTGAAGTCAAATTTCGGTACATTGTGTTTAGACCTATTGTGGAAGAAATTTTGATAGGAAAAATAAGAAGTTGTAGCAGAGATGGCGTGCATGGTAAGTATTGTTTTCTTAACATTAAGTAATATAAAAATAAAAAAATTGAATGATGGGAATATTGAGATACTATTCCTACTTATTATTATATAAAATGTGATTTCATTTTACAGTGACACTTGGATTTTTTGAAGATATTTTAATACCAGTTAATGCTTTGCAGCATCCCTCAAGGTTTGATGAGACAGACCAAGCATGGGTATGGGAATATCCAAAAGGGGAGGGTGAAAAGCATGATTTATTCATGGATTCAGGTGATTATAAATTACGCAAATTAAAAATTATATTGTTAAGTTGTTGATATCACTGCACTATAAAGTTGCAAGATTAATTTAATGACTTAAACTGAATTGGCCAAAATTTAACAAGTGTTCCCGGTTTTTTCAGGAGAATCAATAAGATTTAGAGTTACAAGTGAAGTATTTGAGGAGAGTTTGCCCACAGGTCCCCTGGGAACAGAATGTCCTGTTCAAACTATAGCACCATACAGAATAATAGGTGGCATCAATGAACCAGGCCTAGGCTTGCTCACATGGTGGGAAGCTCAGGAACAAAATGATGTGGGAAATGACATTGATGATCAAGAAAATGATGAATAAATGTTACATAAAAATTATTTTGCTTTTTTTATAACAGGCAAACCTGAATAATGAAAGTCCAGTGAACCGCAGCATTTTTCTTGCTTACATTTCTCTCCAACCTGAGTTTCTCGCTTATCCTGTTTCAATTGTATTCTTTAATACCTTCTTAAATATGGTTGTACAAATGGCCTGATTAATTTTAAAAAATGTTTTAAATTTATCAGTTTGCAAAATTATTTGATAGCATGTGTTTTTTTTAAATTGGTAAGTAACCAAGAATTCTAATGAATTGTCGAATATTCAATAAAAAGAGCAGTACAATTTGCAATATTATATTTTGATTGATATTTGAATACAATAATGTTTAATATTTATCAATGAATAGTTTATATAGACAATGTAAAGCAGCATCTTATAAATATTAACTAAAATTATTCTCAACAGCCACAAATATCACAAAAACTAAAATAAAAATGTAACTAATATCTTAACAAAAATTGGCAAGTGAATACATGTAATAGAAAATACTATTGCATAAAGAAATGTTTCTAAAATTCATTTTATTTTTCCACATTCTCACTGATAATTTGAATTTTATATATTTTTTTCGTTTTTATAAAATTAATCATTTTCAATTAAAAATAATAATAAAGAGTATCTAATGGAAATGTTTCTTTGCACATTTTTATTATTATCAATAATATTTTTTTTCATGTAAAGTGTGTTCGGGGAAGAAGAAAAATTGAACACTTGCCAAAATCAGTTGTTGTTTATGATATAAGCCGTCACAATGATATTTACATACATAAAAATAAACTTACATAAGAAAAAAATTACCCTCTTGTCAGTTGGGTAATAAACCATACTACAATGAATTAGAAAATAAAACATACTTAGCTTTCTCTAAAAATGGTCAACAAAGTATTTAACATACATTGATATTGGTAACAATCAAATTTTGTTCGATATATGACTAGAATTCAGCACATAGTATGTCAAGTCTTAATTTTTGTTAATACATATATAACATACAATAGTTCCTATTCAGACGTTTTCACCTGGAGAGTATGAATGAATCATTACCCATGAATACAAAAAAAAATCTTTACTTGTCTTTTATATGATTTACGCAGTACAAGTAGACGAGAAATGTATAGATCTCTACATAAATACATTAGTATTCAGATCGAAGGATTAAGAATTACAAAACATAAAAAATATGTGGATTATCATGTATTTAAAATAAAGTAGGAGAGAGCATATTAATCTCAAAAATATTGTGTTACTTACTAGCTGACCCGGCGAACTCTGTTCCGCCTCAAAGGCAATAAAAAAAACAACTTACACAACATCAAGTTAGTAAAATATACTTACTCTAAATATATATTTTTATTTACCGCATACATTTCTTAAACATAAACATTAAAAGCAATAACTTCGATATATATTTTTTTTCATTTTTGTCACAATATTTTTTTTTTAGTTTTTACTCTGGCAATACTAACTACATATTTTTTAAGAATAAATATATTCTAATTTTTTGTGCCTACTAATGTGCCCAATTTTCAAGCCGAATAAGCATTGCTTTAGTTGTCCTAAGTCCGAAACTAGTTGCGGTCCACTGTTGTAATATCTGTATAACAACAATATTACCGTCCCTCACATGCTTTTAGAAAAAACTAGAGATAACAGTATTATTCCTATACATCACGACAGTTGTAGTAAACGGTTAGTTAAATCTGTACAATAGGGGGCTATTAGTGAAGTGATAGGTGTTGTTAACGTGCGAGATGAGCCTGCCTTCAAGCAAATGTCGTCCATAGGTAACAGCCTCGAAGTCATCGGTCGCGAGGCCGGAGCTCACCAGCCAGCGCACTAAGCACGAGCCGCGGAACACGCCGCGGTATGTACGCATCCTCCATCTAATGAAGTTTATAATTAAACACCAGTTCATTCTTAAAAAAATAGGTCAGGATGGTCATGCGCTTAGGCGCAGTTAGCTGCCTAGTGGAAAAGGGTCTTTGCATCGCAAATTTATTTTGACACATCTTCGAAGTAGAGTTTATATAAACCCCAGGAAGGCGCATTTAGGTATGTATGGGTTTTAACTCAAGGGGGAAGTTGAGTAATTTTACCTGATATCTTTAGTGATGGCGTCCTGGCAATGGGTCAAATGGTGAGTAATGAACTGCTCGCATACATGTTTAGTTTCGAAGCTTAGCTCCTCTACTGGTGGTAATTTCACCGTGTCGGCGCCATTCCTTAAAAAATATTATCATTATAAAATCTTATCAATGCAAAAGTTTAGTTCGATGGATGAATATTAGAAAAGCTGCATCCAGAAAGACTGCATGGGTTTTGCTGCTAGGATATAGACTGTAGAACATATAGGCTACTATTTTTTTTAATTCCACGCGTACGGAGTCGCGGCCGACACCTATATTTAAATAAGGAATAAAATATATATTTTTTTATAATTTCTTATTTCTATTGTATATGATAGTTGCTGACCATTTGTTCTTGATGAACCTGAGCGTGGGCAGCAGTATCTCCTGCGGGTTGAGACCGAACAACGCGAACATGATGAGCGCCTGCCCGCTGTTGGCCGCAATGTCGAAAAACGCGATCTCTATGTACACGCCGCTCTCGTCCTTGCGCAGCACGCGCCATCCCGTGTAGGTTACGCCCTGTTATTACCCAGCGAAAACTAAATTATATGCATATTTTATCCTCTATTTCAAACACGAGACCGCAAAATAAGACGTCTAGGACTAAAGGTAAATGTGTGTAGAGAGTAGACAACGAGGTAATAAGTTCAATGGGGAGAAAAACTGAAAGCTCTAAGTAGGTGGCGTTTGCGACAAGTGGGCTGTCATCTGTTAATTTTTTTATAATTCAATCTAGTGATTAAGTTTTCCTTTGTCATATTTTTCTGAACAAACATTAAAAAATTTAGTGCTACTTCCACTCTTGATCATGAAAACATGTATAGTGAGGAAAAAATAGTTTTTCTCCCTATTGATATAAGGATTTGTTAAATCGAGTCATACAATGAACATGGTGAGATTGTATGCGATGATGAGGACTGTGTGTCGCAGCAGCTGTCCGCCGCGGCCGCGCGTCTGCTCGGGCGGCAGCAGGCCCAGCCGGCTCGCCGCGCGCTCCAGCTCGCTCAGGTACTGACACGTGCCCCCCGCACCCGCACCTGCACTTGCCCCCGTCCTCGCCCCCACCGCACCGTGCCCACATCTGCACCCGCAATCCCTAAACATCACAGATTATATACATAGTAAATCTAAGACTAAACCTTTTATAAATACAAATTTAATATAAGTAATTTGTTTCGGAATGATATGTATGTACATATTGCACAATATTCATTGCCTAAATTGCATCGAATAAGTAGTTTTCGTAGGAAAACAATAGAGTATAAGCTTCATTTAATGCAGAAGTTTTTTTTTTTTAATTTCTAGAGACAGGAAAAATGTTTTAGTTTTCCCACCACCAATTTTTTGAAAAATGGTTTGATACAAATGTTGAATATCCCTTACTTGTCGTTATCGGCGATATCTTCCAAATCCCGGGAGGAGGAATTCATAAAGCCGCTCTCACAGCTCGGGTCATTTGTGCAGCAGCCGTTCGGATTTCTATTAGGCGAGGGAGTTGCCGTTATCGCACCGTAACAACCTATGTATAGGGTAAAAATCATTCTTACAATTATATTGAGGCTAGACATCGAAATTAAAAGTATAATCAATATTGCAGAAATGACTTGCATTCTGCATAAAGGTATTTATAATATTTACCATGTTCTTCCATTCCTTGGGCCGCATAAGAAAAAAAAATATGAAGTTAGAATCTATAATCTATACACTTTAAAATCAAGAGAAAAACTATACATACCTATATTAGAAACGGATTGTGTGTGCGAAGTGGGTTCCGCGTTGTCGACGAGGCTGGTGGACTCGTCCGGTGGGCTGGACGCCAGGTCATCCGATAGCGCTGCAAAGTGGGAGCTGCGCCGCCGGTAACGGATGTACAGGATCAAACAACCCGTAGTCACTGCAACACAACAATATATAATATCATCTTATTGATGGCTTCTTCTGTCTGGTTCTCAGCTAAACAATCGATTCAGCCGTTCTTGATTTATAAATAGTGTAAACACGATTAAATTTTGTCTGTATGGTCTGTCCGCAAGGCCGCAAGGCTCCTATTTTTATTGCTACGCTGAATTCGCAGTATGTAATAAACGTAGTGGCACATACTATGTAACATAATTTACTTACCCGTTAAACTAAAGACCAGAAGACACAGACGTATGACGTCCGTAGAATTGCTATCCACAATCCCACCGGTGGGCTTGGTGGCAAGCAGAATGATGACCATCACTGCGGGCGCGCCCCACGCCACGAACGCTAGCACCGGCCACAGCGCCAACACGAAACACGGCCCCCGACTCTGACAACATTAGCATTACCAACTGTGTGTAACAATCAAATCACACTGCCCTTTATAAATGGACTGAAGACATAGTATTCTGTGACTAATTCATTTTCGCCATGTTGGTGCTTTTCGGATGTTTCGGCCGTTTAACCGACAGTAAAAGAGACAAATAATAATCAAACACCTTCCAAAATTATTTACAGTCATTTACAATGTTAATAATATTAAGAATCAGGAGATTATTAGATTGTCAGTTATAAATACCTCCAATGTTAGTAGTCCAACAGACAACATGCAAGTCCAGAGTAAGCAGGAGTAAGTGGTGAATATCTGCAAACCTTGTTGCGCCACGTACTGCCAGGACGGCGGGTAGTTGCTCAACGGTCCTCCCCATATCATACTGATAGCCAGCAATATCTAAAAACATTCATACACGTGTAAACAACCTCTGAATCGGTTTAAAAGTTCAGGTCTCGTAAAGTTAAACTATTGAGCTGCGGCTCAACAACTATATGGGTAAAGTGTTGATTTATTGAAATCTATAAAGTCTTGAAAGGGGTTTATGAAAAAAACAACTCATATCAAATAGGTTTTAGTCTCAAAAATACAAAAGACTTTAGCATTCCTCCTCTTTTTTATTAAATTTAATAACATAGCAAAACTTACTTGAGTAATATTCAAGCAGAATGTAATCCTGTGAGGCATTCGTTTGTATTTTCTCGTCACAGTGAAAACTATGAAGATCCAAAGAGCGGCAAATAGTGACACTATTGACAAATCGAAGCCAAATTTCTTCAGTTGGTCAGCATAATCCTTATTCAACGTAATCACTTGAGCTGAGAGGAATGTTATAGGAGCCGATAGAAATGTGCAAATAACCATTGATGATGCCACCTGAAATTAACGAAACAATCAATTTATAGTCTTAAACACTGATTTAATTAACAACAAATTTAAATTATATTAGTTGACATTAGTAAAAGGTAATACTAGTACATCATTCAAATATTCTTATAATTTTCAGTTTATCATACTTACCAGGTCCATTTCCAACTGATATATATTTGAGAAGACAAACACAGCTGGAGCTGTTGGTATTGTTCCATACAAGAACGCGTATGTTGACAGTGATGATGTTTCCGTCTGATTTTCACCGGCATCCAGTGCAGACACACATTCTCTCATTACGACTGGCAGAATTATCCTTAATAAAATAATTAATTTAATTAAAACTTTGATCTTAGTTGTTGAAGTGTTTATTTAGATATTGTTTTAGGTCCAATAAAAAATTACTTACAATTTAACCATAATCAGTACACAGGGGACAATTAATGCGGGCCCTTTGAGCCGATGCACTTGACCAACCATTCTTAATCCAAGTAAGAATAGAGCAGATGCAGAAAAGGCTTGTCCATAGACCTAAAAAAATGATAAATAACATGTAACATTAAATTATCATTATTCATTTAAGCTCACAAATGAAGCATACTTTAAACTTGAAATTGTTCAACATAATAAATATCTTACCTCTAAAAGTCCTTCAATGTAAATAGACAGTTTATGTTTGAAAGCTATGTTACCAATAATGCCTAACACAGTCATCACTAATACTGGGTTGAACACTATTCCTTTGAGAATCTGTAGTAGCATTTTTATTTTCATGACATATTTCTTTTGGTTCTGCGCACTAACAGATTGATCCGTATTTTGTCTCTGTTTATTGATCTCAAGCAGTACAAAAGCAAATGGATTTAATATGGCCAGAGAAATAGGTGCCATCAAATATAGATACAATGCGTATTCAGGATGAGTTTTTTCATAGATTGCATTAACTGAAATAAGAAATAAAAATCTAATAAAACATTTGCAAACAAGTATTAGTAAACTAAAGCTGCATGTTTGTCTGTATAATTATTGATATTAAATTAGTAGTGTATATTAAAAAAAAACAACAATTCATTATATATAAGATTAGCCAGGTTAAATAACCTAATCCTAACAGCATATGTAAATGTTGTAGTGACACTCTTTAAAAGCAAACATTGAAATAGACAATAATTAAATAGACTGGTACTCAAGAAAAAAAAAGTATACAAAATTCACATACTTATTGGATATCCCAAAGCAAAGTCATTACTCTGTGTGCAAAATATTGCAAACATTCCAGCTTGTCCCAAGTTCATTGGCTTTGACACCAAAATGGTGACAAGAACAACCCCAAAGAATACCACTCCTTTAGCTAATAGCATCGAAAATAAGAATGTCCAATTTACAATGCTGAAATCTAATTGAGCTAGTGACAAGAATATGAGAGATGGTAATGCAAAGGTGCCCACAAAAGTAGCAATGCCTTTTGACTCGGCCTTGGTGACCACATTAAGTCTACCAGCAATGTATCTGAAAATATAAACTTTTATCAAAAAAATCTTGACATCACTGTCAAAGAAGTAACACAATAATTAGATAGATGTAGCTTACATAGATTTTTTACATTTATTATAAAAATATGCACAATTACTTACCTTATCTTACTTCTTACTAATATTATACAGACAAAAGTTTGGATGTATTTATGGATAAATGGATAGATGTTTGTTAAAAGATACATCCAGAATGGCTACATGAATATTGATGAAATTTGGTATAACTGTAGATATAGACAGTCTGGAAGAACACATAGGGTACCTGTGATTCTTGAAATGTGTATGGTTTCCATGGGATGTTTGATTTACATAATTACTGATAACACAACACGTCTTATTGAAATTTGGCACAGGTATATAACAGTCTTAAGTAGCACATGAGAAACTTTTTAACCTTTTTTAATTCTGTTGTAGGTGCAATAGTGGGCAAAAGGTTGTAATCTGTATTCATAAATAAATCTATAGTAGCATGAAGTAGCAAATAGGCAACTCATTTACGCTAGATTTTTTTTAGAATTGGTATTATTACAAGAATTATGTCAAAGATAAAAACTTACCCGCTAATAATAACAGTAAAACATTGAAACAAAGCAGGGTACAACCTCTCTGAGGCTGCTTCAGCTACTTCCAACTGCATGGTTGTATTTGTTCTATAAAATATTTAAAAAAATAATAACCTATTGTTTCTTCTAACTATACAGCGTAAGATAAAGACAAGAATTAAATAGATATGTAACACATTCAATATCACTGCATTTTATTCATGTGCAAGTGAAGTCTCCACATGAGTCAATGTTACTGAATGTGTTTAAAAAAATCAAAGTGTTCACGTTCTTTAGTATCTGATGTCAGAACATAGTGTTATAAGCTAGATCGAGTATAGGATGTCTTCGTCACTTTCGGAATAAATGTATGGCCAACATGCTAAATTAACAACTGTTATTTAAAATGATCATCTCTATTTTTTGACAACACAGGGGCATTTGTATGTTAGTAAACTAGAAAATAATCTTACTATGTCAATACAGGACACAAAAACTATTTATTAAATATTTTAACAAATTTATATTAACCTTTTATACGATTTAAGACAAACTAGCAATTATTTTAATTTTATGGTAACAATGAATGACAATGTTTAAGTCAATATTTTTTTTATCAAAACCCATTTGTTTTAATTAACATTCTTAGAGAATTTGCAATGAACGGCACACATTCCGCTATATTCACTAATCATTGGTCTTGAAATTTCATGATTAATTACCATTAATTACGAAACAATCGATACAATTTATACAAAACAAAATGTCACTCATCCATCCTATATTTTGCGAACTGCTGATATGACATGTAAATCAATCAATCCACTGACATTGACATATTGAGATTGGAATTGGAAGGAAAAGGGAAATGTTGTCATGTGGTGTTGTAACCTACTAAAAAGCTAAAAACTACTAAAATTTGGCGCAACAATCTTCATTGATACGGTAACACTTCGAATTTTGCATGGGTTTCCATTATGCCAGTACAATACGATATAGTAGCTAGTATCCCTCAAAATCAAACCAGTGGTACTGCTCCACCGTACTAGCATAATGGAAACCAGATATTTGATTCAGTATTTTGAAATTATCCTATGTTTTACATATTTTTCTTCGCGACCGTAAATAATTACAGTATAAAAACACATCAAATAATAATAAAAATTAAACCGCGATTATAATATAATACTATGACGACAATCAATAATGCTAACTCTATGACTACAGTTTGTAATATTTTTGCTCGGGCGATATACTTTTTGTAATGTTTTCAAAAGAGACAACCTGTTCACTTCAAAAACAGTGGGCAAACCAACGCTATAAACCTGTAGTTCGAAGAAGAAATTGTTGTACTGATCCAATGAAGGCAAAAGAGAGATGATGACTTGTAGAATATTTGATAATTTACAGATACAACTTTCAGTTTTTACCATTTGGTGAAACTTTGTCATACTGGCAACCCAAACCAGTTCCGGTAGCCATCATTGATCCATTTTCCATTATCGAGTTGTTCGTTCGCTGAGTCAGTCGGTAGGATTTTATGAAAAATTATTAAAATATATTTCAAATTCTCTCTTAATTGAGAGGTAAGTTTTTGTCATTTCTATACGTAGTAGATAATAATACCTAAGTTGAAAACAAGGATTAACCAATCATGATGTTCCAGATACTTACTCGAGCGTTTACCACCACGTAGGTAAGCGCCTATACCTTTTACAGAAAAAACGGCAAAATGCAGTTCAACGGATTCCACAATCAACATCCTATGTAAGTTATTGACTTTATTTTTCATTTTTCACTATAATAAATTTTGTAAGACCCATGTCAAAATGGCCGCATACGTTGCAGAAGGTATTGATTGTATGTTACAAGGGGCCGCCATTTTGTGAAATGGGTTTCACTCAGCTGATACCTAATGGTTGCAATTATTTTACTCAAATAGGTTTGGAAATACTACGAAATATCATAAACTGATGATTTAAGTAACTGTGGCTAATATTTTCACATTATTTCTTTGTTATTTGTGTCAATTTAACCATCTCACTACTGCGCATGCTTGTACATTCGAATAAAATCAATACTTAAAATTTTCCGTGAAACGTTGAGAAGTAGATAGTCATTATGGGTATTGTTTGCAATAATAAAGTATTACATTTTATAGCAAATGTCTAATTATTCATGTTACGTATACATTCTAATTATATTAAAAACACCAGGTGATTTTTACTTAAAAATTACTTTTTTTTAAACGCTAAAGCTACATCAAAATGCTAATCAATGAATAAGACCTATCTGGTAGGAATTAAACATGAAAACAGTTTTCCATTTTTGAATACCTTTGAGGTATATGATGAAGGTCAATTGTGACTGTTCATATAGAAGACTAGATTCTTATTAAGTGTAAAAATAGGCATAAACCTATTATAACGAGACTGTTAGAAAACTTAAACATTGATTATTATGTTATCTATTTGTTTTGAAGGGTATATGTAAAAGTTATTGGTTGTACACTTAACAACATAACAAATAAAAAAAATATGAAGAAATAGGAACAAAGCTTTGGTTGTTAAACTTTTTTATTTCATTACATGTATATGTAACCATAACATCAATAAACATTAGAGAAATATGTGAAACAGTGATGATATACAGATGAACATGAAATTTGACACAGTTAATGTTTCCATATTAGTTGAAGTCCATAAAGTTATTTTGAAATTCTGATAATCAATTATGATTCACCAAATGGATGTCTAGTATATTTAAAAACAAAAAAAAAGCTTTATTGTCCTACCCTACATTAAGTAAAACTTTTTCTCTACAGAACAGCACAACAGCAAGGCTGTCTGATTTTCTTGAATTATTTTTCCGGTAGCTTGATGAATTTTAATAAATGTATAGAATTTTATTGATTTGTAATATGAAACTTCAGTCTGTTTATTTTTTTTCGGACAAAGTGTTTATGTTGGATAAAAGAAATTGAAGCTGGCCTCAGCTTTCATACAATGGAATTTAGTATCTTGACTTTCCTGCATTTAGTTTCAGACCACGACTTGACCAGAATGAACAATTCGGTAAAATGCCATACTATAATGGTGGTGTTCCTGATTTTGGAGGGCCGAAAAACTTTAACCCCAGAAACATGGGCAACAAGAACTTTAGGCCAAGATCTGATTTTAATGGAGTGAGAAATGACTTTAATAACCAAAAAAATGGTAATGAATTTGGAGGGCCCAAGGAATACAGACCAAGAAATAATTTTAACAATCAACAGCAAAATAAGAATGAATATGATGGAGATAAAAGCCCGGGTAATCAATTCTACAATGGGCAAAATGATTTTGGTGGACCTAAGCAGCAGGGTTTCCAGAAAAACAACTATGGCCCTAAGAGTTTCAATGGTAACCAAGGAAACCCTAATCAACAGAGCTATGGTCAACGAAAATCATATAGCCCTACTATGGGACAAAACCACCAACAATCTATGGAATTTAAGGGACGTAAACTTCAGAGCATGAAGGCTAAGCATCCTGGAGATGCCCTTGTTAAGCCCATGTGGGACCTTTCAAAACTGGGTCCGATTATGAAGGATTTCTACAAGCCACATGTTAATGTTGAAGGGCGCACTGAAGAGGATGTTCAGATGTTCCGGGCTACAAAAGAAATAACTGTTAGTGGCAACAATGTGCCACGTCCAAACCAGATGTTTGACGAGGGCAATTTCCCTGAACACATTTTGAATACTATCAAAGAGCAAGGTTGGGAAGAGCCAACAGGTATTCAGGCCCAAGGATGGCCTATTGCTTTATCTGGTCGCGATATGGTGGGCATTGCTTCTACTGGTTCAGGCAAAACATTAGCTTACATGCTTCCTGCTGCTGTTCACATTGTTCATCAACAACGAATCCAACGTGGCGATGGCCCCATTGTTCTCATATTGGCTCCCACTCGGGAGTTGGCACAGCAAATTCAATCTGTTGCTCAAGCTTACAGTGCCAATGGCTGCATCCGCAATACTTGCATTTTTGGAGGTTCACCAAAAGGACCTCAAGCTAGGGACTTGGAGAGGGGAGTTGAAATTGTCATTGCTACTCCTGGCCGTTTGATCGATTTCCTTGAACGTGGAGCTACTAACTTGCGTCGTTGCACTTATTTGGTGCTGGATGAGGCTGATAGAATGCTGGACATGGGTTTTGAACCGCAGATTCGTAAGATCATTGAGCAGATTAGACCTGATCGTCAAGTTTTGATGTGGTCTGCCACATGGCCCAAGGAGATCCAAGCTTTGGCTGAAGATTTCTTGAATGACTATATCAAGGTGAACATTGGCTCTTTGAACCTTTCTGCTAATAACAATATCAAACAGATTGTTGAAGTTTGTGAGGAACATGAAAAAGAGATGAAACTTGCTAATCTTCTGAAAGAGATTTCTTCAGAAAAAGATAACAAAGTTATTGTATTTGTGGAGACAAAGAAAAAGGTACATATATATGATAATTAATAAATTAATGTTTTTTTTGCTGTTATTAGATTTTTTTTAATAAAATGTGTCATTTAAGGTGGATGATATAGCGCGTGCAGTGCGCCGCAACGGCCATAAAGCTCTGGCGATCCACGGTGACAAGTCGCAGCCGGAGCGCGATGCCGTGCTGACGGAGTTCCGTAACGGAGCCACCACCATCCTGATCGCCACCGACGTGGCTGCTCGAGGCTTAGATGTTGAAGATGTAAAATTTGTTGTGAATTTCGATTACCCGAATTCATCGGAAGATTATATTCATAGAATAGGTAATTATTTGTCAATTTTAATATGCATTTAATATTTGTTATCTTTAACTAATTTTTTTTTTGTTTATCAGGACGTACTGGTCGTTGCCAGCAATCTGGAACAGCATATACTTTCTTCACGAGCGGCGACGCTCGCCAGGCACGCGGACTAGTTGCGGTGCTCCGTGAAACTGGCCAGAACCCTCCGGCTAAACTTAATGATATGGCGAGGAATAACAACAGTGGATCAGGTAATCACATTTAGAATTTTTTTTTCATTTATTTTATATGTAAATGTAATAATTATATTTTCCCAGTGTAAAGTAAATTTGTACAAATTTATAAACAATAATTAATATTAATTTGTTTTCCCAGGCCGCAATCGCTGGCAACAAAGAAAAGAGAATAATAGCGGATCTAGCTCGCCTCGTCAACAGAACAATCAGTGGAACAACAAAATGGCTAATGTTACCAATGAGGACAATCAAAATAATTATCAAGTTCGCAACCAGAACCAACAAGCACCTCGCTTCACAAACCAGAACCAGAACAACCAGGGTTATAGACAGAACAACTACCAGAAGCAGGTACCATTCCCCAGCCCCACTGTGTTTGAGTCGATGGGCAATTACCAAGGTGGATACACCAATGGATACCAAGGAAACTACAACAACCAAAATGGATATGGCCAGCGTCAATTTACAAGTATGTATTACTAATACAACATTGCCATAGTTTGATGATTTCCATCCACTAGCATTTTTTTTATATTTGCAAAATTTTTAGATACCCGCAATAATGGGCCCCAATATCGCAACAATAACTCCAACAACGGAAACAAATCCGGTGGATCTGGCTCATCATACGGATCACCGCCACCTCATTTCGCCACTCCCGCTCATTATCCCCAAATGCACCCACACCATCAGGATATGCTTGGTTAGTAAAACATTGCTAATAGATATTTTTAAACATCACATTTTACTGATTTCTCATTTGGCTTGAAATAATAAAAAAAATATTATCCTACACAAGTAGAGGGCATATGCCAAAGGTTTTTTTCTCTGGTCAGAGACTTAAAATATAAACATATGCTTTTGATAAAGCACTGTTTTTAAAGGCAATATTTTTATAAAGGTGGCAAGTTCTACGGCGGTGGCGTCGGGGGCGCGGGACCATGCGGCTACCAGGCAGCGGTGGGCGCCGGCGTGGCCTACCCGCACCTGCCGCCCGGCCCGCTCGTCTATGCAGCTCCCATACAACAGTAAATTGATTATACACACACACTAATATCTATTATAATTTATATACTACCAGCCACTGGTAATGTTCCAGAGGTCTTAGTGTGTCGCTTAAAGAAATATTTTTTCAGAACTTTTAATTAAATGAGCTCTCTTAAAGTTTTCAAAAATTAAAATTTGGATGTACTTAGCGAGTTCTACAATATCTAAATTATTACCATATTTAAGGTAAGTTGATGGGATGATTGATGTTGCGAATTACTTCTTTTCAAAATAGCTTGATGTCAATGTTTTGATGTTATAAATAAATATATAAATGTCTAAACGTAATTAATATGTATGTTTTATGAAAACTTATATAGAAAATTAATCTAATTTACCTGGTGTAGATTAATAACTGTCTACCTACTTAACATTGGTCATCCCTTTAAAAAAAGATGTCTGTCCTTGTAAGACATTATTTCAATTCTTTTTTTAATTTTAGATTATTATTACACGATAGATCTGAATGAAAACTTTCCAATGTCATGCCTAAGTTACTAGAGCAATTAATTGGTTTAATTGATTTATCTTGACTCTTGAGTTGTCAAATTTAAGAGCTACATGTATGCATCTGTATGCTAAATGTTGATTTCTTTTTCCTATTCTCTTTCAGATCCATTTAAAGTAATAATATAATATGTATACTATGTGTGTTAGATTTAATAACATTTGGCTCAACTGTTGACCATACACTGTTATATTTAATGTTTACATTTATAATTGACATAACTGTTAATTTTATTAAATGGTGTAAGTTCTCAACATTGGAATACACTTTAATTTAATAAAAATATTCTGATTAATAATGACATTCAAAATTTATTAAAAATTTTGTATTATTTATCGGATTTGCTTATTTTCGTCTGTAAAAGACTACTATAAGTATTTTGAATGTTTGTATTGTTGGTCAACAGTGTTGAGCCAAAGGGAGTAGGACGGTGGATCTCAAGGAGCAAATTGTCATCCACCTTAGATTTTAATCATTATATTTGTTAGAGTAGTCGGTGTGGGTACCCTCATGTGTAATCCTGGGTGCCTTTCGTTTTTAAATGTCTGTATGATGTACGAAATGCACGAAACATGTAGAAGATGAGTTAAAAATTTTGGAGGAGGGCTTTCAAATGGCAGATATATTTTATATAAATTATTTTATTGTTAAAAATCTTTACCAGTGAAACTTATGGGACAACTTAGTGTTAGAGAAATTTTAAAAATGCTTTTGATATATTTCATAAACAACAAATCTGTATTGCCAGATAAAATTGTGAATATTTTTCTTACGTAAAAATATGATGTCAATGACATTTCAAGTCACTGATTTCGAAGTTATTTTTATTACGATTAGATCTTAAAGTTGAGTATTACGTGTAGGGGTATTTAGTCTTACGTCGGTGCGACTCGACATGAACAGCTGGTTCTTGAATGCTATACAAATTGATTCTGCCGTTCTCAAAAATGTAGCAAGAATGTAAATACATTGCATTTAACTTAGGGAGATTAGTAATTTGAGCATTATAAATAATCAAACAATGGTTATTTTCTTTTCTTAGCAAAATAAGTGTTTTCTTCATATTTGTTTTTTCGATTACTTTTACATAATGTAATTTCACATATTCGTCTAGTTAATAACTGGAGTTTCTTTGTACGTAAAGGGGTTCTAAGGGCTATGACAAAGAAATAGTCAATCGGTACAAAGTAGGCAAAGGTTTGAGTTTGTTTTTTTTAGAAACCCATTACTGTCCAAAGAGTAAAAATCTGTGATATTTCATTACTATAACCTGTCGTTGCGTTGGTCAATTGTTATAATACATAGGAACAGTTCTTGTGCACGGAACCTGTTTCACTAGACAAAAATATATTTTTTGACTATTTGAACGAATTTCATGAATGTTTGTGACAACAAAGTTTGCAAGTCGTTCACAGATATATAATATGATAGATGTAAGATTTAATATTTTATTGTTATTCAGTTTAGTTCTCAGTTTGCCGCGAGGTGACAAAATTATACCAGTTCGGAGGGACGTAAACGTTATTATCTATGAGCCCCGTGCTTGACCACATCGCAGGTGCGGTTTGCAATAGCCACGGGTGCGGCGGAGCAGAGCCAGGGGTGAACCACCGTGTATCTGAATCTCGCATTTCAAACAAACGCTACGAGATTCGCTGGGTTATTAATGTACATTAAGCGGAAGAAAGTGTATTTGTGCATGACGTCATCAAAGATGATTTTCCAATGCCGGCTCGCCCGTCCCAGTTTGTCGGATCGCGTGTATGGCGTTGTCGGGCGGGCCTAGTTAGTTGCGTACGTATAGATCGGCAAGCGTGTCAAAGTATGGTCGCGGATTGCAGGTAGCTCCTGTATTGTGTACAAAGTACTGCACCCACCTCTACTAAACAACTGTGATAATAACACTAAGTAGCGTAGCAGGCGATTTATATTACTAGTTACGTCCATGGGAAGGAATGACATCATATCTGACATATTGTATTGTGATAGTAAATATATCAAGACGTCGTTTCAATACGTTATGATAAAACTTTTCTCTAAACAAGACTGATTATAATTATTTCTATTTGAATATTTTATACATGTTCCACTTTGACTGAATGGGATTAAGGTGTTTGTATTTATATTGATAGCATTCTCGTGCTGTGTGTTTATTTTTCCAAAATTTATTATTCACTATGTTGGATATGTGTCAAAATGCCTTTCTAAGCGGTCACCGAGATCCAGAAAATTGATAAAGTCATTCGAATATGTTCTTTCATTTAATGTGATGGAAAATGTTGTTGACAAATACAGTGGCAGCGACAGTATAAACACTGTGTTAGAGTTATATTATTATTATTTGTTGTTAATTTGCAAAATTTTATTTAACAACTGATTTCATTTTTGATCATAAGTTTCACAGAATTAAAAATTATTTTGTCAAAATTTGGAGTTTGTGAAAAATATACATAGATTTTTAAGTATGTGGCAATGCAGATCTTCATAAATATTGATTCTATTAACGAAGAAGTACATAGTTTATATTTATTCAATTATAAAATAAATGGAGAGCGCAGGGGCTCGTTATAAAACTGTCCCAAAGGGAAGTCTTCTGAATGTTTCTGAGAAGTGCATTTCTTCTATGTAATACAGTATTAAATTCCGATTAATAAATTAATGTATAATTACTGATGGTTTTTCATTTTGATTCCTTTTATACCTTTAACGCACTGCTACATCTAAAATTATGTTCTGTGCAGCGATTTATACAATGTTCCGAGCTAGGCACAAACTTTTACGATACGAGGAGGGCCCCTTTGACACAAATGTTCATCATAAGGTTATAAAGTGCAAATCAGTTGCATGGAGCTTGTATGCGCTTCCATGTCAATATCAGAAACCTGCTTTAAGATCCTTGTGGGAGGTTAAACCACCGGTAGGAGCGCTGCACAAATTTTGTCGCTATGGCTACGAAAACGGAAAACGCTTGTAAGAATATTGGCACCAGGCCTACGGGCTCTTATTGCTATTTCATATTTATATAATACAACAATCTCCTTTAAATCTAATTTTTAATCTTTTTTATTTAATTTAAAATCTAATTTAAACACTTGACCAGACAATTTGTAGAATGTTTTTACAAGAGAAGAGGGCAAACGAATTGCGGGAACCGAAAATTTACGAACTGTCGTATTTAGTCTAGATGGGAATTGAAGATTTGAGGAAAACATGCACTATTAAATTAGCCAGTAGCGCCATCTATTGGCACTACGTTAAACTATTTAGAAAAATAACTGGTTTGAATTTACTTGAATATTTGCGACATTGTGTTTTTGTTCTATTTCTACTTCTGAATAATAGATGGCGTTTGAATCAAATGTAGAAAAAGTAGTCTTATCCTCAATGTCTGCGGTAGCTGTCACTGATAAAATAGTACATTTTCTGATTTTTTGTTAAAATAACATAAAAATAAAGTTTTCTAGTACTCTTTTGTGATAAAATGAACTAAATATCGAGTGTATTTGTATTCAGTGAACTGTAACTTTATTAATTAAACGTGGTTTCTTTAATATTGCATTTATTAAAACGAGAACAATTGGAGTGTTTCATAGCAAATGGTATGGTATTATATTTCTATTTTATCCTCAAAACATAAAACGACTAGGATTAAGTATATTTTATTATATACAGTAATTTTTACTGCCAATATAGCCACATAACCAAACTTTCACTAACCAGACTAGACGGCCTTGAATCTAATCTTGTCAAGTCAATGCCATTTGTTTATCAAAATAGATATAATATTGTAAAGGTATCAGACTATTCACGAATATTTTTCTTCAAATTAATGTATAGATTACCACTAATTGGCAAGCAAATTTAGTTATAGTGCACTATGGGTTTATTAAAAAGATATACCTCTTGAGATTGATGAACGATGATGCATGACTAAAAATAAAAAAAAATAGAGATGAATTAAGAACCACCCCCTTTTTGTAACTTTGTTTAAAATGATTACATCACCTCTTACGTGGATCGAAAATAGCTCAGTTCAAAACGAATTGGTGAAGAACCCCACCTTAATAATCTACCTTACACTGTTAAGGTGGGATTTTGACAGCTTATTATACCGTAAAATGGGGTGAATAGACATAAATTTAGAAATAATTTTTACACCATGATATTGAATGAATTATCGTTAGTACATCAACTATTTACTGCAATTTTTTACTATTCACATAAAATCGTTGATTTGTTAAAGAAAATCTTTGCATAATATGTTACTATTTGCCCCCCTTAAAATCTATTTACCACGTTTTACTGTATACAAATTATGAACATTTTATTATTAGACTACAACTTTGAGAAACAAGCTGTACCTGATAAATTTTCAATTGTAAAGAAAGAAAGGCACATTTTTAAAGTAAGTCTGTAGACTTTGGTGTTCATTATTTCGAAAAAATGTTTAAGAGGAAATACTATTTATTATTGTATTTAAAGGTATAAAATATTTACGGCCGCACATTTAACACGTAAGTCTTCTAATTTATTTTTGTTATTTTTAGGAGTTGGTAAAGCAGATGGCCCTCAAGGGCACAGCACAGCATCTAGGTTAAGGCGCCACAGCACGTAACCAGTTCATGATTGCGGAACAAGGTAAGAAACATGGACGTGTATGGTAACTCGGTCGTTCTCAAATACCGTTCTCACTGATTCACACTATTTGCCCAGCTGAGTTTCCTCTTCCATATAGGGTTGTCCAAAAATCATAGCTTAGAAAATTATAAAAAAACATAAGCGGCACACGAGTCGAATTAACAGTACTTTAGACGGAAAGCAACTGGAGCAGAACAATTGTATTTGTCCTCGGTATGGATATTTACTTTTTTATTCATTGTTTAGTTATGGCAACCCTACAACTGTGTTTTTATTTCTACGGTAAATTTCCCAGACAATTATGTTATGTGTTTCATTTAAGTAAATACCATTGTTTGCGTACTCTTTACAAGTGAAAAAATAATCGTGTGAAGGTGAAATCTAAACGAGAAAATGTTATGGAATACAACCATGTACGTAAGCGAATTATATGCATAATAATAGCTTTATTATATCAGTGTTATATATTACAAATAAATATTATTTTATGAAATATAAAAGATATTATGCACTGAATATGTGTCAGCTTATTTAGTCATAGACAATTCATTGATTAAAAGCAAACGTTAAACTATATTAATATTTAGCTATAATTAGGTTCATAAAACAGCCTAAAACTTAGAACAACCTTAAACGTAAATATGAGTGTAACTGTAATTTTCATTACTCATATCTTTCATTGCCTTTGAACAAGTAGAGACAATTATATAAACAGGTGATTGGGCAGTGGAAACTTACGCTAAAGTGAAACTGTCATTAACCTTCACCAAGTAATGTTTACAAACAAACGAGACGTGATCGCGTTACGTGAACGAACCGCTTGCAGCTCATTTGTAATGCTTCTTATAATCATATCAACGATACCATAGACAATTAAGACCGTCTTGTCAAATATGTCTTTACGTCATAAATAAATATCTATAATAGATTTATGCAAAAGGATCAAATGGGTTTATGGAATGTAATAACATTATTCGTATAAAAGCAATTCGTACACAAGCCATAATTTTTTTCTGATATGAATTAACTAAAGTTACATAATATTCGGTATATCAAGTATGGTCCAGACTAAAAGTACACAGATGATAAATTAATTTAAATTCACAAATATAAACATAAGTATTATCCAATTTATTGTATGACACTCGTAGCATTCCGTTAGGTCTGTAAAGGGATACATATAATTCCGGACATAACATTGAGTTACTTGGCTTTTGACTGATAGAAAGGGATAATTTACTTTTAAAACATCAAATTGTACAAACGCAATGTCTAAAGGAAAAGTTAAGTCTTAGAGTAATAACCACCAAACAAATGTTATGATGACATATTCTGATAGCAACTTCCGTGATAACAACAGATAATGTCATGAACTCGTGGTCAGATGGTCTTTCACCACATGGTAAAACCCAGAGTGCTACATATCGATGACATATCTAACATTATGATTGATGAAGTACAATGTACAATATCATTCAATTTTTAATAGTGGATATAGAAAACAAACTGAATTACAAATTTACAAATTCGTGAGGATTTTGTAATTTTATTACATCCTTGAGTACTTCAGATATATTCTGAAGTTTGTAGAAAAAACAGCAAAGAGTATAGACAAACGAGTTTCCAAAATAGTAGTAACTCTTGTGAAAAATGTTTACAGTTATTGTCCAATGATTACGTGAAATCATTCAAGAAAAAATTGCGTCTATGTATCACATCAAAACATGAAATTAGATGTAACGGTGGTTGAACATGAATTAATATTCTACATTTAATATAATGTAGTTTGTTTTTGTTTAATTATATACAAACATATACAGCGTGCTAATTTAAAACTTCCTCTGGAATTTACACATGTCTGTAACCCAAACCAATGGAAATACCGAGTCAAGATATCAAAAACCACGGAATTATATTGTTTGTCTAAAAACAGTAGGCAATACAGTGTAATAACCTAAAAACGTATAAGAATGTGTATTGCCATATTACTTGGTGATGACTATTTCGTAATAAGTTTTCTGATGGGCGGCGGCAAGACTTGTGAAAAGACTAAAAACGAATAAGTATGATTGATGTATCTAATTACAGAAACGCACTTCCACGTTCTAGAAACATCTTTGATGTCACAATAACAATACGGAGTGTCGAGGCCGCAGCAAACAAAACAACATACGCATCTACATCGCAGCAGAATAAGTTCCAAGCACTCCATGATCTAATAGAATATTTGGCTAACCTTTATATGATCTTGATGGTAATGGACAAAACGTTTTATTAGAGTGTTTTAAAGTGACTTTTTTTTTCAAGAATTGTTACAAATATTTATTTGATAGAAGCGCCTAATTCGTAGGAATTAGTTTAACTAAAATGTGTGTTACCTACGTGCAGTATAGGGAAAAATATCAAAATATACACTGGGATTTTTCGATGAATCTGGAACGAAGTTTTTTTCTAGTTCTCAATCAAGGACAGAGTGGCTGACATAAAAACATGTACCCCAGTGACACAATGACATCATTGTATTTCGTGCACGGCGAATGAAAACGTTTTATAGAATTGTCAATACGTTTAGGAATACCAAAACAGATCATAAGAAGTCGCCTTGAGGTCACCGTGTCTGAAACATATCACAAAAACTTTTAGGGGGAAAATAGAAATATATTTTATATGCAATATGACATTTTCCATTATTTCGTATTAAAAGCTAGTACATATGTAACGAACAATAATATTTTGTTCGTGTTAAGATTTACAAACAAGAAACAAGCGAGTAAATTAGTTACGAAACATGATAGAAGTAACAGCGCAATGTACTACGGCTGTGGGAGCCGTGACCGTGTCTCAGCTTTCTAACTTACATAACTGTTTTGCGTTTGTTTTGAAGTGAACGATGTCATAATCACGGAATAGAAACGAGCTTATAAAAGCCGTTCATTAAATCGCCAATTTCGAATGCTTTCTCGACGGGGCGTTTTTGCTTACTTGCGTCTTATGGTGTCAGACAAAGGGTTAATTTTGAGTTGGTCATGAGTGTGACAATAAAACGAGAGAGTTGTATCGTTCGATGTGCATTTATTTAACAGAAATATTGTTTAGTACAATCCCATATTTTGAAATTTAAATTTTTCGTTGCATCTTGTGAAAACGGTGTATGCTATTGTACACGACGTTCTCGTTGCGCATTAAGTACGTGACGTAACATTTTCAAAGGTCATGTAATAAATTATACAACAATGTATATTGTATAGATACATAATGATTTTACAATAGCAAGTGACCTTACAACATAACTTATCTCTTAGGCTGCGGCCATGAAATTAGCGATGAGCGGGACGGATCGACAGGCGGAGCGGGGCGATGCAATCAAAAGTATACCACAATACAGCGTTGAGCACGAAACAAACGGGAGCGGAGTAGTATAAAAAAAAGTATTTTGTTTACATCGCCTCGCTCCTCGCTTATTCTGTGCCCGCGGCCTTATTGTCGTTATCACCATCCTTTACGGGTTTTTAAAACATCTACGCAGATGTTAAATGATGTGTGTTGCGTAATAATGAATACTAATGTAATTAAAAAAAATAGTATAAGTTAGAACCAAAATTATTTTAAGATAACCAGGTTATGGATGTTTTCATCACTTCATTAACTTGTTTTACATTTGTCATCATTTTCTGCGACCTATTTCTGTCATGACATAGTAATTTGCAAACTGGGGTATTTCGGTGTGAAGGGCGTTGTATGCTAATGATATTACTATCGACAGGTACAACGCATGCACGATAACGTGGGACTTGCGTGAAATTTCAACGCGGATTTCTTTTCTTCCTCTCTTTTATGTTGGATTCATTTACATACTTAATTTGTGTAGTGTTTAGATTGTCTGTTTGCCTGTTCATAATAAGTAGCCTATGTGTTCTTCCAGATTATGTTCTTTTTTTTATATCAAAAAGTGGCAAACGAGCGGCCGGCCACCTGAAATCGCTGAAATAGCGAAGTGACCGTTGCCTATAGACATACGCAATTGCATATGCGTTGCCTACCTTTAATCGACTGAGGAGAGTTCTACATGTTTGCCAAATTTCATCAAAACCAGTTCAGCCGTTCAGCCGGAGGTACTTTTACACAAGCATCTATCCATCCAAACATTCGTATTAATAATATTATAATAGTAAGATAGTAAGAAGTATGATATGTTTGCTCTTGATTGTTCTTGTAGCGTGTTACGAGTGTGAATTATTTTTTGTTGGTGTATTTTGATAAGGACAGGTGCTGGCGCCAAACTGATATCGTATTCGTGTCACCATGTCCAAAGGTTCACATATGTTGAGCTTTATTAATTGTTTACTTTCACAAATATATTCCATATCATACATAATATAGCTAGTTCATATTTTAACTTTATTATTCCATTAACTGTAGTCCGCGACTTTATACGCGCGGAATTAAAAAAAAACTTAGATGTGTTCTTCCACGCTATGTTCAACATCTTTGACAAATTTCATAAAGATCCATTCAGCCGTTCTGGAGATACCTTCTAACAAACATCCATCCATCCATAAGATTGAATATATAATTTAATTCTTTTATTCGGGTTAAATGCACCAAACTTTTTAAAATTATTATTCTAAATTTTTTAGGCATCATTATTCCCAACTCAACACTGTTTTCAGACAGAATTGTATTACCTAAATAACAATAAAATTATGTGGTTTATGATATCCTTAGTTATATTTTTTTCAAAGCTTGGTATTTCCATTGGTTTTGGTCAGAGCTGATAGAGAAGTACGTGTTTGGTAATTTCCAGAGGATGTATTAATTAGCACGTGATATTAAAAACAAACTACAATAACATAAAAACAAGCTTCACATATTTGAATCTGAAATCTCTGGATTTTGTAATAATGAATATTAGGACGGATTTAAAATTAATTTAATATATCAAATACGGTCAGAATTTTGTTAATAACCGGGTATCGGCTGTCACGGAATATGGGTCTTTAGGATTAAAGATGTTATAAAAATCTAACACTATCAAAAGAGTTAAAAAACATACTGTCAAGTTAATTAAAAAAAATAAAAATATAAAAAGGACTGATTTGTAAAATTTTATACGTCAATAAACTTTAATAGGTCTTCCTTTTTGTTAGAAGCCGTGTAAGTGTAACGCTGTGGCGCCTATTTCTGTAACCAAGTAAATGGTTTACTGTGCTCTACTTTAAATATGTTATGATAAATTCTATCTAACTAAGAAATGTATTTCTTTATACCATAATGCCTGGTTTACATTGTCATATAGGCCAGTAGCGCTCAAAATCAGCGCTGGCTGGAAAAATAATGAAAAGTAACTATCGCCATTCCATGCCAGGCCAGCTACTGTTCTACTGGCAGTTTCAGAATCTTTTGCTGGAGTAGTCTATGTAAATAATCGTGGAACAAAACATTAATATTTTACTTAATCAATATAAATATAACCAAGAAAAAGTTCTTGAAATGTATGTTGTATACTTTAAAAAGGAACTTATCGTTCGGTTTCAATTTACGCTGTAAAAGTGTAAACAAATACATCGGTGTCATTTCCCCGCCGGGGGCCCATAAATAGCTGGTAGTAATTTATTAGAACGGAAAGCTAAATGGAGTAGAATGCGATGTCGGCGCTCGGTATGCGTTGCACAACATGTTTTGACGGCGGAGGAGCGTCCGTTGCTTCATAGCGCCGGTGTTTTCCCGCTACGTTGCACGGTTTCAACGGAACCTTGCAGTAGATAAACTAGATGTGATATGCAATTGTAAATTTAGCCATCCTCCGTAGCTTAACCCTCTGATCTATTTCAATCAAACATAAAAATCTAACAACTAAAATTACATTGTTCTTTATCTATAATATGACATGATTAATTAATGTTTATGCTTTTAATTGGACAGATATAAGGTTATATTTTTCGTTTACTATTGGCATATGTTTATCGTTACTTAGGCAGTATTTGTATGCAATAATGTGTTATTGTTGTGTATGTCTTGTGTTCAACATCGGACACAAAATAAAATATTTTTGGTAAATTAAAATGTTTTTGGTAGAAGATTTTCCATTTCTGCTTTCATTTCTAGTAAATGTTGTTCAATGTGTTGCAAGGTATTTTAATTTATGGACGTCATGGCGGTGTTAATCGCTTTAATTTGTCACATTGTCATTAAAATGGGGAAAGCACGATTGTTTTGTTGATATCGTGTTCTATTTCGTGTAGAAATTTCTCTAGCGTAGGACACGTAAAGAATATTATATTTACCTGTTAAATAAACTGGGTCTAAAGCAAAGGTTTTTGTACAAGCTAAGGCTGCAAGCGCTGGAAAAATATTAGCAAATAAAAATAATCATATTTTTTATAAACGAGAAAGTTTGAATGGATTGATGTTTGTTATAACGTATCTCCAAAACAACTATCAAAAAAGACAAAAAACATGACATTTAATAGAACAGTTTTTTTTTTGAAGAATGCGTCAAAGTCGACATTTACCTCTTATTTTGCAATTAATAAAAATATAAATTAAAGCATATTAAGGAAGTACTATAAAAGAAATTTCTCGAATATAAGATTGTGTGGAATTCTTATGCCCGTTTCCATATTTGTAAACTATCAAATGTCAACTAGCAGCTTTGGAATGGGTTGAAGGTGAGGTGTGACGTTGATTGGTGACCAAGACCTGGTTAGCATTTACTTAGATTGTAATGGACACCTTTTTTGGTTTAATTGTAACATTTTAGGAATTCGTACAGGAATGACATAATATTCCAATAATTCTACCTAATCTCTATATCTTAAATCTTAAAATAAACTTACTAATACTTCTAACCTTCTTTGTCAAACATTTGTACGTTCATTTATCGCGAGTTTGAGCAAAGCGCACAGTATAGTTCATCTAGAATGTGTTTCTTTTCGTTGGTTGGTTATATATTATTTAGAAAGGTAAGGGCATAAGGAAAACGATTCTGTTTATACGGTGATTTGTCGGTGTCCTTACGTGACTAGGCTACGTTACGTATAGCTTTCACCGTCCTTTGGCCGATCTTAATTACAATTGATTATAATGAGACGGCGCTCTTCTCTATTGAGATTCAATTACATCTGATTCAAAGAGTTAATGTTATACTTGTTTTGCCTTACTGCTAATGTAATGGTCTCATCATTGTTGACAATTTTTTCATTGCCATTGCTAATCGTAAAGATTGGAATATTAATGGAATATACATCAACGTATTTCTTTCGTGTAAAAGTTTTAAATGAAGTATATTGTTATGACATTTTCTTACTTTTAATTTTGTAAATTATTATATTTTAGTTATTTTTTAGTTAATTACCAATTACTTATCTTACTAGTATATTATAAATGCGTATGTTTGGATGGATGGATGTCTGTTTGAGGGTATCACCGATACAGCTGCTTGTGAATCGCTGAAATTTGGCATTGATGTAGAGCATAATCTGGAAGAACAGATATTCTACTAATTAGTTTTTTTTTAATTCCGCGCGGACGGAGTCGCGGTCGACATCTAGTTATTAAATAATTTATATTATTATACTTTTAATCCTTTCATTGCCAATAAATCTGTTTTGTAATTTTATAACATTCTTTTTTTAATTAATTGTAATTTAATTTAATTTAATCCGAATTAAGTCTTTAACTATCATAGGTATAGGTATGTAGTACCAATCCAATTTAAATTAATACGTCATTATAAAAGAATGCAGACGTGTGTAGCATTGACGTATTCTATTTAATGATTTACGTTCTAAATTGTTAACACAACAAATAACGCTACGATACATATGTATTTTATAAATCCTTTCACATATTGAAATATTACTTCTTACTAATGTTATAAATGCTATAGTTTGGATGTTTGTTAGAACGTATCTCCAGAACGGATGCATAAATCTCGATGAAATTTGGCATATGTGTAGTCTGGAAGAACATATAGCTAGACGGAGTCACTGGCGACGGCTTGTTTCTATTTATCTCCTCTAATTGTCTTGGGAAAATGAATGTTTCGACAGGAGGAATCTCACATTGAGATCGGATAATTCTTTTGACTGTTTTATTATGTTGTCTATGACTAAATAATCAGATGCAAACAAGGTATGCAAATGTTAATTCTGAAAGAAGTAACACTGTTTATCAATCTATTATCTTTACTATCTCTAACCTAAACAAAAAAAATAAGTAAATTAACAATTTACGCAAAAACTTGTGTATTACATGTTACCTTTGCCGCAGAATTAAAAAAAAATACATATAATAGCTGCCATGCCATGTAAATGAATATTTGATGCGTCTGTTTAATTAATTCACGCTTTCAATTAAACGAAGGATACGCAAATAAGTGGAGAAGTGAAAGTCACTATCAGTTGCTGCTGGCTTAATAGAAATGAATTTCTGAGAAATATTTCAGCAAATATTTGATGGCAGAAATTGACGTGTTTCTGTGAAATAGCATTATCTCAAGGCAACTATTATTGTTTTGTCTGCGAAATGTCTGCAATAATAATGTAAAACAATTTTATATAAGTAACAATACATAATATGTACTTATAAACTCTTTAGTTAGTTCGTTTAGTTATTGTTTCTCTGCCCAATCACCAGTACGAAAACACACTGTTTTCAATTTTCTTTTCTTAAATAAAAGGGATGACGGTTGATTAAATGTTTGTAACCAGTTAAAACCCAAGGTTAGACTTAAGACAAGACTTTAGCATTGTATATAATTAACTTTAAAAATACTTCTATTGTTTACCAGTTTACTAGAACTACATGCGTTTGCGTCACGAAATGTACAAAAGCGGGTTCTTACTTAGAATCATGTAACCGTGACTATTGTTATGTCCATATTTCTATTCAGATATAGTATACGTAGTAATGTCTTGTTAGAACTGTGGTAACGTAACCAGCTGTTGAACAGGATCTCGGCGTAATACACCGCCTCAGCCTTGCCGCGGGCAATCTTGCTGCACTTACGACATGTTTGTACAAACACCATAAGCTTGGAAGTGAAATGCAGGACAAATTGCTATTAACTATAATCACGGTAATGATGTTTTATTGAATATGGGTAGTTATATGATACACACGGATAAAGCAATTTAAGAAGTATATAGCATAGCATATTTTATGTTACGCACATTTAATATCATATTATTAACATGGATATAGCAAATGTAATTAAATACAAATAACAAAAAAAAATATGTAATTTATTATCATCGATGCATATCTACAATTATATTGAGATTAAAATTTAGAATCACTTTAATAGTTTTTAAAGGAGGACATTTCGTAAAATACCAAAACGATGGTGCCTCCATGGCTGAGCGACTGTCGGCCCGGCTTTGACTGTCTCTCGGCGTATTGCGGTGTGTACTGGGTTCTGTGAACAGACACGACACTGCACATTAATAATTAATAGTAAAAAATATTTCCCTGCTCACCGCGCACTCACTGCCAACCCCCCCCCCCTACTGCCAAGCCATTTTTCATCAATAAAGTGATTTGTAGCATTTTGTGAAAAGTATTGGGTCTATATTTTATACATGATTTTATAAAATTTTAATTTGTTAATAACTTTATAATAGTTGAGTAAAAAAAAATGATTACTAAATATTTAAGATCGCATAAGTATTGTACATTACCTGTTCCTTTTTTCTGGCACTTAAAATAAGACCCCTGTATAATAGATTTATTATAAATGTGCTGTTTACTCTTGACATACTTTACGTTTATTACTTTTAAGTACATCAATCTGTTTATTGAATGTGAATTCGTAAAACACGAATGGCACATAATTCAAGTAGCCGTTAAAATAAAAGTCCCCGAACAATAACATCAAAATAAATCTCTTATACGAATAGGTGTTTTAAGTTTTTGATATTTTGTAATTTGCTACCAGATTTCAACTCCACAATATTTAATATTCTTAGAGATTGCTAAATACTAAAAATTAATCAAGCTGGTGTTGTTTCTATTGAAGTCCAGACTTTAATATGTGATTACGTGATTATTTGACGAGGATGCGCCGTCTATCGGTTTGGACTGCATTAACCGGATGTAACCAGAATATTTCTGCGCATGTTATTAGCATTGCTTAAATATTTGCATAAACATGTAACACAATCAGTCGTTTTCCTTAACCATTGTCAGTACCTTTGTACACAACGCTACATAAATTTTCAAAACCCGGCGATTTTATTCGCTTAGCCACTTGCACAATACAATATCATAGTGTTTCGTACAAAGGCACGCGTAAAGAACATTTTGTTGTTTAGTTGCCAAAACTATCCCTCGCAACCTATTTCTCAAGGTCGTCGTCAGAACAGTTGCAGCGATTTTTAAGATGGCTGAGCAAACCTAAACAGTACGCATAGCGCTTTACACCGATACGCGTGATCAAAGATTTTCGTAGCCTTGTTTACGAAAAGCCTTAAATTTTGCCGCGAAGTCATATAAAGTTCTTTAAACCTTTTTGTTTCCGTTTTCCGTGAGATTATGCGAGGCCCTTGTTAAAGCAAAGTAACTGATACTGTGACTAAAATTTTTAATTTTATTCATTTTATAATGGCTTTCTGTTAGGTATTGAGGCTCTTGCATATTCTAAGTTCTTGTCAGCTTGTATATAATGTTCTCACCTCCCTAGTATTACCTCATATCGCTACTTCGCATTGTCGAATCATTCATATTAAAACATGTTACGTGTTACGTCTCCTTATCTTCGCTAGGACAATGCCACGTTTAGACTTAAAAAAAGTCTGAATATATGTCGATTCATTGTTTTCCCAAAAACATGTAGAACAATGTCATAGTTTGCGTATCATGGTTATTACGCTGTGCACAAATACCTGCGCGTGCGCGGTTTTAAGTTTACTTTTTAACGTAGTGTTGATTTAATTTAACGTAGCAAAGGCCCGCAGTGCCGGGTTTCCTGTTTATGTTGTTTGGGTCGTGCGTAGTCGTTTGCTAGTGTTTTTGTTTACACGCCCGGCTCTAGTCTGGTCGCGGCTTGCGGTCGTTTTGATACAAACGTCCGCGGCAAGGTCGCCCGTCGCCCGTATGCTTGTTCACACGAGGGCAGCTCGACGAGGTGCAACAGTAGGATAAAACATTACCACTGTCGTTCTGACTCGATGCAGCGCGTCGTATGGGTTCTAAGGATAGTAGTATTGCAATGTCCTACTGAACATACCCATTTTGTGCCCTCGTGTGAAATAAGCAATGCGTCGCACCGATGCAAGGTACTCTGCTCGGCTCTTTGTATCGCTCGTTCACTGAAATAGAAAGGTATCTTCTTACATATGGCTTGCTTATGCTCTCCGCTATATTTATACTATAATAGTAAACAAAGCAAAATGCAAATAGCTTATTTAGACTACGATACAAAGACACACATAAGAAGTAACATCCTCTCTGTATCGCAAGGTTAGCTGTAAGAGAACTCTTTTAGAGTTAAGCTCACCTGTACATCATTGTATTTCTATGTAATGTTACACTATGTACTTTAAACTGTGTACAAAGCTTAAATAAATAAAAAAAAAAGTAAGTAATGAAGCAAAATAATAAATAATTAAAATAGTTTTTTTTTCTAGAATTATATTATTTAAAAAACAAGGCCGATTTTACTTTTTGCAACATAGAAAAATATAAAAAGATTTCTCATTTAATATCCGGTTAATTATTATTAACCTTTCTGCAAAGGTCAGGTTTTTCCCTAAGGCCTAACAATAAGGACAAACATACTAAAGCATTCTCTGTGTGTTTATAGAGATCTCAGTGGAGATAGTTTGGCGAATCGCCGTCAAAATGTGCATGAGACAATTGAGGTTGTTGTTTTGACGAATTTTCACGTAAAACAACGTAATCCTCTTAAATAAAAAATTAAATGAAAATAACCATTCACCGATGTTTTCTCTACATCCGATGAATTCAAATTGCATTATGTTCAGCATTTTCTTCTTTACAGTTAGAGTTGTATATTGATTCTTTTCACCTATAATTTGCTACACGTTTAAGCTTTAAACTCATTCGTTGAGCATATTGTGCATGGTCTCTTAATAAATTATCATCATCAAAAACATAAATTAAGGCAACGTCTGATTTATGAACCGTCAATGCAATTAGGTGGCTAAAAATAATCTCAGCGACATAAATAAAATGGAAACAAACATACGGGCAACCAAATATACACATCAATCGACACGAGCCTTTCTAAACGGTGTCACAAGTCACAAGACCAGCAGCAATTGGCGCGGGGTACCGACCGAGCCCCCTCAGCCTCCGCGCACAGCCCGCTCCCCGCGGGCGCCTAGGCGGCGCGGCGGCGGTGTTGCGCGCAACTGGGCTAAGGTCGCGGCCGTGCATTTTTCAACACGCCTACTTACCTGTATACTGTGTAACAAAACCGTGCAGCAGTTTATTCTAGCCCCACTGCCACTGTTTGCTCTCACGGAGCTGCTGAGGTCATACGCCAATTGCACAACCACTTTCCACCGACGCAGCGTAGCCGTGATCACGATATCACTATATGTTGATCTGTTATAGTTTTCGTGGTCAAACAATAGTTCATAATACATAACATTATTAAATACAAACAGTTTCCTGTTAATTCCTTCATTTTTACGAAAATTTCCTCTGGTTATCTCTATAACTTACGAGAGCCTTCTTCAATTAAAATCAACCATTGACTTATTGATATGATTTTTCTATATGAGATTGATGTTTGTTTAGCAATAGAGATCCGCGTAGGCTACGAAGCGAAAGGGGCGCGCTGCGAGGGGGGTACGGGCAGTGGAATGCGCTTTCGATAGGATGTGTGCGCGCCGTATGTGGGTCAAGCTTGTTGAGCCACACTGTGGCTGATACTTATAACGTATTTACTTGTCATGTTGCACGGAAAAGTATGGCGCAAGCCGTGCCTACAATACAGTTCAGGTTTGTTTGGTCAAGTTGATTAGCAAACGAGTTCAGTGAAATATGGCGTCATCGTAGTATGCTGCTTTTGTTTTCATGCTAGTAATTCTACTTTAAACAAGAGTAGAATCGAAAAAGAGTTGGAATGAAACAATTGACAATATTAATTTGGTAACAAAGAGTATGTTGATAAATTCTCAACCTTAAATCTCTTTGTTAAGTCCAAGTAAGCTGTGCAATGTAAACATACTTTGTATTTTGCGCTCGGGAATTCCCGATGTTTTGTTTATAAATGCTCAACGCACTCAAATGAATAACTAAATGTGTACCCAATTATGAAACGTATAAACCAAGTGATTGAATCGTTTCGTGATAAAAACAATAATCTATTTATAGCTGGATATATTTATTTATAATTGATATTAAACACCTTTTCTGTGAAACTCGAATTAGAAATACAATCAAACGTGAGAATTATAAACTTGAATATTTCTATGGTTCTATTACTTTATTATTATTGGTATTTGCAATATAGTGGATATCATAAAATGTTTTAAAAATGCATAACAGCCCTATTCTAACTTCAATTTTACATTTGTGCATTGACGTAAGAAATGAACAGTTTATTTTATAGCTGCTGCTTTCCGTATTTAAATTAATTTAAAGCAAATTATGTTACTTCATATTTGAAAATTAGTTATACAACGGTTTTTTAAGTTGTAATCGATGACTGAATGGCAGATCGCTTAGTTGGTGACATGTGTCGGCTGCATGAATCATGTATTTGTAGCCTCGCCCGGCCCTCAGACGTCGGCGGTATGTGGGCCGAGCTCGTGATGCTTTGTTTGGGTCTTCCCGAATTAGTGTGTTAATAATAAAGATAACCTTTCGCTCGGTGCATCCCGCCAACCCTCCGGCGTCCGACAATTCTATTTCGATCGGCGCATTTCAAAGTCTAGCATCACACTTACAACTATCTTTTTCGAAGTGACACATCTGCATCGGCACATTTATATTTAACTGTGGTAGAGCCAGCAAAATCAGCTATTGGATTCACTAGTCTACTGACTGCGGCGAAGCAAATAAATATTATATTGTATATTGGTCTTAGTTCGCTTTTTAGCTTTGACAGAGGTCTGATATGTTTAGGGATAATTTCGCAGAGATGACGATAAATATCTTTAGTATAGATGAGCCTACAGAACGATAGATCAAGAGGCAGATATACGGAGAGAGATAGGGTACTTAATTGTTATGATTTAGAGACTTTGTTGAAATATGGTTTCATCATCGTTGAAATATTAGTATTGTAGCACGGTTTGGTATTCTATAAAATGAAACAATCCAAACCGTTGTTGAGTATTCATATTATTCTGAATGTTTTCCGAACAATTAGAGAGTAAAGGGAAGTCCCCGTACCATGAAATGATTGTAAATCATCAGTTGATTGAGGATGTCCTCGCTTAAATATAGTTATTTTCCTGCGTAAATATCTTGCATGTTTATCTTACGTTCCAATTTACACTGTAATAGTTCAAGCATAGCATGGATATTGACGTTTATATCGGTGTCATGCTTACCGCTGGTTTCTGAGACCTAAATTTTTGGATTAAACATATTGTCATCCCTGTCATTATCTTTCACAAAACAGAGATAACGATATGTTTTAAACGGGGATTTTGCTCTCGGAAACCACTGGTGATAATACAAATAAATAGGCCATCAGTTAACAGATAACGGATAAACTTAAATCAACCAAAACTCTGATTTCCTAAATTTGTGGGTCATGCAGTTTTTTTCTTATAGTTTTATTTACGTATTATGACAGTAGAGAGTATGCATGGCCATTATCAAGAAAGTTCATGCAGGGGTTATAAAATGATTGGAATTTTTTTTACATAGTAATTAAGATTTTTATTACGTATGGTGTGATTAAAATCTGCATAAAATCACAGTACCTATATGTGACATAATAGTATTGGCGGTGCGGTGTCCCGGTTGGGTGTAAATGGGTCAGTCGCCCATCGCGCCAGGTTTGTTTGGGTCCCGCGTATCGACCGGCGGCGGAGTGCGCGCGCACCGTGCCCCCAGTATCCCCCTAGTGCCCCCCACCGCCTATTGCAGTGCTTGCGGAGAATTATATAAACAATTCACCCTTCCTTATTATTTACTTCTTAAACATTTTCTATATTGTATTTCAATATGCCCTAGACGTTTTAATGGCCGTTATTTATAATGTAAATACAACATTACATTTCTACAAGTATGTACATTTGAATAAGGTTTAAATTATGTTAGATCGCAGTTCAAACAGAAAATTAACGGGGAATTTATTTAAAATAATTTTGTCTTTTCCATTTATAAGTTGAGAATATAAAAAAATCGAAATACGAGTATAATGTGGGACCGTTTTCATTTTACTTGCTAATGTAGTTCAAGTTATAAAACTCAGGTTAGCGTAATTTTGACCTACATTTACATCGGCACCGACCCAATATGGGTAGCTGTTTTGAGATCGATGCACGTATATTCAGGTTAAAAGGTCAACTAGAATAATTACTTTTATTTGGTTTCCTTTTCTGACAGAAAAAATAATTAAATCATCTGAATTTACAATCTGAATTTAAAATTTCACTGGTCTATTTGGTATACTTAATTTATAATTACCTAGGGCCCCTGTTGGTGTTCTATGGTATCAGGACAATATGACTTAGTGTGTTTAGTCCTATTATAGGGCTTGTATAGGCTTTTATTGTTTTAAGCAAATCTTTTCGTTTACCTAATGGAAGTTCAGTCTATAACAGGTTTTTCTAAAAGCAGAATCAGTCAGTTGCAATGTGGTGTCATAAATCATTAAATCAAAAAACTAGTTGTTGGTATTATTACAAACATGTGACCAAGCATGTGTCTCTCTAGATTCATCCTGTTATTAATCGACGCTGGTGTAATGCCATCCAAACTTTTTGCCTGCTCGCAATTTTCCACGAGAGTAAGCTGCTCTGTGTACAATACGTAGCGAGAGGGGGGTATAGTATTGCGCGCGCCTTCGACCCGCAGTGGGCCCACCTGATTTATGCTCAGACTAGCTTACCTGAGGAGCTGACATAGAGTTTGAATCTTGCAAAAAAGTTAAGGAGGTGCTCTTTAGTTTAATTTGAATATTCAGTTCATATTCAAAAATGTATTGTACATCTAAATGAGTCATAAGCCAAATTTTATGCAAAAAAAATGTTATTTTTCCATTTTCTTATTTATGTCCGGATTATTATGTCCTTTTATTTATTATTATTATGATTATAAATTTTTAGGGGGTGTTTTGTCTGCATATGTGTATGATGTTCATAAATAATCAATATTTCGTGTTGTTATTATTATTAAAATATAATCGATAATTAAAATAATAATATTGTTTATTTGTTTTTAATTTATATTGCTACATGGTCACAGTAGAACGACTCTTAATTGCAGGCAATTTAAACAACGACCTTCAAGGTAAACAGTAAAAATAGGTATTTAAATGTTCAAGTTAAACGTAGGCTTGTTGTGAGGTCAGTTATTTTTTATAAACATCTTTTTTATTTAAAACTTCTACAAAACAACTTGACACGAGTTATATAAAAAATAAATTCAATATTTAGACCAACAAAGACAAAAATTATTGTTGTTACTTTCTATTTTTTAAAAACTGTAAACAACATGGTTATCTATCACAATTTTCAAAAATATTTATTTAAACTAGAGTGCATGAATAACTATATTTCATTTCAAAAAATAATACAGATTGTTTATTACAATAATACAGTTAATATTTATTTCTTATCGAAATCGTTATAATATTATCTTTAAATGAAATAAATACGAGTGAGTAAATTGTAATTCTCATTGTTATTATAGGATTTAGACATATTAAATTAAAATAACTTTGCATGTGGAACGGACTCTGTGTTTGTCTTCCACTCGACTTTATCTTGATTTATTCATGAAATAATACGTCAAGATTCAAGTCGATCTAAGTTGGTTGCGCCCGTCTTGATACCGTCTAGACAGATTTGATTTCATCGTCTGGCTTATTGAATATTATTCTATTTTTAGTTTTTAGTCGAGGTCTTTAAGTACATAATTTGGATGGATTATGATATAAATTTTATTTTATTTATGCTTTGATTAAATCAAAAAGTAGATGTGAGTGAAGAGTTATCCCCTAAAAGCCTACAATTTGTATTGACTAACATTTTCTGTTAGACTTACTTGAAAAACACAAACATTCTTCAATTCGAATAATTGTTTATCTATGCAGTTATTCCCGCGGACGAAGTCGCTTAGTAGTTAGTTTGGTATATTCAGAGACGAGATGAATCTGAAAAATAAACTGTCTTGCATTCATCATTCATCAAACGTATTTTAATAAGATCAATACTGCTATGGCTGCTGATCTTGGCAGTACATTTTTTTAAATAAATATGACGTCTTAGTGGTGCGTCATCGTCACAAAATAAAATTGCGACTTTGAAGTAAATAAACTGACGCACAGTCTTTAATGTTTTATAATATTACGCAATTGGTAAAGTCTTTATTTATTTTTTTATTAGTTAAATTGTAATAATATGATTGTTTAATAGTTGTACTTTTATGTTATTTTAGATAGTAATTTCTGTATTTTGGATTTCGCAATAGATTGCAATGAATGAGGCTCCTATCTGGGGCACGTTGCAAGGGGCATCGTCTGAGGCAACGGCTCGTAGCGCCTGCGCCGCGACAGCCCCACGCGCCCCTGCGGCCCCACGTTCGATCGCGTTACGTAGACGCTGTGAAACGTAATTGTAAGTAGGTCGGAGTTCATTGCGCGCGCACTTCCTCGCTCCGCCTCCTCACCCTGGTTAGTACGACGCCTCCACCCGCCAGTACCCCCTTCGCTCCCTCATCGCCCCCATCTCCTACAAACGACGTCACTATTGATCGCGCACGTGGCGCCGTAAATGACGTAGCGGCTGTCGCGTCGATAGTACACCCCGGCCGTACACCCCCGGAGTATTGCCGCCACCCCAGCTCGGCTCGTGTCGGCCTGCATGCTGCAATTAATAACGATCACCCCCTACCGCTCCAGCCTTCGTCTCAAACCCCGCTAGTGCGTAAGCCTACTTTTATAATTAAAAACTGCAAAACGATACTTTTATATAAACTTTGAGAACATAAACAAATCAAAATAAATTATGAGTAAGACCATCTTACTATGTTGATACGTGGTTTTGACTATTTAAAACACATAGCTCTACTCAAATAGGCGGAAACTGCCGCAAGTAGAGTGCTGTCAGTCTCTCCTCTATAACTATATATTTTATTATACTCTCTAGTTTCAGCGATGTTGGTCGGTAAATATTTTTAGAAATAATACAATAATATATATATTATAATAAAATAAATCTACTGTATCAGATCACAATCGTTTTAAAATCGTGACGTAATCTTATGCACTTCACTAACTGTTGCAATCTAACGTTATAAATATACAACGACCTGACCTTAAACTAACCTAAATTCTATTTTTATATTTGCTTCACGCTGCAAACTAAGATTTTATAGTTTGTTTGATTGTATATGTAATTAGCTGTCGCCCGCGACTCCGGCCGCGTGGATATATAAAAAAACTTAATTAGTGTAGCCCACACATCCATCCATCCATATCACATCCATCTAAACATTCGCATTTACATATAATATTAGTAAGTTAAATAAAAAGTACCTCTTCAAGGCATAAATTCGAAAAAAAAAGAATAAATAGTATCCTATGTCCGTCTCCTGGCTCCTAAGCTACCTCCTCACCAATTTTCAACTATATCGGTAAAGCCGTTCTTGAGTTATAAATAGTGTAACTAACACGACTTTCTTATATATATATAAGATGTTAAAAAGTTTATTCTTTTTAAAAATGCTGTAATATAAATGTCACGGAATACTGTAAATATTTTGAGATAATAGATTGGATTTTCCCTTGGTAAAATGATGTTAGTTCGAACAATATTCAGTCACGGTAGATGATCATTGTAGTGAGATGCGCCTTGAAACTGGAATTTCAAGGTTTTAATATGCGCAATACTGCATCTCAAGGTCTGAAAGCAGGTGAAATCTAACTATGCATTTACCACAACTCTTAGTTATAAAATCTATTAAAACATGTATTGGTAAATATACCCATACCCATATTTTAATTGAGTTTAAAATATGACTGGTACTCTTAGCTAATTGTATCATACGGAAATATGAAGAGATTGTTATTCATTGTAAAATTCCTTAATGTTTAAGAGTTTCGAATTGCATCATGTTTACGTTGTTACGAAACTATGGAGCATCTCCTTGTCTTATTGTAATAAAAATAGGTAGGCGTATAGATATGTTTATGAAGGCACGTGGTTTGTTTGTATGCTGCACGCGTGCAGTGATGATATTGACATCAAATTGCATTATTAAATCTTGTTATTACCGTGGCTGCTATTCGTGTGGCCAAGGTTAATACGTTTATGAATTCCACGAACTTGAATGCAGGAAATTGGTGGCGGTTTTTGCTGCACTGTATTTACGTTTGTTTACTAATTTAACCAAAAAAAAATAACCAACATAATATCTTCAAATTCTATTGACGCACATTAAGGCAATTTTTCAGACCTACTTTTTGAAGGTCGAATGTATTATTCCTTACTAACTATTGGAGTACTGACTTTAATGTATATTGAGGTCAAGTTGAAAATTGTAGATTAAAATGTTATTACGTAATAATGACATTTAGTATAATTCTAATTCGCGGTTTTGGGTCGCGTAGCCGATGGCTTAAAGGGCAGAGGTCGTGGTGCAGTGCGACTGCAGCGCGGGCGGGGGCGAGGGCGGGAGCACGAGGTGGCGGGCGGGGGCGCTAGGCTGCCGGGCGTCTTGGAGGCGAGGGACGCATTGGCCCACCGTTATATAAATCTATATAGTATTATAGTATCGTACAAACATTTCCGCTAATGATGAAGGTTGTCTTACATAAGGTCGAATGTCTGGGTCACTAAACAAAAACGTGCCTTTTTTTTCGATATAAAATGTTTCAACTATTCATACTGCGTCTCTATTGATTAGAGATGGGTCATGATGATGATGAAAAGTAACTGAACAAAACAATTATTTATGAGAACTATTAACTTCTGAGGCAGTTAATAAGCCTTTTATTGCTTAATATACCCAGATAGAGGTAGCCTAGCTTACACAGCTTTTCCCCAGTTAAATATCACCATCACCCATCGACCATACCATTTCCACTAACCGAATCGTAACTAACAAAGTTTTGCGTTTAGTCCGTTACTGAAAATGGGATCTAAGAAGCGAAGCTGATAAGTTAATGTTAATCGATAACTTTTTGATATAGAATAGATATCACACTATGTTATTTACACGTTCTTGGTACTACGTAAATTTCAACCGTAAAACGCTACCGTTGTTAATCTGCTGACGTTATCGATAAATCGATATTTGAATCGTAAAGTGTGCGCGCAATCTATAGTCCTACAGCGATTGGTCACATTTATTGTATGGAAAAAATACACGAGGAAGCACGTAACGTACATAAATAATGCAATAGTACAAATAAGGGGTATTGGTCTAACAACTTTAGCTCCGAACAGGGAATCGTTTACATTTCTATTTTACTGTTTGATTAAACTAAATTGTTGACAGTTTGTTATAAACATGCGGTTCAGCAACTAATAATTATGACAAGAAATTGATGTTTTTAAGTCTATAACTCGACGTTATAAGATTTTCAACACATCAACTTAGTACTATTGATGTTACAAATGTTTTTTGGATTCCGTACCTTGAAAGGAAAAAAAACGGAACCCTTACTTATAGGATCACTTTGTTTTATTTTGATAATAGGACCTTTTTTCCACTAAGTGACTAGACGCTCGCGATCACTACGTGAGCAATATGCACTTATTATAGAGCATAGTGGAAGGAGGGTTTAAGAGATATAGAAAAACTTATGTATAGATCATGACACGTGTGTGTACCAATGACGGTCGACAGCAATGTGCGCGCCGCAGTATGCCCGCCAGCCACCGGCTTGCCTTGATTGCTGCATTATTAGAATACCTCTTGCACAGGCTGCGCAGGTCATGGTTTGCTATGTAGCTATGATAATTAGGATAACGGTAAAGAGATCGCGCTCTCTGCTATTATTATACCATACATTGAACTGTTTGTGTGGAATTTTCCTTGGAACTGTTTAAAGCTAGGTAATAACGCTCTATGTTTTCCGCAGAATTTTAAATAGACAATATGTATATAATATTGTTCTGTAAAATTCCTAAATTCCAAAACATTACTACTTATGACAGCTTCCCTTATTTTACAATATGATCCTAGAATTTTTACAAAATACCTGAGAAAGTAAAATATTGTCATCCCTGTCATGTGTTAAATTTGACTTCTCTGTTCTTAATTTTCTTTTTTATTATCTCTCTTTGGTAATCTAGTGACTACACCCACATTTCTTAGGATGGATGAAAATAAATTAAATGTTAATGGAAAAATTTAATTATATTAAACAACACGTATTGCATAAAATATTACAAGGGGACCTTAATTATGGATCGAAAATAACCTTGGGTCATATACGTCAGTTGTTACGTAAAGTGTTGTTATCTACGTTGTCATCGCAATAGTTAGATTTTATAGATGGATATGGATTTTATGTTAACGGGTTCCACGGGAAATACTAACCGTTTCCATCGTCCCTTATCTGGCCACCTGAGGTATTTCCACCATGTCTCAATAAGTATATTTATCTGTATGACTTTAGTGTCATATATTGTACTATTGATGTGATATTGTTCTTGATATTTTCCTAGTTCAAACATACAACATTGCCTACATATTAAGATTGAAATTGTTGGTATCGTTTGACTTATCAATGCGTATAATAAAAAATAAACATTTGGAGATTGTTTTTTCATGCTAAAAACTACTTAACTTTTACAATTTGTTTGTAGGAATTTGACCATATTAATATTATGTTAAGACAAGTTAGTGCAGTGACACACCTTGCACTATCACGTTCCATGTATAGATCGTATCAATCATTTCTAGCAATTAAAATATTGGCTTTGCGTGTTTATTTTTCTTAGAAGTAGCAAATGCAAACAAAACTCAATCATTTACCGACGTTTTCTGCGTACCGAAGCCGGACCCTACGGCGGCGGCGGCGTTTTCACACTTGAACGATTGTATACCGTTACTGTTTGTTCCACTCGATGGTTTTCCGGAAACGTACGATTATCGTACTTTTAATGACATCGTTTATTTTAATAAATGGATGCAAAAACATCAGGTTCGAACCTCCAACCTACTGAGGCTCCAATGTACTTCGTAATGATCTGGTGTTTTCTATTATCGCCAGTGTAAACTTTAGTATGATTTTACATTAATGGACGGACTATCTGAATATATTTATTATTATTCATATGGTTCCCATATTAGAGTAATAAATGAAGTTAATTTATTTGTAATGTAATTAGAATGAGACGTCTATATAACAATACACCGAACGATCTAGAAATCTTCAATCCTAAATATGCGGTCTTCAGAAAGGCTGTCTCAAAAATACTGCAGTGACAATGTCCGGTTTTTCTCATCCCTTCATTTTCATGATTTTTATTAACCTCCAAATTGTAACAGTTTAAATTTAAGCATACATAATTTATTTTCTAAGTGTAGTCTGTCCTTTCATCCTTTTTATGTTTGTATAATCATGTTGTGTACATTTATTTATAAAATAAAAATAAAATCAAATAAAAACTTAACTATTCTTAGCTGCATTGTTTTATAACAAATTGAACTACAAAGCTTACGTTTCGTGAGGCAGAAAACTGCTTTTCTATTCCATTACAAAATGAACCGGACCTTTGTATCGCATTAATAACAACACAGCTCAAGCGGTACTTTTCTTGTTTACAAAAGAACTTTGATTTGATTGCAAGTGAGCGATCTGTTTGCTTTAAAAGGTATTGTCTACAAAAAAGCGGGCAACGACCGAGCCCACTGCACTGTGACGCAATTTGTTTTGCAAACATCACTTAGTCACCATTTCGAGTGTTTTGAAAGAGAGATGGCTTCGTTTCTTGATTATAAATAAACGTCAATGCACTCGCTTTCCACGTCTTTAAAACTCGCTTATCCTTACTTATTTGTAACTGTATATGTGGCCTAGTTCGAACAATTTCACATTTAAATAAAATGTATTTTTATTTGATTACTTTTTTTATTTCTAGACGAAGCGAGTCTTTCTGGTAAATAATTCTCTGTCTATTTACAAAGTAACCCTAATATTTTTCGTGCAGATATTTTTTTTAAGAATTTGTTTGTGACTCATTCTCTGATGAAATGCCCCTAATAAACAATGTTCAATTCTTACCCCACAATACAAAGTATACTGCGTTTAACTTTTCCTTTTAGCGCTTTGTTTTTCGGTGTTCTATCGTGACACGCGTTTTCATTATGAACTTGTTTCGGACGCGTCTATTGACCGAGACTTGATTACTTGCACTTTTATTGTTCGTGTAGGATGCCGGAATTGTGTGAAAAGTGTACAACGCAAATTGTTTTCGAAGCTCCATGGAAAATTTTGTTGTTGGCTGAGTTTGCTTAATAAATAATGTTGACAGTAATATTGTTCAACTTTGAGATAGTCTTTGTTAAATATAATGTAATGTTTAACGTTATTTTGCTGTTTTAAAGATGTAGGTGAGTAATATTTAAATAGATGATAATATATATTTTTTTAAATATTATAGATATTAAGTTATAATGCTACACGTTATAATAAACAGTTAAAGAAAAATATATAACTCTATATTGGTTTATTTCGGCAAGGAAAATATTCAATGTGTAATATTCATTTTTAAAGCACTATAGGAAATTACTGTGGTAAAGTCTGATTAGTAAGGAAATGGCGACAAATATTATAGAAGTTCCAAAAATACTGTGAGTAACACATTTAATTGGATATCAATTCTACGTTATCTATGTACCTTATGTATAGTAATTATCTATTTCTTTTACTAATTACTTAAATGTTATTGTTCTACTATCGAATATGGAATCTCTCCGTAAGGAAGGTTGAGGGATTCGGATTTGTTTCCGAAACCAGTCTTCCCATGTGATGGTGATCAAAAATCATTAATTCTTTTCATTAAAAATCTCCATTTAAAACATATTGTTATATCTGTATTGTCACAGATAATGACAGGCGATATGTTTTATATAGAGATTTTGGTATCAGAAACCCACGGTAAATGATTTTCTTATGGAGTATATTGGTAACGAAATCTTTTGCTGAAAAAAATATTTACTAAAATATCCTAATCAGGAAAATAGAAAACTTCACCATTATCGTATTTAATCGGAAGGTAAGTTTTGTTAAAAAATTATCCGCAAACGGATTTTCTTGTTTACTTTACATTTTTCCTTCCTTAACTAGATATGCTTGATACCAATTACATGTTTTATGCAATATTTATTTATTATTATTTAAGTATTTATTTTTTCCTACAATTAGTATTTTCAAGTTAACTATCATAATTTACATATATTATGGTATTCATTGACGTAAATCTATGTTTAACAGGAAAACATTGTATTTATCCTTAAAACTGCATACATTTTATTTTTCTTGTAACTGTTTACAATGTAATGAATATTTATACAAAGCTTAGTTTGACTTCTATAAATAGCCTGGCAGCTTCAATCATTGAAACGGTTGGATTACTCAGCATCCGCGGGGGAAACTCCGTGTGACTCGACTGCCTGTTATGATCGAATTAGATATAGGTGTTGAAGATATAAATTAAATCAATATAGTGTCGAATTTTGAACGATATATCAGGATTCTCCATTGTGACTCTAACTGTGGGTTTCTAAGACCAAAATCTCAGTTTAAAACATATTATCTCTGTCATTACCTTTTGTCAAAGATCACGACAGGGATGATGATATGCTTTATATGGTGATCTGATCTCGAAACCCACGGTAAATCAGTTAAATTTGAAGCAAATGTATTATATATAAATATCAAATCAACTAAAAGCACCGAAAATAATTAGAGATCGATCGGTATAATGATTGTATAGTTTTTTAATTGAAAATAACGTAATTTCTATATCTGATAAATCGCTAGTTAATTGTTAGAGCCCCAATTTCCTTAATAAATTTGACCTTCACGAAGGTTCGGCGACGTCGATCGTCTGCGTCGTTTCGTCTAGACGTCGACCCTAAGAAAATTATACTTTTCATCGAAACAAGCAAAATAATAATACGTAGATGTATATCCAGTTTTATATAAAACGGGTCGTCTAGACTACGTCAGATTTGGGTGTTGTCTAGACGGGCCATGACCTCCTTATCGTGATTACAATCTGTGTAAGTGTGCTCGCGGGGGTTAAGTATTTTGTGTACTTTTATGCGCATGTGTTTGTATACGAATTACAATGCCCTTCTGTAAATGCATGAATTTAGAATATAAGTGGATATGGTAGTAAACAAAATGTGATTTTGTTTGCAAATGTGTCTAGCCAACATAGATTTTAAATAAATAGCTTAGTACACTGTAAAGATTTTCTTAAAATGAAATAGACAAGAATAGATGAATATTTTTCATGTATGTAACTATAAGGAAATTTAATTTAAATTATTGGTAGGATTTTGTATTAATCTAGTAGCTAAATAATAACTGTACTTCGAAGTTAACACGGTTATTATTGTTCAATTTTAGGTTATTTCTAATAGGTCTTTATTGCGCAATAGATTTTTACTGTCTACGTATAACTATGTTAATTATCATCATGACGATTTGGAGATTAATTTATGTAAACGTAAAATCACCATGCGTATAAATTAAATAATCACGCCGCCTGTGACGCGGCATAAGATGAGTTACATCGTGACACGGCAAAGGATCTGGCGCTAAATAATAATTATGACTTCCAGCTTTTACATATTATTGAGCAATTGGTTGTTTTATCACCTTGAAAACTATTAAGGTCAATGCCATCCCACTAGTAGTAAAGGATGTGCGTATATTTTTAGTTCTACTAATGCGATGGAAAGAAGTGACTGAATTTTGTTCCTGTGTAACTTAACTACTATATGTTAATATGATGCCAAATTGTTAAGCTTTATCATTACCAATAATCTTGATTAGAAGATCTATAGAACTTTAGATTCAGGTAAAAGTATATAAAAATAAGTATAATATGTGGTAGGTGATCGATGATAAACTCAAATATTATTTAATGTAAGAGTACCAAAGTGATGCCATCATTTGATTGTTAACTGATGATGTCAACGGAGCTGGATTCGTCATAGCGGTGTAATTGTTCGCTGTGATATAAAACACACTCAATGCTTCCCGGCTTACGTAATCCATTTTATTGTGTACGTTATCAGATCCTAAGAATGTTCCGATGCATGTGAGGTGTATTGCTATATTAATAAACATACGCGTCAATGGTTTGCTAACAGAAATTCATTTTACTAGTTCTCTAGCGATTTTCAGTAGTTAACATCAAAATTAAATTTATTTTAATACCTTTTACAACAAGTCTTATTCTTGAACAAGTCTAATTAATTCTACGCAGTGGCAACTTGTCAATATTGAAAAAAGGGTTTCTTTGGATATTATGTTGCATTATTAGTTTATTTGCGGCATTTGATGTTGGTCGTTACCAGGAATAAGTCAACTCTACTGACCAAAATTGCCAAATTATGCGCCGGGTACCTACTATAGTAGCCAAATTGGTTTGCTTAACTTCTAGACTAGACGTTAACGAAATCTAGATCAGGCTAATGGAAGAAGTAAGAAACAAAATCTGCTATCCGAAGAACCTTATAATAAAATTAAGCAATAAACATTAACTTAGTCATAGTGATACCAAACAAAATCTGTAAATTACATCAAAAACATTTGATCATGAGGATTATATTCTAATTAAAGATGTGATTCAGCATGAACAAAAGAAAATAATATTATTGTTTTGTTCATGCTGATTTCATCAATAAAAATATTTCCCTTCTGCCTTCTGGCCTTCTTTGAGCCGTTCTGGAGATAACTTCCAACAAACATCCATCCATCCAAACATTCGCATTTATTATATTAGTATTTTGAATTTTTCACAAATATATTTAGAATATATGTAGACTCGAGTAACAAATGAGATACTTTTCATTTCAGACGAAGTTGCGGGTAAAAGATATTGACTTTATATTGCACGCAAATGATTTGAGAAATAATCTACCCAATAAATATCGTGTAAAAACATATGTGCCCTAAAAATTATATGAATTTTTCAAGTAGTAAATGTTTCTTCCTACCTTCACCCTTCTTTACCCGGCCTCATTATAATTACCTAAACACATCATATAACTCTGATTTCCCTTACACTTTTCTCTAATTTCCGTTTAAAAAAACTTTTCATGCTTAATTGTTCGGTGACCTTTAAAATTTTCCTTATCAAAAAGTTGGTATTTTTTTAAAGAGACGTTACACGGCTGCAAGCTTTACTGTTTCAACTTTTCCGACGAAACCTTAAAACTTGTAAAGAAACTTTTATGAATCTTATCAATGCTTTAAAAAGATTTTATTTTTTAAATTATATTTTTTTACTATAGTAAAATATCGATAACCTGAGTAGTAGATAAATATAAAATTGTAAGATAGTTCGCACTTATCTAACATTTTGAAAAATGGCTTCACTGTTTAAAGTCGAGTTTGTGAACCTCATCTAGAAGTTGTAAATATGTGCCGACTTCGACTTATTTTATTTTATAGGGAGAATAAAAACTTTTTATGCATGATTTATACGAAGTCACGCAACTCGTACTTTGACCACACGGCCGAGCTCCGTTACGGATCAGTTGACGCATTTGTACGACTTCTGTACAAATTGTGTTATAATAAAATCTTTTCTAAACGATTTCTACGATGTAAGTTTGTAAACATGCACATTGAACATGATAAATGTAACGTTTCTTAACACGTTTCATGCTACTAGTATTTTTTGTATGAAAATGAACTCGACAAGTGAGCCGGTACTGTAACGCGATAATGTTGAAATTTAAATATTCCAATCTCCTTGTCAAATTTATGATTGCCACATATAAAACATTCTTACTCAAGCATTCGAAAAAGTACACTTGTTAAATTATTTATTAAAAAAAAAACTTTTACACTTTCTAAATGTAATATTATCGTTACAATATCAGTAGCTTCAAATTATATTACCTATAGTTTAAAATTATGATTTCCATATGCATTATTTTCCTATATATACTTAAAAGCAAAATGAACACATATACAAATATGTATTAGCTATCTTTATACCTCATTTCTTTTTTGTTTGTACACATGTACAACTTATCTAAAGGCCACTAATTATACACTTGTTTCTTCATGTATTGAGATTACAAATAATTATTTTTACAATGTTTTTAAAATATTGCGTAATATAGGGTTTCTTATCTGTACGCATAACAAAAAAAGTTAAATATTTCAATTTAAAAATCAGTCATATCTCATGGAATAGGTAGAGATATTTTTTTAACATCTTTACAACAATAAAAATAAATAAATAAAGTCAATAATTAAAGGATAATGTTTTGACTGTTTTTATTTGTAAGTCGTAAATAAATTTATATTGGAATGCCACTGGGGAAACATAAAATAAACATTTGTTTTTATCAAATCTCTTTAACTTGCCGACCCGGAAATAGTAATGTTTGAAATAAGTTTCTAAATAAAATCAAGGAAATCGAAAGCATTTTAATGACCTCCTCTTCCGCCGCTTAGGTCAAGTATAAAGAAATTGTTTTGCATAAATATGTACTTATTTAAAAAACAGAACATCTGGGAAGTCTTCTTAAGACGGAAGTGTACAAATAAAATCACAACCGCATTTTTAATTGTAATATACCTAGCTGTCGCCCGCGACTATGTCCGCGCGGAATTAAGAATAATAGAATTAATTAGCAGTCTATGTCAAAACATCCATCCATCTAAACTTTCGCATTAATAATATTATATTAGTAAGATAAACCAAGACTTTACTAATACAGCCCACCTGCCTATCAATTCGGACCAAATAAGATCTGTTTAAATGCGGTTTTAAATTAATTCGTGTTTACCTCAAATCACTAATTGCGTATACGTAGGAAGTGAGAATGTTGAAAAAAAGAACATGTTCTTACAATCATCAAGTAATTTAACTTCAAGAACTCTATCCACTTCATTAAAACAATATTATCGTAATGACATGAGTGACAGTACTCGATAATGACTTAGTTTTTTTGAAAAAACCTTCTCGTACGTTTCGACAATGATTTGCGTCATGAATCACTATTTACAGTTGTATTCCCATTGACTCGAAACGGCTTGTGAATGAGCGAGTGAGGCGAGTAGTTTCGGAGCTTCCCGCACGTGGGAACCGAGCGGGCGGCACAGCGCGGCGTGGGTTCCCACGCGCATTGTCCTAGCCGTCGACTATTGCGACAACCCTGATCAAAGCCTTATACACTTTTTTACAATGTTTATCGTTTATCAAGCGAGGTTTTTATTTTTATTACAGATATTATTTGGTGTTGGCGCATATATTTAGGTAAATATTAAATTTATTACTCTAATTTCAACATAAAACGTAGTAATAATGTGTAATTGAATATCTCTTCTTTTAATTTATTTACCCCTTTTTCGTACATATTGTTTCAAAAGTTCTTGAACCCACAAAGTATATTTATGGGGAACGATAAAGTTAATTAACAATCGACGAATCAATTACACGTTTGCCTCCACATTTAATAAAAACTAAAATAACCTTTTAAGACAATATGTTTCTGAAAACAAGCGATTAAAAGTAAATAGTATGTTAATTTTTTGTCAAAGGCACCTTTTACGTAACGATTAATTGTTCGTTGCGAAGTAAGACAATACATTTGCGTCGGTGTCGGTGGCGCCAAGGTCGAGGTTGTTGAACCCATTGCCGGTTTGCTCGGGCGCCGGGCGCCTGCCGCCGACCGAAGCACGCCGGGTTAATAAATTACATACTTATACCAACACGATATATCATTTGCGTGACTCGAGGATTCGCAATAAATCAAGCCAAATAACAAATGAACTCGAACATCGACCGATTTGTAAGAAGCTTATTTTTTAAGGTCATGGCTTTTACGTCTGTGACATAAATAGAATAGATATTATAACACTTCAGTGAAAAAAAAATGTAAATAAAGACAAGTGAGATCAGTGCATAACAACCTTAAAACCTTAGGCGTACCAGTAAAATCTCACAATTTACCAGTGGTAGACGACAACAACATTTGTTGCACGATTCGGCCGGAAGTGGTGAAGTGGAAACACTTCTCATTCTCATCTGATGAGTGTGATGCCGAAGCCTTAATTTTAGCCCTCTTTTCCTTCTCAACCTTTCCTTATAATTGAAGGATGGGAAGGAGATGGGGATTAGATGGAGGAAGGAGAATTATTCCTTTTCAGTGCGTTCCCTTCTCTTGCGGATGTTCACTGGCGGCGGTTGCTTCATTATTCAAGTAGGTACAATTTCGTTTTAAACCTTTCAATATAAAAAAGTGAAAATAAAATGTATAGAAATACGAGTGGAAAATTTTCATTACTGTTTTAATAATAACCCACCAGTTTCTTTATTTGATTCATATTGACTTGCTATATGACGACACTGACGAATACTTAAAATGTTGTTGTTTAATTTGGCGATGCGCGCAATTGTATTGAGTACGACGCTGTCATCGACAGTTTTCCGGAACGAAACGTAAATTCTCCTATTGTTATGTATAACAAAACGGAGTCAGACAATGACGGGGACGACGTTTGTCAACATTTACCGAGGCTCTGACGTCTTTCGGACGTCGACTGTAAAAATATACACACCATAAAAACAAATATGATTTCGTTCGATGTACGATATGATAATTTTATGCCACGAGGGCAAAACTCTTTTATCAATTGCTATTTATGTAAGTTTAGTTTACAAGAGAAATGTTCTTGATAAGGATTGTTATTTACCCTGCTTTTTAATTTCAAATACCATCGTAATGATAACAAAGGCGAAAGTTTTTGTTTGTTCGAAGCCAAACAAAGAATAATCAGAATTGACATTGTAAAATTCATTGTACTAAAATAGACATAGCACAATGACTTCATATTATAATCTAAAACCAATTTTATATGAGTAGGTCTTAAGTGTGAAATATTTATATATCCACATATGACTATAATATTTACTGTACACAATTTAATCGAGTTGTATAGTAAGTATCGTAAATATAAAACAAGCAGTAATTGTAAAACTAGGAAAGCAGTTCTATCGATACTCCTAATACTTCGTCCGCGCATTAAAAAATTCTAGTAATAAATAAAGCTTATGTTACTCAGTGATTACATAGCTTTCTAGTGGATATTTTTTTTTAATTAGTCCGGTAGTTTTTGAGTTTATTCGTTACAAACAAAAATATAAATCTTTCACCGTAATAATAGTATAGATATATAGTAAACCAACATTGGAACTTTTAACGGAGGTTTTCCAATATTACTAATTGCAAACTTTAATATGATTTTGGCAAATACGTGCAAATAGGTACCTGTCATGCGGCCCGTTCATATTTGGGTCGGAGTTTCCTTATGATTCATTGAATATTACGATTGAATAATGGATTGTATTCGTAGATGCTCTAGATGTGACAACTACAATGAATATATCATTAATCGACTCTAAGTTAAGCAAATTGTAAGGGATATGAAGGGAATAGCGCTAGTGGGAACCCGTTTATAATCTATTTGGAAATGGATAGCAATATATTATTAATAAGTATTTAATAATATACATAACATCGGTTGCTGTAAATATCTGTTACTTCATTTATTTCAATAACAGTTTTTATACACGTAAATTCCTTTATGAAGATAAATTTCACGATTTTATGTTAAATTTAGCTTTATAAAAATAAAAAATAATAACTGTAAGGGAATTGAGCGTATAAATAACTACACAATATTTTAATACAGTTCATGCATGCGTTGACTTGGTTCTTGACCAAACCGCTGGATCAGGTTATAAAATCCTGTTATGTACAGTTCATAACTGCTTTAAAATTGTCTTTATTTTTACGTAACTTAGTTTTTTAATAACCGTTTTCGCCCCTAACCCTTTGCCACACCTTTGATAACACTGTTGTATAATTGTTTTTTTTTAAATTAACGCTATCGAAATATATTTAAAGAATGTGTACAGTCACGTACAAAAGAAAAAAAACATTTAATTAATAAATATAATCACGAATACGAAAGAAAAGCAGACGTGACTTATAAGGATAATATGTGAATGTTTTTTATTACGATATTTATGTCGTAAGCAACTGTTAATAATAACAATCCAATCGACAAATGAAATGTTTTTTAAATTAATAATTTTTATTAAGTAGCTGTTATCTCTGGATTTTTATAGAATGTGAAAGAGATTTTTCTATGTCTTTTTAGCAGACGAATTTTTTATTACGTGGCAAAGAGGGTTATGTTTTTCCTGTATGTCTATGATTGTTTTCTATGTATGTGGGTTTATATCTATTTGAATACTGGTGACGGCCTTGAAAATTAACTTTTATTTACATTTAACAAAGCAATCTCAGTGAAAAGGGCATCCCAGATGCTTTCGTTTTGTAACATGTGGCATGTAATTAGTAAATCTTTGTATAATCATTTTTATATTTTATGGAATTGGTCGTGTATATTTATATAATCGTATTTTTTTAATTTTAGGTAAATATTATTTGCAATACTTTTGAAAAACATTATCGCTTTTGCAAATACCTTATAAGAAATATGTATCTCAAAAAACAACTGTTTTTAACGGAAGTAATGCTATATTCCAGATCGATAAAATCTTGAAGGCATATGGAATTATTAAATATAAAGGATGATTTTATTATATTAGTCTTGTGCTTAATCATTTATTTAATTATTAAAAATTTAGATAAATGTGCTTTTTACAGTACAGTAAAAATAATTGTGCTTGAGAGAAGTAGAGTACAAATTTTACTTATAATTGACGACTTCGTTAATACAAAATGTTTTAGAGATCAACGTTTATTCAATTTATATCGTTTTCAATAAATATATTTTTTTTCTTTCAAAAAATAATTACCAATTTTAAATCACCCCGTATATACTTTTATGTTATTGTGGAAAGCCGTAAACACTGCAAAAACATGTCTGTTTTCGAAAAAAATTGCACTTTACGACTCGCTACATTAAAAAACGTTGTTTATTATAAAATCTTGTTGTTGAAAACTTTCAGTCCAAACTGGATAAACACACGAAATGTCAATATTGATAAAAATATGTCTTCAACAACAACTTTAACATGACTTAAAAAAAACTATAATAATTAGTTTATTATTTTATTTAATAGACTCGGTCATATCACGGTAATACATCGGAAATACAGTTTAAACGATAGTTTAATGATAATTAAATCAATCTAGCTCAAATATGTACATGTGTATATATAACTAAAATACTGCGTAATGTGTTTAAGTCTGTTCTTTTTTAATTCTCTTATGCCTTTTTTCTTTGCAATTTTTTTTTGTAAGTTGCTTAATATAATTTATGATATTTTAAAAATATTGATGACAATTTTTATCTGTGTGTTAGACAAGGATGTTACTCATTTGCGTCATACTATTGTCGTTTGTCATCTTTGCGCACGTAAATCAAACGATTGCAAATATATCAAGCTTATTTACATATTTTTGTGTTAAATCATTTTTGCTGTTTAATTTTATTAGAATCTAGCAGTTTCCCGCGACTTTTTTCGCTCGGAATCAAACAAATCTAATAATAAATATAGACTATCTTACCCGGGGATAGTGTAGCTTCCCAACAGTGAAAGAGTAGTTTCGGAGCCTAGTCAACGCAAATAAACAGTCAAATCTGTCCTCTATATAATATAAGTATAGATATCAATCGTATTATTATGCCAAAAGTAATTGTTAATTTATGAAAAAATCAGAAACTGTTTATCTCCTAGAAAAATCTTCCTCTATGTGTAATTATGAAGCCTATAAGATGTGATATTCACACGCAATTTTTTATTTTGAAATAAACATCATCCTGTTTATTATTTTGTAACACTAGAGCCTAATTTCTTATCATAGGCGCATATCTACGCTAAGTATTTCCGAATTCAAGTGCTTAATTATCAAGAATCAGCCAAAGATATGCTAGATGCTGACATAACTCCCCTACTCACGAAATACCATTCAGTCATGTGGTATCAAAAGACACCGCTTTTAACACGTTCATCGCCAGTACAATTTCAATAAACTTTCGGAAATTATTGGCATGGAGTGTGTTAAATTAAGTAGGTAAATAAAATAATAACTTTATTTTTTGTACTTTTATTCGGAAGTTTCCATTACAAAAAATATAACTGCAAATTGAAGCGATATCTTGATCTTAGAATTGTTTTCAACGAAAATATGTTCATTTTTTAATGTCTCACATTACAAAGCAAAATAAATGAATAAAAGACATAAAAAAGATCAGTCGTATCCTTATTATGGCCTTGGATCAGTTAAGCATGTCGGTGAGTGACCGTCGTGGGTTGCTGACACCAACTGCCTTAGTTAACTCGTATAAAAAATACGATAAACCCCTTTATGTAAGGTGGTTATCAAACAAACACGACAAATTTATTACACGATATGGAGTGTTATCTAACTTCATTTGTATAAACTGTAAGATATTCAACTGTTTTATTGTTACAGTTAAGTTAATTTTGCAATTGTTAAACGATGAATAAAAATAAAATTTTGTAAATTTGTATATCCAGTTTACGATTATTTATTCAGTGAAATCTTACCATTTTAATATTTTACTCTTACTAATACAAATGCGAATGTGTGGATATATACATATGGATATTTCTTAGAAAGTATCTCCATAACCGATGCATGAATCTCGAGGAAACTTGGTTTAGATGTAGAACACAATCTGAAAGACATAGTCTACGTATGATTCCTGAAATTGTGTAAAATTTAAAACTCTGTTGCACTCGTTGTCTTATTTAGGTTGTTTTAATTTCATTATGAACATAAAGTATTCTTTTTATTATGAACATAAAGTAATAATAAAAACCTGGTGAAGAATAACAGGCGGACGTTGTGTTCATTTCGCATTACATTTTTACTTGAATATAGAAGAAAAATGACAGAACTCACGCCCGTAATCCAGAGATATAACTAACACTCAGTAATCTTTGCCTCAGTAGGCTGTTGGCAAATCCTGGGACCCTTCTCTGGTTTCTGCCACAGTCATACATCAACCTATGCTTATGCCTGACCTTTGATTTCGGGTGCTTTTAATATCGTCCTTCTTGAATATTTCTGGAACGCATAAGTCTTTTCGGACATAAGTTTCCTTTGTTCTTCTCTTCTCTTTCAACCTGTCGAAACAACCGAAGCATGCACCTCTCGACTTTAGTTACATAACTCCTTAATTAAAATGGTAACTAAAAAAAATTGCGTGTCACAAGGACAGTTGTTTGTTTTGTTCTCGGCGCTGCCTAAATGCGTATTAATGTACAAGTATGGCGCATTGGTCGTGCCGGGATATTTCCGGTGCATTACGGCGATCGTGTATCACAGGGTTGCCCTTTTATAATATTAAGAAATATGCATATGCAGATCGCAGATTGCATTAAGATAATTTATAATAGACGGCATTGTATAAACGAAAATAATAACGAAACAAATTATATTTCGCATGCATGATGTTATTGCGTAGCTGATAACGAATAACCATTTTTTATGGACGGATCGGTTTTGACGGGCCTTGGAGGGGAAGGTAGCTTATGGACGCTGGCATCTTATAGGCTAATTTGAATTAGTTATATTATTATTGTTTGTTATACCTGCCGTTTATAAAGAAGTTTCACTTCTAAAGAAACAATAGCATCATTCTTTGTATATTTATACTACTCATACATGGGATGTGTTTGTCATGACTGCTTCTTATTCGTGAGAATCGTATTGCGCCGTAACATAAACAAAGAGCGAGACAACCCTGGTGGTTGTGGGTCACAGCGAGTGGCAGAGTCCAGCGGAATATTCTGTGAGTGTGTCGTGGCGGCGGCCGAGCGATGGCCTCTACTTTGTTTACAACGAAGCGCTGCGCCCGCGCCCGCACCGCGCCCGCTCTCACTGATATATCACGATGGCCACATGACGCATGCGCTGTCCATGTTTACTAAATTATTATTAATGATGGTATTCATGCACATTCCGCAAACTGTCTGCTTTCATTATGCCTTCAATTGCACATTGTAATATACTTTTGAAACTTCACTTTAGATCGAAAAAATTACACAAAAGTTACCAAATAAAATGTCTGTCGTCTCTTACGACGTAATATTAACGCATATCAGATAAATTAATAACTAAGTTTATCCATTTGAAAAATAGTCGCTCGGATAATATAGTAAATGTTTTTTACAAGATAAATCTTTGCCACTTTACATGTTCGAGGCGCATGACATGCATCATTCATGTATAACTGTAGCGAAATGTTTACAAACACGACCCCACGATTGTAGGTTATCGATCCGGCGGTATCACACTATGTTGTAATCCAAGTTCATATCGGGTGAAGAGGGCCATGTAACTCGTCCGAGCGTTTCGCTCGAGTGTATTGTTTACGCTGTGGTGGAATTCGAGGAATGAAACAGTAGGCCGGTGGTCTATTCGCGGCGAATGATGAGCTATGTGATGGATGCATGACGCGGCCTCGCGGCGCTGCGGGCCCGCCTTGGCGCGGCGCCGGCGCGATCACGAGGGCACACGTCGCTTATCTGCACGAACTATATTTACCACATGCCCATTGTAATGCCACATGCCATACCCGGCTACCTCACCACATGACGCTCGCGCACTGCGATGATGTAAGACCGCTGATGCCGCTCTGACTCAATCTACTTTAAAAATTCCCAACCGCTTTATGTTGGACAATTACGAATTGGTGCTTTTATGACTGTTTTCACTTTCAATTATATTTATTGTAAAATAAAATACTATTTATCCGACAATATTATTGTAGTATTTTCCATAGTTAATAACTCATTTTAAATGCAAGTATATATTTAGATGAACGTACAATTAACAAGGACGTGCAAAAAGCTATAAAAACAGTTGTAAAACTTTATTATAACTTAGGTTCGATGACAGCTTAATAAATTTTCCGCTTGCCGCACTGTGTGGTAAGTTTTTGCCTTATTATTGTGTACTAAAACAACAGTATTTACATTTGGGAAATACTTGTTTACAACTTACAATATATGTCAGTGTCGAGTCATTGCGGCGCGTTTTAATTTCAATGGAAAACAACTCAGAGCAAGTGACTTTTGAATTTTGTAAACAGATTGTTATTGCGACGTTACGAGGTGAAAATTGTTGCCGTTTAAGGAATGAAAAGAAAGCGGTTAACGTTGTTTTTAAAGCAATGAGTATCGATATAAATCTTCTTAAGATTAAACTTATTTTGTCAGTTGAATTATTTGATTACAAGAAATTTGCATCGTTAACTTCTTTAAAACAACAACAACATAACTCGAGGCATAACCTCTTAAGAAGTATAAGTAAAATCGGCTGTCGTTACGGTTGTGGACCATCACTACAAAACAAACAACTTCATCATATTACACTACTAGTCTTGACCAAGATGTTACAGAGATTGATGCACTAAACAGGAGCTGGTGCGCGGCCGCGGAACGCAGAATGCTTGTATCGGAAGCCACGTCATAGGCGCTCGTGTCAATGGGTATTATTTATAGGCTGGTCGGATTTAAACAGAGTCTTGTTCGGCAGGACAGGACGGATTTGGTCGTCGCGGTGCCAGCGCCCACGGGCCACGTGATTCATTCACTTGGCCGCACAACGGTAAACATAACCCTAATTACATTTACACTGTTGCAAGGCGACCTAGTCGTGTGAAGGCGTATGTTGAAATTTAAAAAGACATTGGGCGTCTAATAGAATTGGTGGGCGCAACGCGTCGGAATTTCCTGTGATAAACCAGAACGGATTTCATGTTCTGTTGTTTAGTTACCTTCCACTGATTGTTTAATGGTACATTGCCAACACTCCCTTGAATATTAATAGCACAAGGAAACTTAAAATGTACTCCCTACAATTATTTCACACAGTCTAAATACACAGTAAAAATAAACCCACTTGAACCAGTCCAATGAAGGTTAGGTTAATGAGTCTTAAAACTTTAAGAAGAAAATATGGAGAGTCTTTTAATAAAATACGTAATACCTTTTTGATTAATATGTGAATTCTTGTAAAGGTAAAGTAGGTGCAAGTACAACTTAAACTAAGCTGTGGCAACATTTAACGTACATTTAACGATTTACATAAAACTTTGTGTGTAACAAACACACAAAGTTTAAAATTAAATGTTTCTTGGCTCCTTAACAAGGAAATAAAGAAAAAGAAGACTGTAATAAATAAAGACTTTCAAGTTATTAACCTATATTTGGTACATCCAACGAATATCAGTTTCGTTTCCAACAATGGCGTCAGAATGTTTTGGCAAACGAAGTCATGTCTCATGATTATTCTGTTACGTTGTCGTTGTTTTCCATGACGTAACATTTAATACGAAAACTGCTCGTCAAATGTACCAGACTTGACTTTCCGCCAACAATCACGTGCTTATTTTGTTGGCTTCATTTATTTCTTGCTTCGAATATTTTCAAAACGGGATAAACATTTCACAAACATTCCTCGTTTAGCCCACATCTATTTCTGTTCTGTCTCTAAGTGAGATATTTCAATTGTAAAACAAATTTCTTGAATAATATCTCAACATAGCGGATCACATATAAGGGAATTCTTTCAAAAAACTACGAACTAGTACAATTTATGGATGTGTTACAGAAATAAATTAACGCCAATAAAAGGAAACATTAAGCTTGTTTGTTACTATAAAACATGAGTGTTACAGGACATAAGGTAAATAAGGCATTTGTTAGCAAGGACAAGGCTTCTATGAATGGAAGTATACAAACAAAAACTCCTTGGGTTACCGCTTCATCCTATGACTTATTTAACTTGTTTGTCTTTTCCAACATTCATAATAGCTGCTTGAATGATATGTTACAGGTCGGTATGAAATCTGACGACCTTCTTTGTGATCTCTTATCTATTTTGCCATTCACTTTTACATAACATGTTTTTATTTATTCTTCTACTGTTTATCTCATTACTATAAAGTAGTGTATGTTTCGGGTTACATAACAGTATGTTTTGTTTGTTGTCATTGCACTAATGGAAAATTTAATGTCTTTTCTTACGCTATCCTTCATTTCGTACGTCGCTAAAGCGTTTACAAAGTACACATTGTAATCGATAAGATAAAATATTTGATGTTAAATATAGCTAAGATAATCTATTTATAATTACGTCGATTGCGGTATCACATACCGCCAAGGTGTTTTCTTGTGCGAACCGAACGAGTTTTTGCGATGCATGTTTGTAACATGCGCCAGTGTGTTGGCCGATTAAGTCCGCCTTCTCACTTAGATCCGTGTTATTAAAGATAAGAAATAAAAATATCTCATACCTCTTGCTATATTAAGAAACAACACGCATTTATAATTGACGAGTGAATGTTTAAATGATCTGTTTCTCAAATCGCCATTAACTTCCCTGAGTATCAACTAAACTTTGTAATCGATTCAATAGGTGTAAATAATGAAAGCCATCATAGGCTATGATAAAAAATCGTTTTAGAAGATGTCCTCCCGCCAACCTCAATTTAATTAATTATTCAATGATGAAGTACATTACTGGAGAGAAGTAGAGTATGAGAAATTCAGTCTAAAATTAGGCACCGTTTCAGTAACTCTGACTCTATCAGTCTGTATAACTCTGAATGCGTCAGCGTGATTGGCAGTTAGAGAAATGTTTGAATGTCGATTTGCAAATGTAGTGGTATGTTGTATTGGTCGTGGCGACACAGATTTATTTGAGCGCGCGCGTTGTTTGTTTGCGTTTATTTGTGCACGCGCGCCGGCGTCGCGTCGCGGCCGCATTTAGCGGGAACATGATCCGTGCGCGTGCACCGCTCACTGCGAACCGACAGAGACGGCCGCGTCGCGTCGGTGCCGACCCAGTGCAGCGCGCCAACAATACTTTTGTCCCTCAATTAAAAAAAAAAGAAAGTATTTAATCCAGGAATCTGTAACCGGAAGGTCTAGTTCAAATGTGCTTCTTGGCATTTCCAAATAATGCCATATTTTTGCATTAGCACATTTAAAATGGAAGACTGATAAGTATTCCTTTTTAAATCTCATATATGATATCTCTCTACTCTCATGAAATAAAACATAATATCAGGACAATATCAAACATAAATACTCTAATACGTGTTTTGTTCTTCATGAGTGCTTGTTTGGTTTGTGGGCGTTTGCGCGATCAACCAGTAGAAACATACGACGTTAGTTCCACGTGAACACTCACATATAACATCATATGTTTGATATAGTTGGTAGTGCAACGCGCGCGACTGTCATTAGCTCGGTCGCTCCCGTGCCTATGCCCGTGCGTTCAATGTGGACACTCTGATACATCATATGTTTAAAATTTCGCGACCTTGCCAGCTCAAGCGCAAAAGCGCATAATGCATTTTGCATACTGGACATTGTTGTTCAACTATTTCGTGATCTACTGCGCTATCGCTTCCAAAAATATAATACCAAATAATGTGCTGAAGTATTGTATTAATGTTAAATTATTTTTTATAAAATACACACTTATTATTGCACCACATTTATTCAATACACTTGTTCATAGCATTTACTGAACCCAGCATTATTTGTCATCGAATTTACTAAGTTACGAAAGTCACTAGAAGTCCATTACAAGTAATGAACGAACAACAGAAAAAAATATTTAAATTTGTATACTTTTAAATTACCTCACGGCCTCCAGAGACAACCGAAAAGTAGAACAAAAAATGAGCCCTATTTGCATTTATCTCATTTAGAGTCGCTCTGTCCGCGCTGCGGCAGAAAGAAAAAAACCAACAATAAATCTAATAGTTTTGTGCTACATTCACAGACCCTGTGACAGAGCACAAGACGCGCAAGGCCGTTGCTCATTTATCAGTTTCACAATTTGTTTTCTTAGAAGCGACGCGGGTCAAGAACGGAGGTCCATTGTTTCGTTTTCGTTTCTATTCATTCATGCAACCGTCGTGGAGAACAAAAAGTATATACCTGCCGATCTCGTCGCGGCCGAGATTGTTTACTAAGCTAGTTAACGAGGACATGAAAATTGAACGAAAGTGAGCCGCTGCGCCGCAAGACGTTAGCAAACTCCGTTGCGTGTGGTTAACGTCGGTTCTGTCTAGACCTATTCAGATTGCAGTACTGTACTCTAGTTAATGTACCTTACTAATTATACTTCCTTTTACATATTTACCTTTAGTGTTTGTTCCTTTGGTCCGTTTTATTTCAATACAACAATTCATTAAAGCTCTCTGTACCTACGCATAATTTATTAAATGGAAATGCTAGGCTAAGTGCATCATCTTTACAGAATGGTTGCTCGACAACCTTTAAATCTTATAAAACATTGTTGTTCTATTAATAAAGGTTTGTTTTTATTTTTACGAATCGTTTTGTACAGAGTTGATCGTTGACCGTGGAGTCGGATTCGTCTCGGCGGGCATCGGTTTCGGCCAGTTCGCGGAAAGGCGAACTGTGTTGTAGGGTGCGGCGTCTGCTTTATTTATATTTTCATTGAGCTCGCCTCGCCTTCAACCTGGGCTGACACCGCGCCTCTGCAACCCGACACGCCTTCACCGTCTACCCACTAATTACTTTCACACTTTTCCACTAACTTCAAAGCTTTAAAGACGCCTCGTTATTTTTTGGCGCCAACAAATAGCTTAAATTACTATAAGTAAACTCCACCAGTTTTTGCTTATAAATTAATTGAAAGTTGCTTATTGACGAATAATGGCACTTCGAATAAGGAGATGGAGTCAGTTCGCTACGATCTTTAATAATTTTCAATCGTGATCGATAATGTGCTTTATCGCTTATCTTATCTGATGTATTCATCATATGTACCGTTATTGAAAGAAGGGGTAAATGATATGTTTTACTAAGTTTAAATTCAATACACCCACGTTCGCCAAACTTTTCTAGCAAGCATTTTCCCTTGTAAAAAGGGTAACTACGCCTCACTTGTCGAAGGCACGCGGTCGTGCCGTCATTGCGTTATTGGTACGATAAGCAATCTCTTTGATAAAAACCGATTAGGTGTTTTGCTTATGAAAGTTGCAAATCACTCACGATTCTCTGGAATAAGATAATAAACATATTTAATAACTGATAATATTATATTTAAATGTTTGTATACTTACTATGTTACGGTACTATAAGTTTCTACTGCCAAACCACTGCTAAGTAACTGCTTTGGACATACTTTTCCACAGTGGAAACCCACATTAAGACATCGACATCGGATTAAGACATCGTATCCGGCGATATCTGAAGTCAATTGGAATTATGTTTTTATGTGGTTAAAAATATAGGGTTTTTTCTAGGAAAATCAAGAAATATTCGGAAGAATTTTTTTTTATTGTACAGTTAACAGTATAGGTACGAAAAAAAGTGTAAGATTAGATCAAAATTAAAAAGTAGTTTTTTGTTATCTGGGTCTCTTTCTCTCATATATGTATAATCGAAACTTGTAATACATTATTTACTTATTACTAATACAAAAACAATAATAAAATTCTTCGAAAAACAATCTGCTGTATGTGTAATGTGGATGAGTGTGCAATGTATAATGTTAGCGGCCACCGCATGCCGCCCGCCCGCTCGCCCGCTCGCCACCGCCCGGTGGCGCCGGGGGCAAAGTCC
>NW_013531704.1:3841734-3890906 GCF_000836235.2 Papilio xuthus
GCGATCTCATTATGTACATAAATTAACACTATAGACAAAATTTTACTGTTACACAAATTTTTATGCTGTTACTAAAGACTGTTGCGACGATTAAACTGCAAGGAAGTAACACGTACAGAAAGTAATTTGACTACATATTGTGAAACTTGATAGTTCTTGGCGCCAAATAAATTCTTTACTTTGTTTAATAATTATCGCCTCGACATTATGCCGTAGAGCTGGCATTTGCATAAAAAAACATAGCTTCTATTTCAAATCGGAAAATTTAAATAAAATTTATCAATATTACTAATATTGTAAATGCGAATCATTTAATAAAGTCATTCTAATAAGTATAAGCAGTAAACAGGAGATGCGTGTAGTTGTAGACAGAAGTTAGAACCCTTTACGGATTTCTTGGAACATAAAGATGGCAAGGTTACCTTGTCGCGGATCAAATTTTCGTCGATAATTCGATCCCGTAGTAGTGAAGTAAGTTCTATTCAAGACATTCTGTTTATCATAAAATATCGAATGATATTAAAATTTTCCAAATGGAAAATCGTTGAGCGTACCCTGAAGCAGGGTCACTGTAAACAAACTGTGTCAACTCCCAGTGGAAGCTAATTAAACGCGCTCGGATGTTGCACGTGGTGCCGCCGCCTCGCGGCGGCCTCGGTGCTACTCGCCCACCCTGTTTGTTTTACTTGCAGCTCGCTACGATAATGGAAACTTTTATTGGTTTTTCGTGCTCTCCCATATTACTTGTTGTCATCGATAAGAAGGCTATAATTCGCCTATAGGGTATCCAAGCTTGATTGAAAATGTGTGATTTTTTGGAACATTTCGCAAATTTTGTTCCACTTGAAAATATTATAATACTTTTATAGTTTACAGCACTGAACTGAAATAAGAGAGAAGGCAAAACAGATAACAGTTAAAGGATTTCCGTATTTTCTTTAGGAAAACTTTCAATAATGCCCTAGACAACCTAAACTTTGATCTCGCCATGTACATACGTGTCATTAAACCCTGTGCGTGTACCTCTTTGGATTTCATATAGATTTTTTTTAATAAACTGTAATGTGTTTGTATGTGTCTGCCGTTTCATGAATCTCTTTTATATGTAACGCGGTTAAGAAGGAAATCAAGTCATGTACAAAACAAAATGTAATATGAATTTATATGTATAACTTTCCCGATTGCATTGCCCTGCTCTATGGCAACCCTATATGTAGTGCGGCACGTGTAAAAAGCAGCGCACGCGTCGCATTCGAGTGCAACGTACTTGTGTGCACTATACGACCATAATACAACTCAATATACAATAAACCGATGAGGTTCTACGAAGTGTTACGTAATCAACGAACATTAGCGACGGACGTAGCGTTCGTAAACCGTGCACTGGCGATAAGTACAAGAGCACCGATACCTGTTGTTATGCTAGTTTAACACGAGGGATAAAAAAGTGAGCCAGACATAAAGTGAAGTAATGCTATATACTTTTAAAATACTACTGATCTTTCCAGGCAGGATCTTTTGGAGTGTTACTATTCCTTTAGAGAGAACGCAGGTAAAGAATCAAGAAGCTAGAAACAATTTATACTTTTATTAGAATGTTCATTTTCTCACATGACCTATGATAGAACTCGTTTCTAAGCTATGTTGATGTGAATATCAGGTGAAAGTGAAGTGTTCACTAACGTATACGTCGGACTTACATTGTGTAAGTGGGAGAGACGTTTGCATGTCGGTATTTAAATACGTCGAAGAGAGTCGGCCTGATGTGTGCCGAGCTGGCAGACAGCGAGGCGGCGGCGCAAGCGACAACTTGAATGGCCCCGACTTTCTGGTTTTTTCTAAATAAATCATATATTTTATATTCGATTCGCAATTTCAATAGAGTCTGGTCTGCGCGATTCAATACGTAGGTCCCTTTCAACACTAAACAGGTTTAAGGTTAGACGGAATTTAGAGTCTGAATAAATTGTGTAAGCATTTAAAACGAACTCTCGATCTTTTGTCCGAGTCTGGATATCGGTTGACCCAACAAACGTTACCAGTTTTTATTATCTTTGAGTTGTTCATGTAAATTCAACTGGGTTTTAAAACATCAAAATTATTGAGAGGATCTGGAAAGTTAGTTTTATGTGTTTCCATTTGTCGCTGTTTAGGTACATCTTTCGGGCACCTTGGATATATATTTATTTACGCATACATATTTATACTCTCGTTGGTACCTTGCTTACGGGTCACCTATTAGAAAAACATAATTTCGTCTAAAATCCTCCATGTTATGTGTACAGTAAAGCTAGTTCTTTGACGGATATTTGTCATGTATTTCAAACGGATTTATTAAAACCGTTGTTACTCAGGGATAACCAAATTTGTAAATGGCTAAGACTCTTATTATTATGTGATGTACGTTCGCTCGTATGGAAATTAGTTGCTTGCGTATCAAACGAAATCAGCCAGCAGGTGTTGCGTTCAATGTCGCTCCGATATCAAGTGTGGCTTACCCAGACATAGGGTGACGATACGGTAAATGAAAAACGTAGGACACCCGAAATTGAAAAAATAATGTTCGTTAAATTCATATATGTAGCAATTTTATAACATGGTGTTAGATTTCCGTGATGTTTTTCTTTAATGGAACTTAACGTAAAATAAATAAGACTTCTACCGTAAAAACATTTGCTTTAGCCTAAGTTTGATTAACGAAGTCTTAGTCAAATAATCTATTGGAAGAAGTAAAGTTAGTCGTTGTCGGTATCAGCTTAAATACATCCCCAACAAGATACCAGCCCCTTAAATTATGGATGATTAGGTCATAGGCAACAGGCGCCGTGAGGCAGAAAATCAACCCAGTAGTTGATTGACTGACTACGCATTCCTATCTTAATTTGTTGCGCATTTTATTAGATGTAAACCTTGGCATTCACATGGTTATGTTTACATAGGAGGATAAGAATAAATTCTCATAGAGAGAAAAAAACACTCCACAAAAGTCAAGTGTCCGTTACGAATGTCTACGTAAGTTGAGACGTATGTTTAACCTAGTCAGGGCCAGACAAGGGCGAATTTAAAAATTAGCTAGTGAGGCCCGGACGCGCTTCAGCCAGTCATGGGGTGAACACCCGAAATTACGACGCGCCGCCGCCGCGCCGCCTCACCGCCGCCCCGCCACCGTCTCGAACAAGGTTAATAACACGCGCCGTCTCACCGCGACGTTCTGCTTTTATTGTAATACCGACCACAATCACGGAGTTAAATTTAATACAACTTATTTGTTGTGCTTTTAATATTTATTAGTATTCGTGCTTTCGATTAATGCATTTGTATATGTTTGAATATCGATTGAATAGTTGGTGGATAGTATTCATATCTATGGATTAATTTATAACATAGCGTATTTTTTTTTGTTTTTAAATGTAAAAGTTTTGAAATCTTCACCGCGCTGGCTTTTAAAATGGTTTTTAAACATAACTTGCCCTCATGTTGGAATTTAAAAATAGATTATGATCTTAATGAATATGCAAATTATTGTACTTGCATCAAGTTCATATTTTTTACAGTAGGTAATTATTAGTAATGTTTAAGGTTAGTCAGCGTGAAAGGGCATTGTTTTTTTTTACATTTGTTTACGGAAACTATGGTCAATTGTTTATTAAAAACATAACAGTCTATTGTTAATGGAAATTCTACTACTTTGTTAATATGGGGAAAATTCATCTCCTACTATCTTTTGTCTTAAATTTCGTATGTGCCATTTGTAGCATGCACGAAATATATTAAATTAAATAAGCATCAATTCAAGAGATATTAGTTGCAAGCAATATACCCGGATTGGGATATTTCAAAATCATCGGTGAATCCATTCGGCTACTTCGGTTTTTTATCGAATTATCGATGTGTTGTAAATATAGAACGTTCAAACAATATCTTAGTTTATTTGAATTGAATGCTACCATAATGTTCCAAGTGTCAGTGGCCTACAAACTAAATGAACATTGATCCGTAACGCACGCGGGCATTGTGTGCACCCCTAGTATAGCTTGGTGCGCCGCGCCGCCGGGCACCCAATAAGTCCATGTGGGAAGACGCCCGAAGTCGAGCGCCGCATTCGTGAATGGGCGCAGACAATATATACATTTATACGTCACTGGAACGACACGATAACGACTGTACATTTTGTCACAATAGAAGACATATGTGAAGGCGATTATTATGACACTCATGAAAGAAAAGTTACTACAAAAAAATACGTAAACGTGGCCAGTTATTTAATCGTACTATAATATTTATTTTGCGAAGTCATATAAATTGGTAAGGATTAAACTTTTGGCATTGAAGTTTCCTTTTTTTAGTTCAGATAATAACTAAACATATAACTAATTAAAATCAATAGTAAAAACACACAAAAAATATTAATCGTTAAGGTGTCGTTATCGTCCCATTGTGTTGAAGGCATCTGAAGGCGCGTCCTGCGCGGCGGCGTCAGTCTCGTGACTCAGCCGGACCACCCACACCTCTATTGCCTTACCTCTTATGGTTTCCGGCGCTATGATTCAACAAACGTTCTATGTGCACACTTATTACAACCGCCCTAACAATCACGCCAATCAAAAGCAATTGTGATTGACATACCTTACGTGCAGTGCTATTTGCTACCAAATTGTGTTACATGATAATAGAAATCATGTGAGACATGACATGTGAAAGCATTCACGTGAGGTTTTGAAACCGCTTAAACTACGTACTTGTGATTATACCTGTAACTAAGATCTTTGCGTCACCAATATAAATATAGTCGACGTATATTTACTGTTTACAAAAAATAAATGCAACAAAAATTTAATGCGAAATTTTCTGTATATTTTTAGTTTTGTTTTTCATTGGGCTGCCCGGTGAACATATATAATATAACGGTGATATGGCGAATATGAACGTCATACAATTCGGCCGAATGACACGAGAAAATAAATTTCCCTACAGGGATGATTTTATGCATCTCTGATCGCTAGCCGTAATACGATAAAAGAAAACGTGGTTTACGGAATTATACGTTTTCTTCATGAAATGTGATACTATTTATTTTTTACGTAAATAAAAATATTTATAAGTAAATCTATACGTTAGTATATTTATTGTCTGTTACTTAAAATAATAGCGCAATAGTCGAGCGTCCGAAGCCTTGACTGGGGCGATAGCCACGAAGTTCGGGTGAACGTCTGGGTCTACAACCTTACCTCGCACAAAGACTCCAGGCTCAACGTATGGCCTTCGTAGCGATTATTGAAGTCTGCTTGTTTTTTTTTTTGAGAAATTAATCCAATGGATATTAAACCGTGCTATCAAAGAGTTAACGCACATTTTCTATTGTTTTCAATGTAAGACGCAATTTACACGTTTATTTGGGCATGCTTGTTCTCGAAGGGTTTTGATCACGCCAATTGTGATACGACGATATCGCTTTATAATATTTGTACAAACGAACGTTGTCACTTGGCGTGAGAATGAAACACAATAAAAAAACATTTGTCATTACGTTGCCAAATTTTTTAAGGAATAAAGTGGTAAACTATTAAATTGCAGCAGACGTTAAGCAATCTTTACTCGTAAAATTCCGCAAAATTCTGATGTAAATGATTACGCTAGATAATTACTATGCATGGTTTTCCTTGTTAATATATAGTTCAATAAAACCCCGATGAAGATTTTTCTTATTTCGTCATATTAAATATTTCTCAGTAAAGCATCGTTCGTATTTTTGGCACAATTTCTGCGAATCAAGAGCCGAAATCAAAGAGGACGGTTGTCCTTCATAGAGTCTGTTCACCTCGCTATGCCTCATTTCGGGGTAAATGCGCATGTTATATTCTCATGGCTTCACACTAAGTGTTTTGTCGCTATTTTCTATATTTATGGTCATTTGCATAATGTTTACATTTTAATATGATCTCTAATTATGATAAATTCTGTATCTATGAAGACAAAGTAAGACATCGTGTATCAACACTATTTTTCTGTTACTTCATAGTGTATATGATTCAGTTCTAATTCCTAAGCCTCAAATCATGTGGACTTTATGGTTGGTAACAATGAATTTTAACTTATTTTGGGAAATTCGCACGTTTTTCCAAGTGGCGATGAAAAAAAATCAATATGTAAAAAGTACAAATATAAAATCATAACTAAGAAGAAATTTTAAAATCCATCTGTAATATAGGCGCCATTGTTCCAAGGCATGTATAATTGAGAGTAATGGCGCCATAAAAATGCGTGCAACATTCCTGACCGTACAGCATGGGAAGAGGGGCGTTTGGAGGTAATGCGGAGGGCATGGGCGAGACACGGAATGCGGCTCGCGAAACGGCGGAGGCCCTCTGCGGTGCGACTGGGGCGACGCGACGTGGCAACGACCGCGCGCATTCCACGCGTCTGATTCACGCTGCTGCCACCGCTCTGCACTCGACCGCTTCGATTAGGCGCACAAACATTGGAATGCAACATAGATACATACATCTCAGAATGCAATTCAACGCTCTAAATAATTTAGCCTACTCTATACCAGAATAAATTTTGGTTTCTACGTCTTTTAAATATACGTTGCAATACTAGTGACCACCAGTTATAGGTATTTAGAAATATAGAGTTTGAAAAGTTCATAAATAGTCTTTTACGAAAATGTTTTTATCTCCGTTTCAACTGCAGCAGAATTTGTCAGTGGTAGGGGAATCCCTTATATTAGTCTTATGTAAAAATACATTCTATACTAAACTTGGTTACTGATGAAAAAATTATCAAAATTGCAAACAATATTTGACAAGGTTCCGAACTTCAATTGTTCATTTTTATCTTATTAAAATTCATAGCAATGATATATTGCAAAAATGTCGGCTGCGTCGGTTAATTTCAAAAGCGAAATTCTAAGCGATTTCGGAACAAAGAGCCGATCGGAAAAAGGCTCGATGTATCTTCGAGGAATTTCAATTGGGAGTAGGTGTATGTGGGTTTTTGCCGACGCTCTCGAGTTCACCGGCCAGACGCCGCGGATTGTTCAAGTCTTCCTTTTTCCAATCCCTTCGGCTCCGAATAAAGAACGACAATTGTTTAACAAGTAAGAAATATAAATAAAGAATTACTGACTTTAACGCACCCAATACTTTTTATAAATACCAAAGATCAGGTTTTTTTTTAATTGAAATAGAGTAGTTATTATAATGTCTGTCTTAATAAGTAACCTTACTAGAGACGAATAGTCAACTTAAGTTATCTCCGTTTTTTACGCAGAGAATGAGAAGGATAGCAATATTGTTGTTATGCAGGTGTTGCGAGAGTAGAGACTCATCGCTTGTCAGCGCGTTGAATTCAAACGTAACGGTCTCGGCTACGGGTTGTAGGTGCAACGTTTCAAACACACGCCGCACAGACTCGTCCTTCGTAGAATTCGCACTCACACACCGAGCGAATGCATCGCGCCCGCCATGGAACTTTGATATTTTTTACAAAATCATTGTTAGATGCCATACCACCTCAAATTTCGGAGAATCGAATTTTGGTTGGTACCTGAGTGGATACAAAGCCGGTATTATCATAACCGATTTCTGCTTAAATTTTTAACAAATATTAGTGACTATAACAACACTTTAGTGTTCAAAGGAAAAATATTTAATTAAAAGTGAATTATTATGTTTTCATGGTTTCCGTTCATAATAATTATATTAATTGGTTTTGGTTTTCAAACGTTGTTCTTATTAAAAAATTTAATAATTAATCAAATCTAAACAATAACTTACGTTAGCACATGTCACGTGTGCTCTTATCGACTAGCAAGAGATTCGGCCCAAGCGTGGTGAGCACGTGGTCGCCGCCATTTTGAAAGCTTACGTTTTGGCGCGAAATGCGTACGGTGATAAATGTACTTAAACATCCGATCTATAATAAGATAGCTTTATATATTTTAAAATACTTACCAACGCGTGTTAAATATTTAGTGAGTAGATAGGTTCACCCCATCCAGACAGGGTAAACACCCCTCCGGGGCTTCGACCCTGTCGCGCCGCGCACACCATCAAATTGTTTTACATAGCTATAAAAACTATGTGTGTTTCTAATAAAATAAACTTAAATTTTGAATGCTTGTTGAATTTTTAACAAGACTTTTATAACCAGTGGACGCCCGCGACATCGTCCGCGTAGAAGGTGAACTTTTCAAAAACCAAATATATTTATCCTTATTATGTATCAATCATTGTATTTGAATTTCTACTGATGAAAAGTAATTCTATATGCGAACAAATATTTACTTACGTTCCCTACTTTGGGTGATGTATTTAAATTTTTTTCCTTATCGCTCTTCTACGCAAAAACATAAATCTCAAGCAAGTCTCAGTTCCAGCGGCCCAGCAATCTAGACTGCTTTGATTAATTAGTCAGTTTTTCCTTTAAGTATATCGTTATATTTGTTGTACTGTAATTGAAACAATAGAAAATAAAAAAATATAATTATCAATTCCCCATTTCCCTTGTGGTTGGCGCCAAAACGTGGCATGGTACTTCCACGTTAATGGCTGCCGTTCATTGCGCCCGCTTGGGTGTATTGGCCGCAACGCGCTACGCGCATCCTGTCTACTACGTATTTCGTATCCTTCTCGCACCCATTCGTTTAAGTGGGGGAGAAAGAGACGTCATCACGTGCAGCGATTTTTGTGCTACAGAAGGACGCCCCACGAGATCAATGCACTCTCTGAGGACAGCGGGGCCGTTTTTATACGGGTCGAAGTCGGGTCCCTCCGGATGTAATAGGAATCTTAAAGGCGCCCCTCCTAAGATCGTATTTGGAAGGAAGACGCGAAAAGTCAACGTCTAGACGCGCGGGAAGTGAATAAAAGTATGTAAGTGGAAGGAATTCCACCCACCGGAATAGCAGGCGCATTGTGCGTGGGACGTCGCGGCGGAGTCTCAATACTTGCCGCTTGCAGCTCTCCTCTCGCCACTCGCCGCTTGTCTTACAACTTGTATTTTTAGCATAGTGGCCGTTTTAAAATAGATCCATTTTAATACCGGTTACCCACGCGTCTAAAATTATTCCATTTTATCTATGGTTCTCCATTGAAAGTGGCCCTTGTTGATGCAATGATTTATGCTCATATCTATTTTTTTCGTTGAAGTCAAACGATTTTTTTACCTGCTTGATTTATTTAGGGCGTCGCTGTTTTATGTTAAGTAGAAAGCGGTTGAATGGTATTGTGGAATATTGAATAACGCGTAATGAAAGCAGCGTAGTATTGTTTGTTTGCGTTATCTCGACACAAATTCTTGTACTTTGACCCGTTTCACTATCTGTGACAAACAATAACAGCTGTCATGCATGTCGTAATTGTTTTTCAATGGACTTGTGGCGCGATCCTTTCATATGTGGACCGTCGCTATTCCAATAAATCACTTACCTTATGATACTTCTTACTAATATTGTAATAGTACTGCGAAAGTTTAAATGAATGGATGGATAAATGTTTGCTATAAAGTATTTCTTGTACGGCTAAAGGGATATCCTTAAAATTTAGCATATGTGTAGAATATAATCTTGAATACTACGAACGGAATCGCGAGAGATGTCTAGTATATAAAAGCGAATGTTTTGATGTTTGTATAGATGAATGGTAGTGTTGGTTAGGTATTTTGATTGGCTTATCACGGTTTATATAAGTGTTCCTAAAAATAGAATGCATGAGAAACACTATGATTATCGGTGGTTTGATGAAGTTTGAAGATTTTTTTAGATTACCTTGAGCTTTTAAAAAAAGATATTCTTTGTTTAGGTATCAAATGTTTGACGACGTCAATCGGCCGGGCGCAGTTGGCGTAGGTTAGGATCTTTTTTGGGCGTGATAACGATTGCACACGCGTCGTAAATGTGTTTCATTGCACAATCCGATTTTATTAATTCCTTCAACAAATGTACAAATTTATTGCGGATGTGAACGATATAGTTTATCTAATAAAAATTCATAATGAACTGATAATATTACAATGTAAATATCATAATACTTGTGATATGCAATTGATACTAAATTCCTTTCTTCGTGGAGTTATTCATTTATTAGAAGTAATTTAAAGAGAAAAATTTTATGAAGTGCGCGATAAAAAAATAAAATTATCTACTCTTATACACCACCGGATGTAGACATATTTCCAGTAATTTCCAATGACAAAATTTACCTTGTCTTAAAATAAGTATTTATATTGTTTGTGCTTAAAACAACAGTACACATTGTACAAAAATTGAGAATATTTGCGATTAAATGTGACCTGATTTATAAAGAGAATTAAGGTCGTGAGAAACATAAGCCTAATATCATGCGACATTTTTCTCCAATATCATCTATAAATCTACACCTACAATCATTTGCATAAACGACAGATATATCTGATAGAATTAAATCTGCTTTAAAGATCATTTATGTTCTTTGTTAAATAACATTTATAAGCTACTAGCAATTGTCCCCGACTTCATCCGCGCGGTATTAAAAAAAAGGTTTTTAAATAGCTTATGTGCTCTGGACAATGTTTATCATCTATACCAAATTTCATCCAGATTTATACATATAACATCCATCCATACATCCAAACATTCGCATTTATCATGTTTATAAAAATCTATATATTTTCTCAAATTTAAAATATCGACATCATTTAAATTAAATTATTACATACTTGAATTTGAGTATAGAAAACCAGAAGAATACATAACCTGTGTACCCTCTAATTTTCAATTCAGCTCGTGTTGTACAAAACACGTTGGAACTAACATTAAGGTATTAATAAAATATGTATCAGTAAATGGTCGCGACGTAGTTGAAGGCCATCAGGAAAATACGCGAAGCTACCTGCGGCCCTTGAATAATTAATCATCGGTCAACGCACCTGTCTCGTGCAAAATGTCGTATATTGATCGTTGTGAGTTATACTTATCGATTTGACTTCAAATCCAGTATAGATCCGGTATGTTCAAGGATAGATGACGTATTTAGCTGGTGCTTGCTTTCAAATATCAACTTTGGAACCGTGACGCCAGCAATTGTTTGTGGCTTTTTTATCAACTTAAGTTTTGTTTTGAAGTTTATTATATCGTTTAATGTTTATTACTTTATTGTTTTGTTTATTAGACGTATTATTTACCAAGCTTGTTTACCGATTTATTTTTAACATAATTTGTTGCTTCGAATTGAAAAATATAAATGTTTGAATTCTTTTGTATAAAAACGAAGTATATTTGGTAATTTTAAAAAGTGATCTTAGAATTCAGTCTGTTTTATCAGTTTTGTGTAATAATTTTAATGATTTTCTCATTACGACTTAAGTTAAAAACCTAAAGGACATTGACCTTCCTGGTCCGACGCGCTTGAGATATATTGATAAATGAGTACACTCAAGTCGTTCCCTCATACATTTAAATAGAACATGTTTATTCTAAAAGCGGTTTCATTAAACGCCATTATTGCTTGTAATTATTGTTTAAAAACTTTTTGTTAATGCTTCAGTTAAGTGCACATTACCAAAATAATTCATGTAAATACCGTATACTTTGTCTGCTTTATTGTCGTAATGGAAACAAATCGCATTTAAGTAAACGGATGATACATTCCAGGAAAAATTCACATAAACGTATTATTATTTAAAAATTTGGAACTTATATACCACTAGCTGACGCCCGGGACTTCGTCCGCGCGATATTAAAAAATAGATAGTAGCCGATTCTCAGACCTACTAAATATGCAATTAAAATTTAATTAAAATTGGTTAAGCAGTTACGAAGGAGAACTGTAACTAACATTGTGACACGAGAATTTATAAATAAAATTTTGTACGTGTTATTTTATTTTATGTCACAAAATTTACTCCAATAAAAAATAGTAAATTAAGATAATCAGATAACGTTATAGATTCCATGAAAAATTCAATAACTAATAATATACAACGAATATATGTTTTGTACGTACGTTAAACTTATTATTAATTCTGAAGGTATCGCCATATCGTATTCAGACGGAAGCGAGCCATGTGCGCGGCTCGGGGGCCACGCGTGCAGGTGGGGACCTAACCTAACTGCTTCCTGCAGGGTCAAAGGACTAACTCAAGGCTAAAGCGGACAATTTTCGCAGTCAATATTCACACCGCCGCCCTACACACATCACTATCAGTCTGCCGCACGTATTTATCCGAGTTTTCCTGCGAGTTTTGTAAACATGTTTTTGATTTGTGACACGATTTGTCCATAAACCAGAAAAAAAGTAAGTTGATCCAGATAAATATTGTATGGTATTATTCATGTGTTTTTATACACTAAGAAAAAAAACAAGGGCGCGTCAAGATGTTGATAAAAACAGTAGACATAATTAACAAATTAACATCGTTTATCGATTGTAATTTTTAAAATTCACAGTTAATGGCCGGTTTTATTTTTAATTAATTTTATATTGGAATTAATTAAATTTAAATGAATGTTGTAGATTCAGTCAACTGGGAAGTCAAATGCATCCTGATATATAACGGTCGAGGGTGACGGGCAAGGTCATTGACACCATTCACCCCTACGACGCCACACAGAAACATTTCACCGACGTCGACGCACTTTCCAATAGTATGTGGATGTGTTTGATATTGTTTGTTGTCTGCATTGTACTAGGTAATGAAACTAAAGTTCACTGTATTACTTATAAAATTGGCTAATGTATTACAATAAATTATCTAACTAAAAGGAATCTAGTTCGATTGGCAAACTTTTGGAATAAATTACAATTGATTTTTTTTATTATTATTGATGCAATGACCTGAAATCTGGTACATTACCTATACAAAGGTGTATTTATTCGAGTGGTACTTATGCGGAAACGATCAACGGCGCTAATGCATTTACAAAAATAAACACGAACGGGCCTTCCCGAATGACTCAAATGTTTACAACATTTGTAAGTCAGATAAATACATAGAACTAAGTTCGAGACACAAAAGGATAACAATGTAAAACGAAGTGGAAGTAATTTGGGTGCTTACAATGTTTTCTTTATATCCCTATTGTTTTTATTGAATGCTGTTTTTACAAAGGCCAACTAGTGATAAGGTTTCTAAGAATTATTCCTTTTGTTTGTTCATAAATACAATTCAATCATTTCTTCAGCCGGTGTTTGTCATTCTGATGTACACATTCCTTATTTCGAAAAGGCTTAGTCTTTACGACCATCTGACACGTCCTACGGATCGCAACAAAGTATAATACATAGCATGAAGCCAGTGCACTTCAATGATATTGACCATAAACAAAGACAATCGCTTTTTTATTTACGTGCACAAGAATTTATATTTTATATACCCCTCTATTTATGCTATTCTCTCCTGTCCTACTGGGTTGCCTAAAAAGAGATCGCTTGTAGCGATAAGGCCGCCCTTGCTTTGTAAATTAGTTAATTGTCATTTTTTTATGTATAAAATAAATAAAATAAATTATCTAGTTGCTCACTTTCTTTTAATTTGACTTATTGCTTATTGATGCTAATGTTAATTTAAGTAATAATAATAACATGATGTAATTAAAAACAACCTGTATATTATCGAAGAATGTTGTAACCGCAATGAACTAGTTTCTTGGCAAATCGTTTACAAAATACTGCTTATGAAACAATGCACAAGTGAATTGGACCGTCTGTAGTAAATACGCTTACGCTGCGTTGACGGCTCGGCACGCGTAAGTTTGTCCTATTTTATTACAAGGTAACATGCATGCGGCGAGACTGTGTTCATCTTGTCCACGAATGCATATCTTGCATTTCCATGTCTTACACGTGCCAATAATTCAAGATGTGCAAAGCGCTATGAACGACTAAGCAGGTAATAACATAAATTACTGTCTCTATGCACGCTTTGTCCTGTCACTTACAATGCAATATACATCCTAGGGATTAAATATGTTATACAGGACATCCGATTTGAATTATATCGAAACACTAAAAGTTTCTTGACGTAAATTATAGCAATTTATTAAAGAAAAATATCTTAATTAGCAGTCTATATGTCCTTCCAGACTATGTTCTACATCTAAGCCAAATTTCATCGAAATCCGTTAGGCCGTTCACGTGATACCTCCAAACAAACATCCATCCATCCAATATTATGTGGGTTTTGGTTTAATATGATAGTATTTGCTTGGATATTATTTACCCGTTTAGTCATTATTTGACGTCATTTATTTTGACTGTGAATTGCAAGGTTTAATTTTAACGATGCAGCTAATTTACAAATATTTAATTTGACAGATTATATCATATTTTCCTGTTAATAACATTCGTCAGTTTCTGAGACAAAAATCCCCGTTTAATAAAATCATATTATCTCTGTTTTGTTAAAGACAATGAGTGGGATGACGATATATTTTATACAGAAATTTAAGTCTCGGAAACCCTCTGGTAATACACATACATATATACGTAAAATAAACTTGAAGATAATGTAATGCAGATTTAATTTGAGAAATATATTAAGTTATCCTCGTAACAGGGACAGAGTAATAATTAGTTTACATTATAAGTATCTTATTATCGAAAATAATAAGGTAACAATTATTATAACAATTATATTGTTATAAACTGATTATTGTTGCGAAATCTGATTGCAATAAAAAAAACAGTTTAATATTAATGAATATATTTTCACTCCCCAAACTTCAAATACCATTTCTACTCTAATATCATTCTAACCAATTTGTTTCAGAGTATTCAACAGTTGGCTAATTCTATGTTTTAACACAAATGTGGCAATTATTAGTACTTCGATAATTAAAAGAAAACATCGATAAGAGATCTTTTCTAGGACGTAAATGGTATAAGTATCGTTCATAATATTGTTTTTGCTACGCACATGCATATCTGATGTTCTTAAAACGCACCTGTGCGATGAAAACATCTGCCGCATTGCTGCGTCGGGATTTGTCATTGCACTTTTGTTTATTTTTTAATTTCAATACGACCTTTTTGTACAAGGCAGATTAAAAAGATCTCTACATGGAAAGAGAAGCTTAACTTAGCTTGTTAACGCATTTTTATCGGCAAAAGAATTCAACAAGAAGTAAACAAGTAAAAGCTACACCACGTGGTGTGATTGTTTCTTAATTCCTTGCTCAGTGATCTATCAAAGACTTAGTTAGACAATAAGATACATTTAATTGGGAGCAACATTATAATACAAAATCCTACTATATCTGCGTCTGAATTTAAAGAGCAGCATTAAGAAACTTTGGACCCGAGTTATATTTGTTGTTTTCCTTGATAGTTCATGAATGAATGTCCAATATATTGTTGTATACGGTTCCGACGTTGACGTCTCAGTCTTATCAAATTGCCGAGCACCTTATCGAACATATTGTTGTAAATATATTGATAATGTCAAGCGATGCTTGTTTGTATATTTTTTATTAGGATAACTGAGCGTAAAACGACTAAATTATGTCTTAATTTTGACACATCCGCGATACCTTTACATCGTTTTGTACTTCTTTAAATAAATATGTAGACTGTAAATATATGACTTTGAGTTTATTAAATCGATATTCATTTTTTATTCATTGTCTCCAATTTTTGGTCGTACAAATGTGTTTTAAAGTTTCATTAAATTTTTTGGAGGATGTCTATATATGAACCTTTTTCATTTATAATTTTTCAGTCGAATACCCTCGATAAATGTTTCTCGTGAATGTACCTTTCGTATGTGTCGTTATTTAATTAACGTTATCTTTGTTCGTGTTTCATTTAAAAAATTACGACCGTAATTATGTCGCAGTAATTGTCGATGTTATTTAACAGTTCCCTAAAGGCGATTAACCTCTCAAACGTGCTTAAATAATAAGACACCTTAGTTTCATACCACGTGTAAATTGCAAACTTCTCAATAGAAATAATTGTGATTACTATTAGATAGTTATTTGTGCCCATAGTTTGTAAAGGTAATCATCATATTCTGTATTAGATCAGGAGATTGGTAGAAGGAGTAATTGAGACATTGCATCTTATAGTAAATATTGATTTATGATTCTGAAGGCGTGTATTTAATTGCTTTTGTTGAAGCACGGTTAGTACTTTGATGGCAAGAAGCTTGCCAGGTGTTGGGTTCAATGCACGGGTATCGTTGCGTTTTGTTTTGTTTGGAGCCCAAGACTCGGGGGATGGCGAGCCCCGAACTACAACAAAAAATCCAATTGCCACCTGGCTTCAATATCACCTTGTGCTCAAAATTCTCAAATATAACACGAATTCGATTCGATAGGGACTAGCTACAACAGATGTTAGAAGCAGATGATAGATACAAAGGAAATGAAAGTTCTTAGGTACCGTTTTACTAAACCCAATAGTAGGTAGGTTTGGTGTACTTAATCCACGTTGTGTCTGTGCTGATGTATCCTAAACGATTACTCATCTGCCAAAAATAATGATTTTCTATTGTTATACTAGTTATCGCCCGCAATTCCGTCCACACGGAATTAAAAATAAAAAAACTTAATTAGTAGTAGTAGCCTATGTATTCTTGAAGCAAATTCTTCTAACAAACATCCATCTAACGGAACATTCACATTTATAATATTAGTAAGATTATCAAATTCAATTTGTCCCTTTGACTAGCGTTTAAATCGTTCACTTATATTTTATTGGTTATAGATCATAACACGTAGTTATAGCGAGTTTGTCCAATATAAAAGAAAATTCTATAATATTTGTTGAGCACAGTATGGGGCAATATATCGGTAATTATTTTAAGTCAACGGTACATTGTAACTCATTTATAATGTACCGTACACCCGTATGGAGGGCGTAACCGAATGCGGGCCACCGAAAGATCCCCTTCGTTTTAAAAACAAATTGTTCGTTCAATAATATAACAAACTGTATTAATAACATCAACAACAATAAGCTATAATTATAACGTAGACGTATTAAATGGGATTCTGGAAATAGCTGACGTTCTTTGATAATTAACGATTTGGAACATTCTTCAAATTTCCCAGAACACTTAATGAAGATGGCATGTCAAGAATATTATGTGAAAAATTAAAATTATTTTCTAATTGAGTTATTTATCACCAAGTAGTTATAATTAAAAGAATGTGTCGATATTACAGATATCATGGAGCGGTTTTTATTATGTGAGTTTTTGACTCAATATGCCCTATGTACTTATAATTTTTTTTACAAACCACGATACTGGTTCTTTTAGAAATACAGCTATAGTAGTGTCCAAGAAAATCTTATGGGACTTCCTTTATTCTAACCTTTTTTTGTCGAAATGGCTCGTGCCTTTGTTGCTTTAGGTAGATCGTGGCTGAATCGTGCGCACAGCTGTCTCGGCACGTGCAGCCGTGCGATCTGTGAACATGTGCCCATATGACTGCACCGACGACAGTCGTCCCACTGGCAATAGACAATATGGCCCCTGTTTACTAAACACGCAACAGTAACGCGATGAATGTTCTTCCGTTCAGAAGACCTACTTATCTTTTTGAGGGGTGAGGGGTAGCTTTGATAAAATTAAATGAGATTTGAAAAAATATTTATTAAAACAATAAATTAGAATAGAAATCGTAATTCAACATGGTTAAGCATTGTTATACAACGTTTTCGACTTTGCCAACGAATTTCAAAGCGATAATGTTCTTGAAAATGTATAAAGAGGGCGTTGCATATCCCGGATCAGATAAAATCGTTGCATGGAATACGCCAGTGGCGCAGTGCACTAGGTCGATTTTAGCGCATTCTGTGGGCGGTTAACATTTCCGTGCACTGGTTCGCGGCCTCGCGGCTTTCTTTACTGCACATCTTAATATTATTGATTTTCCCTCTTCCCCTACAACTCGCCCCCACTGCTCGGCACCGCGCACCGCCGCCGCCCCTTCCCCTTTCTACGTTTCGTTTTGATACTCGCCCTCGAAAATATCAAAACAAAACCACGTGGTCAAAATAGTAAAAACTATTTACTGAAAATTTTATTTTCGTAATGCATACTTTTCTATTTATAAAACTTAATAAGTAAAGTACATCTTTTCTTCCCTTGAAATAATCCAATCCTAAAAAAGTGCATATATGTAGGTAGTACACACTCTCTTTTAGTAATGTGTGTGTTTAACTGCACACTATTTTTATTACAAGACATTTCGGTAAATAAATTATCGAAAGTATTGTCGTATCTAATCTAATAATGTAAAAATAACAAGTTTACACAGGAAAGTAAAATAATAATTTTACACAATTTGAAGTTCAAAGTACAAATTAGTAGGAATATATCGGTAAGTGTGTAATGGATATTTCATGTAACTATCTAACTACAACATGAAATCGTATAACATTTCGGGTGGGCGGCGGCGGCAGCGGGGAAGGCAGCAAGTTTGACAAACTATGCATATGCACTCGTATGCCAGGGCAGGGGTGTGGGGCAGAGACGGTGTGAGGAGGGGGAGTTTGAGGGGCGCCACTGCTCCTCTCGCCCCACCGCCCCCGCCCCGCGCCGTACGTAAACGACGACCGTGCGATTATTCCGTCTACAGAGCGGAGGACGTAGTCAATGCCTCGCTCACGTCAAGCGCTGTGTTTGTTACGAATCTAGTCTGCATCGCGCTGTTGAACGTAACGGACGTACGCGACGCTCTCTGTTTTTATTTAAAACTGAAATTAAACAACGTTAAATTATTTTTTTAGTGTATTAGTAATTTATCTAAATAAATTTGCATTCCAATATAGAAAGCATTCGCTTGCTGTACCGTAAAGTTAAATTTAGTGATTGTAACGGTTTCAAATTTTAATAAGCGAACTTCATGAACTGTGATCGTGTTTTTGACCGTTTCGTACTTCAATAAAACGATTGGACTCAACGTATGCGACGGGTAGAAATGAGCGGATTGACCGTCAGAGTTAAAAGGGGATCGAGGGGTAGTGCCACACTTCTTGAAGCAGCTAACAGAATTCTGCGACTACTCGGCGTGAGCTCCGCCAAGCGCGGGAAACAGCCCTCGCCCAAATCTAAGGTAAGGTCAACGACGCTGTGCTTCTTATTTCTTATTCTTGTTATTATCTACCTTCTATGGATTATTAGCTCAGTTGTAGAGTACTTCAATAGTACAACATAAACATTGCATTTGAAAAAAAACACATGAATAAAATATTATAACAAAATGTTATACGTTATATTTTTCTTGGTAGTTAGCTTTTTTGTGCTATTTTTAATTGTTATACGTAAGTTGATGAAAATGATTTAGAGTTATGTGTGGTGTTTTATTTTCTTTTAAGTTTTATCTTAATATTGTATACAGAATAAAATGCGACGTGGCAAAGAATTGCCAAGTGAATTGTTGATAAACTTTCGCTGCACTAGTCTGTTCGCGTACTTTCGCTCGGTGTTTTTCATGTACACAAAGTACAGTGACATGCGAATGACCGACCGACTGGCGCACGAATGACTATGTGTGTATACATTACACACTACAGAGAACGTCGACGCGACGCTACACTACACGGACCGACGCGGGGCGCACTGACACAGCACTTGTTTGTTCACGCGTCGTCGGCGTGACCGTCTTGTTTACAACACTACAAACGCTTAACGATCCGCATTCATCACTCATTGCATTACATTGAAACTATAAAAATACGATGAATCTATTCTAATCTAGAAGATATTTTATTTCCATTTTACATGTATGTATTCAGAATTTGTCAGACATGTGTTCAGAAATGTCAGTAAATTATTTTATCGTAGTGAAAGTATTTTTGGTTTACAAAATAATTTTATTTTGAAACGTTCATAATTTACTTGTTCGAAAGTAAATATTTTTGCATAAACCAAACCAAAATAAAATACGAACCTGACATTAAACTATTTTATTGTTTATTGGTAACAGGTTTGTGCAAGGAACCACTGCAGAGATTATGTTATTTGCAAATATTTTCTTATCTAAGACCAACAGCACTACGAAGTTGTTTGCCGCGACCTACGTCATCGGTATCGGCAAAGCGAACACGTAATGTGTAATGTAGGCGTACACCCACATTATTTATCTACGCCGATAGAAGCGATAAGTCCTTAATGGGAACAGTTTGGGAAAATTCATCATAACTTACTTGGCCTAAAAATCGCTTAATACTTATATTGAATAAATATTCAAGTAATTATGAAAATTTATTCTTGAACTAATACTTTCTGTAGTGTGTTACAAAACAAGTTTTTGTACCTATAAATAACATAGATAAAAATGTTCGGCGCCAGTCATTCAGATCAGGCGTGGACATAACATGTCTCGGTAAATCCTACTTACTAGATAAGCATTCACTGTTTTTATACCGCAAATTAAACTAAAGAAAATATAAACAAAACTTATGTGATATTACTAATGTGCTGTTTTTTGATGCGTACATTTAATATATTATCGTGACTATACTCGAATAGTTTTTATGGCCACGCCATTTCAACATTGAATGGTATGCGCGGTGTCATAACCGGATGTAGCTTAGACTAAGCAATGTTAACATAGCCGAGTGGCGCACAACGGCTTAGCTTGAAATCAGTATAAGCGACATTAAGGTAGGTCGATTTTTTTAACCTCTGGTGGTCCATAACATTTTTTTGGTCGGGGCTTGATGAATGTGTTCGTAGGTGCGGGCGTCGCCGTCCCGGGGTATGAGACAGGTAGCGGGGGGAAAGGTCGGGGAGCAGGGGAGTTGGAGGGGATCGAGGCCGCGGAATGCGTTACGATGGGAATGCGCTCCGAGTACCGTTGCGCCGGTGTGCGCCGCTCCGCGCGGAATGCGAGACCCACTTGCGGTTTGCATGGACCAGCACGATTGTTATTAGTGACTCATGCGCCACTTAAATCGACCACACTCGAAGACCGAATCCGGGCCGTGGCTCGTCCTTTTACTACTCACTCAGATCATATTTTCTCAACGAATAAACAAACACAGCACAGTTTCATCTGTGACGATGAGGCCACCAATAGGAAACCATTCAAGCTGAATGTTATAATTGAGGCAACACAAGCGTAAATCCAAAGTTAATTTTATCAGCGGATATTTTTAATTTGAATAAAAATGTTATAAAATCATGGCAATTGAATTTGTGTTTCTAACAATTTTCTAAAACAAATTAAAGATTAGGTCTCAAAAATGCCGCCCTTTTCTCGTGATTTCTTGGTCAATTAAATAAAATGTAAATAACATTATATTCATTTGAAAATACAGTTGTTTACATAATGCAAAATTGTTAGGTCGATAAATGTGATAGTGTGTATATTAAATTAATCTACAGATGACAAGAAAGTGCAAAACAAATCTGCTATAATGCCGTGTAAGGTCACTGTCGAGGACGTCTGCCCCGACTGTCAATCCTGTTTACATCATGTAGCTTGCATTCTTCTTTTATAATTCATTTATTTTATCGAAATCAAGTTGAAGATTTTCATCTAAAATCTGCTCGTTTTTTCATCTTTATTATCTTAAAAATCTATATCTATATATTTATATATAGATTTTAATGAAAACATGAAAAGTTTGAAATGCAAAATTTAAAGAAAGGTTAAAATTAAAGGTGTATGTACTTCGGATAACTTAAAAACTCTAGATATTTTGCGTAAACTTCGCGTCATTATTCGCCGAGTTTCAGAAATCCCAGCAACGGTATTCGCGTAGTCCACCTACTTTCTTTTGTTTTTCATTAAAATGGTCTTTAGTGAAATAACCGTTAGCCGTGTAGTCCGCAATACTCGTCGCTAGAAAGAGATGGTTGCAAACGGCTCAACTTCTTATCTATATATACTGACTTATATTGAATGGTAGTACGTTTTTTTTACTATCTCAAACACCTTCATAAGGAAACGCACAAAAAACACCGGCCGCAAACTTAAGAAATTGGATCGTCGAACTGTTCGCTAGGCCAATGTACGACCCAACGGTGCGATTTGATTATTTGTTACAGCAAGACCTTTTATTACATTTTTAGCCTTTGTCATTTAATCGTCAATCCTGAAAATTCTATTCTTGAAACGATAATTTAATTATAGTATCCATCTAAGTCAATAAAAAGTTTTTTACCGATCCGATATAAAGATTGTCCGGAACGTCAAACGCCTTAAAGTTTTTATTCGGCAAATGTCATTGCCATCATAGCTGTCATTAAAAACAGCAAAAGGTTACTCGGATCCGGTTCGCGCGGTTTCGTTGCATCTATAACGGATAGATCATTACATTTGGGCGGTTTGGAGATCTGAAAAAATCCGGTGCGGTAGACGGCGGCGCCCCTTTCGCCCCGCCGCGTGGCGAAGCGAGGCGAGCGCCATCGCGCCATCGCCGTAAACAAGCGCGCGCTGCTGCGGAGCCACGACGTGTCCATCTGCCCGCTGCCGACACATTCGCGCACTTCCTACGGTATAATCACTACGTCTACAACTACAATACATGTGTACAATATAATAATGATGTGTTATACTTTATCTATCGATTATAGTTATCATCAGTTTAATTTTCAATATTTACTAATGTTATTCTGTTTGTTACAGCCAAACGGCCGAGCCGGAAGCGAAGTTCGCGCTCCAATAGCGACGTCCGAGTCCGCGGCGGAGTCGCCGGTTAGGATGCAGGCGTCGCAGGCGGCTGCAGCCTCGGCGCCCGCGCGTCCCGCGGCGCCCGCGCCCGCTCACCCCTACAGGCCCACCAAACGCACTGCCAAAGATTACATATTCGGCAAACTGATTGGCGAAGGCTGCTACAGCACTGTATTTCTCGCGAAGGACATTCACACCGGAAAGGAATATGCAAGTAAGTTTCCTGAAACTCCTTCATCGCAAAAATTTCTTTCGACGGCTTTTTGTACTTAATTTATTAATTTTAAAACTTTCAAACAGGTGTAAAATTTATTGTATTGTTAACTAATTAGGTTATATTTCTTTCCAGTCAAGGTATGCGAGAAACTTCATATAATAAGACACAAGAAACGGGAATACATAAAACGCGAGAAAGAGGCCCTAAACAAGCTGTTCAATGCGCCACATGGTTTCGTGAAGCTGTATTGCACGTTCCAGGACGACGAGAGATTGTATTTCGTCTTGTCGTACGCCAAGAATGGCGAACTGTTGCCTTATATAAATAAAGTAGGCTCCTTCGAGCTTAACGTAGCTAAATTTTATGCTGCCGAACTATTGTTGGCACTAGAAAGAATGCACGCTGAAGGTATTATTCACCGTGATCTGAAACCGGAAAACATATTATTAGATGAAAATATGCATTTACAAATAGCCGATTTCGGGACGGCTAAAATATTGCCTCCCGAAGAGATTAGATCGAACGCGCCGTGCACGGTTCCGGCGGAGACGGACGACGATAGCCCCGGCAAAAATGACCGCTCTAGAAAAATAAGTTTCGTGGGAACCGCACAGTACGTGAGCCCAGACCTGCTGCAGAATCGCGTGAACACGCGCGCCTCCGACTTGTGGGCCTTCGGCTGCATCGTCTACCAGATGATATCGGGCCTGCCGCCATTCCGCGCCGCCGCCGAGTTCCTCACCTTCCAGAAAATACTCAAAATGGATTATGAGTTTCCTGAAGGCTTCCCGGCAGACGCCAAGGATTTAGTTGAGAAACTATTAGTTTTAGATCATACAAAGAGGCTAGGGGCCGATGACAAGGGTACCAATTATGAGAGCATCCGCAACCACCCATTCTTCGAGGGCATCGACTGGGACAACATCTGGGAACAGACGCCGCCGACCATCAGCCCGTACTTGCCCGGCGGTTCCTTCGAGGCGGCCGAGGAGTACACGGTGCCTGACCACCTCGAGCCCGGCCTCGGAAATAATCAACTCGTCCGCCTTTGGGAATTTGACTTATCGACCTCTGGAGGTAAGCACTTTCTCTTTTTCAAGTTGTCTAATTAATTAAATTTCCGAATCTTAAAATGTGAGTCAGGTTTAAATGTTTATTTCAAATAATACAAGCTTTAAAAATTCTATTGCATTGGTTGGATTGAAAATAATGGTAAGTCAGCGGAGTGCATTGAAGCGCTTAGTAAAAGGCGGCCGAAGCGTCCGTGACCCAAATACTCAAAATTCATACGAATTCCGTTTCATGAGTGTAGCTCCAATATACTAATAAAATGCCGCGTCTCCGCTCGCCGGCTGTCAGCGAGTACGGTACTAGGGCGGTCGTCCGATAGACGGTTAAGATAGCACGCGTTCTCAGCATCTGTTGCACTGATGCGTCACCTCAGTAGCTGTTGTTCGCATTGGAGCGGACGTCTATTGTCGGCTAACGGTGCAGTAATGGGTGACGTCACGTAATCGGCGCGCCGCAGGAACTCCGCGTTCTTGCTCGCTTGCGACACTGTATGAATGACTGCCGCGCCACGCCCGATCTCTTTATTAATGGCCGCCTTACGAACAGCTGACCGACCGCAATTCTTTTAATCTCATTTTGTTATATCCAAATTTTCTGATTTTATGAATATTTTTATAATTGTCTCCTGTCATTAACCATCGCTTGGAAAATTTGAAATTAAATTTGATTTCCTTTTTCTTTTTAGGAATTTTAAACATAAGCCCTGAAGAAAGACGTCGCCGTCTTGAGGTTCAAGCCCGTGAAAACAAATGGCATCAATTCGTCGCCGGAGAATTGATATTGAAGCAGGGACTCGTGGAAAAGAGGAAGGGCCTGTTTGCGCGCCGCCGCATGCTGCTTCTCACCACCGGTCCCCGCCTGTTCTACGTCGACCCAGTCAACATGGTTCTCAAGGGAGAAATACCCTGGTCGCCAGAGCTACGTGTCGAAGCAAAGAACTTTAGAATATTTTTAGTACACACGGTAAGAAAACTTTGTATATTTAATATATCAGCAAAACTGCTTAATTCATATATTGTGTTGAATGATTGTGAAATGACTTTCTGCCCACGATATTTAATTAAGCATTCAAAAGGTAGTCGAAGATACATATCCTAGTTACTGCCATAGATCACCTTTTCGATACTATCGTCTTTTCAAAGCAGAATATGAAAGTAATTAATGAAAATGTTATCGTTTGTTGCAGCCGAACCGCACATATTACTTAGAAGACCCGGAGTCGTACGCACTGGAGTGGGCGCGCGTCATAGACGAGGTGCGCATCGGCACATATGGTCGCGACACGACCTAAGCGCCGGCGCCGCCCAGTGCACACTCCTAGGACATTAACTAGCCTTCATTTCGAGCACGAGAATCATCTAGAAGAAAATTCGCCGCGACGGTACGCCTAGCAAATGCCATGAAATGGAAAGGGGCGGAATCGCACGCGAAGCGTCGCCGCTCCGAGCGCCGCGTCCGCTACGGAGCGCCCGCCCGCGCGCGCCACCACCGTGCGCCGTGGACGGTAGCGGACGGCCAGTGACGGTGGCGCACGGTGGCTGACGGTTGCGCACAGTGGCGGACGGTGGCGGCCGAGCGCGGCGCGGACGACTGCAGACGAGCGCGCCGCGGCCGCGTGCGCGTGCGCGTGATCGTGATAGTGGACCGAGACATTCGCTCCGTGTCGATACTGAATGACTGATTCCTATTAGTATGTCCCGACTATCTTAAATTATTCTAATTTAAGTTAATTATTTAAATGTGGATATATCGATGATGTGTAAATATTTGTCGTAAATTATTAACGCAAATCTTTTAGATGTAACATGTAAAGGGGCCGTTGTAACTTAATACCGGCCTTTGTAGAATGGACTTGTTATCTCACCACCCGCGTGTTCACGAAGCCCATTCCAGTTGGTAACTAGGCAATTTGTAGCTAAATTATTATTATTATTTATTTTAATTATAATGGTTTGCCAACGGAATGTGACTGTTGTACAGAAATTAAACTAGAAAATATCGATCTGTTTCCAATTCCCACGAGACGTTAGCTCGGTGTGTGTCGTGTCGGTGACGTCACAATAGCGCGTATGTGGTCACTGTTTGTTGCTAAGCACAGACAGGCGAATTTATATTCCGAAATTGAAGTCGACGGATGAAATATACGCGCATACTATTGACATACGTTAAAATACTCAACGGCAAAAATGTGCTGCGGCTAGTAAATATTAGAAAAACATTTGTTGAGACAATTTCGGTTGTTTCCACCTGTGATCCAACCCCTAAAGGGGCAGTGATCTAGTTTATTATTTATGCAATGCTGCGTCGTTGGGATTGGAAACAGAATAAGAAGGATAGCTTCAGTATAGAGCAGAACGAAAGTATGTGATATATAATTATGGCGATACTGTGTTCTGCTCGCTTGCTTTCCTTTAGTACATTGTTGAGGGCATTAAAATGCTAACTAGCATGCATACAATGCGTGCCCTCGAGTCTTAGTAAAGGGAATATGGTTAATACAATTTCGGGTGACCTCCCATCAATGGACATGTCACCTGACATATATCAATGAAATTTATTTGAATTTTGGGAATGCTTGGATAATATATAATACAAATTTGTGTTTTGTCGTTTGTCTTATTATATTGTGTAATTATTATTAAAGCTATATATCGAAATTCCAATGTCATGGTGTTCAATTTAGTTTTCATTGCTGAAGTTAGTTGAATAATAAATTAGTTAATTTATACAAGTAGTTTAATGCCTAAATCTTGCCTTGGAGGGATGGTCAAGAGGCTTAATGTAAATGCGAGGAAGTTCATACAGAATGTAGTGAATTTAGAATGTAGTTCTTCATACGAGTTTGTCAAGTGTTCACTTTTCTTTACTAGTTTTTGATATACTGATGTTTTTGGCTTTGAGCATACATAATTAGTTTTAATATTGGATTTCTCCATGACATTGTTACTAATAAACCTGCATTTAAAATTTAATATCTGTTAACTATTATAATTATATTTTAAAACTTTTGTATTGCATAAATTCCATAAAGTAACAAAATTAAGAAATTGAGAATAAATTAAAGTTGATTTTTAACATTTCTTTTATTTTATTTTCCCGTTTTATTTGTTCAGAACATTAACATTGAACTTTGCATTTCAAAACACTCGTAAGTTAGATAGAATACCAAGAACGCCAATTTTTTGAACATTTTTGATTTAATATCGTTAAATATATTGAAAATTTGTCAATCGCTACATTATGTAATACCATTTTGACTTTTCCATTTGAGATTTCAAAAAAGAGAGGTGTGCCAGAGATATCAAGATCTAACCGGTTCTAACTTCGCGGGCGTCGCGGCCCAGAACACAATTTTATTTGTAGATGCCAAAGAGTATAATAAGTATACTATAGAAAGAGGGGCAACTCGCACGAAGTCGTGGATCCACGGCGATTGTGGCGCTCCATGCGTATAATCGCTGAACTATTTTTTTTTTGGTACCTATATACGTAGGCACGCTTATTTAGCTCACTATAATAATAACTAATAAGTGGGAATCTAATAAATAAAGTTAAAATTGACATTAAATCAATGTTCAAAAATAATATACCCACTTATATAGTTATTAATATAGTGAGCCGATATCAAGTAGCCTTCTATGAAATACCTCTATTAAAATGATCCTATTATTATTGGGGAAACAAAAACAAAATATTTTTATATTTTTGTACATTATTTATTATATTTCTACATAACTTAATTTTAAATCTATGCAAGTACATATACATCAATGACTTTCAAGATATCAGCTCAATATTTTAATTTTTAATATATATATTTGAAAATTACATTTACGGTAATAAATAGTATAGCGCGGTCACAAAAGAATGCATACCCTGTAATTAAAACCAAACCCCAAAATATTTTCAGTCACATGCAAGCTGGCAACTGGCAATTTGTAGTAATTTGCGAGTTTAAACACTCTGAACATATTCTCTTACAACATAGGCAAGCAAATTTTTCTTTACAATAAAAAATTACAAATAAAAAAATATATTTTTACATATACACACATGGACCCACCTACTAATTTCAGACACATCAGTTTATGGCTCTATAATTACAGTGATTGGCACACATTTTCTGAACATCACTGACCGTCTCTCAGGAAGGGGGAAACCGTGTATATGTGCACATACAACAAACAAACAGAATGTGATTTCCTATCAAGTATAGGAACTGATATGTAAAATGTATTAGAAGTAGGGCACCATTCAATATGATAACCGGAAAGGATAAATCACTGTGGTGCTAAAAACTACACCAAAATACGAAAATATTTAAATGTTTAAATGAGTCTGACGTATGGGAATAACATGAAAATTTTTATTGAATTGTAACTTACCATAATCAGTCCATCTAAAACACAGTTGCGTACAGCGTCGTTTTTCACGAAAATACATTTTAATTAAAAACAAAATGAATGAAACAACATTTAACTAAGAATACAAGAACAGAAATAGAAATACGAAAAAACGTAGCGGTTTGATGACACATGAATGTCTCGATGACACAAATGATGTTTCTTCTTCTTAGCCATGAGATGAAATGATGTTTACCAAGATTTAAAAGGTGGCGCCACTTTCCATACAAATCGTCCTTCTTCTAAGTTTCCACCCCCTGGTAGATGCGGAAGGAAGGCATGCGCCGATGGATGACATTAGGCTGCTAAGATTTTGTAAAAAAACTATAATGTAACATTCTTTTTCATTACAGTAAAAAGGATAATTATTTTGAAAATCGATAACAGATGGCGCTGTTCCTCTATTTGTCGAAAAAATAAATTTTAGTATGGTGTTGCCACAAACAAAAAAAATCAGTTAAAAAAAAATAAAACGAGGATATCCGGCCGGAGAAACAGATGCTGCTATTGCGGTTAATTGTGTCAGAAAATAAGTAAAACCTTCAGAGGCATAAAAATGGCATAATAGAAAACTTGACGTGACGGTACAGTACGAAAAAGACCTTTTAATTTTTTTTCTTGTCAATAATGTCGGGACATTTTTAAAGCAATTGGTGTTTCTATAATAAAAAAACAACAGAAACGTTTTTCAGGTTTTCCTTGGGATTTTCACAAAATAGCGTAAAGTTGCGTTTAATCTGAGCAGCCCATAATACTAAGGAAAGTAACGAAATAATATAATTACAAAATTTATTGTGACACGGTGTTTCAAATTGGTTTTATAGTTATTGATTCGTCTGTTTTTTTTATTTTAACAAGTAAAATTGAACAATTTATATGTAAATTGCGTAGAATGGATCAAAAATAAAATGTCACAATCAAAATGTGAAAAGTGTCAAAAAGACAGCAGAGTTTGAAAATAGGTTAGAAAATAAATACCAATATAACTTTTTTAATTAAATGACTACCTAGTTATGGTTTACCTCATCCATACTACAGTTTACTTTCTCTAATAATTTATGCACTTTGAATAAGTTTGCTTTGAATTATCTAAACTCTATTTCGAAGACTGTTTCACTCTTATTAAACATTTACTTTTTCTTGTTTTTGTAATTGTGAAAAAATGACAACTACTGTTATAAAATACGTAGGAAGAACTACCGATTTTAAGGGGAAGACGTTATGGGAAATTGTCGGTAGTTTAAAAAACTTTGGAGTTGGTAGGATTATTGTTCGATCTGTATTTGAGAGATATCCCGAGCCGAGTTTTATGAAGATAGTTAAGGTTGAAACATGCCCCGACGAGGTAAGAAAATATACTTTTACAACAAGTCTGGTTTTCTAAACCCTCTTTTATAAAAAGATTTCCATTCGTCGTATTAACTGTCTATGTTCAATATCTAAACAACAATGCTCTATATCGGTTTTAGGAAAGGCGTCGCGTTCGTGTATGGGTTGAGAAAACTTTTAGAGGTAAAAAGCTTGAAAAATTAACTGAAATCTATAGAACATCATATAAGCCTGACTATAAACTCATACCAAAGCATGAAGAGGCAAATTTGCTGAAGTCCATCAAAGATGTACATGATTTCCCAGATGTCATATTGCCTAGAACTATAGAAATGCCACCTTTAATGAAGAAATTTATAATGAAAGATCATGAAAACAAAGGAATGGAGGTAATCAATTTGATTTGAATTTTCTATATGCAATACAATTTTAAGAGTAATTTAACATCTTTTTCAGTACTATAATTTTTTTTTCACTATTAGAATTGTTATCTAGTGGTAACTAACCCAGGAGCTCTTTTATAATAATTTGAATCTCTTTTATAATTATATATTTTCATTATGGCTTTCAGATTTTGAAAGAGTATGTGATGCCACTAAGTTACAACACCAGTCCTAATAGAGTGGCTAGGATCGCTGAAGGAGATGAAAAGCCAACCGTTCAATTCACTATGGGCCTGGGAAAGCCTGCAAGTCCCTCATTATATGAAGGCGTCCCACTGAATTAAATCTACATTACAATACTAAGTTATAGTCAATAGTAAATAGAGAGATAATTATTAGCATAGTTTTATTGAAATAAATTAAAATTAAAAAGAAAGAGTGTGTATCAATTTTGTGAAGTAGCAAATTTTTTAGACAAAAGTGGATTTCCTTGTATTTCAGGTATGGCTCTTTCCACTTCCAATTTCTGAAAAGTTTAATTACATTCTTAAACATCAACAAATACTTGTAGTTACTAATACCAGATTTAATATGGCTATATAATATTAGCTAAGAATACTTTTATTTACTAATAAACTCATTAAGTTTTTAAATCAATACACATATTATTTTAATTTGTATTGAAGGAAATAAAAATGAGATCAATAGCCTTCATCTATTAAAAAAATAGTCTGTCTTAACCTTCAGAATTATGCTGTATTAACATATATTGTAATTTTAACTAATTGTTATTAATAAGAAAGATATTTTGGTTACCCTCCAAAAGTTGCGCATCTCTTGAACATCATCTTCCCTCTGCACAAAGTATTGTCGAACAGTTTTCTGTATCACAGTTGCTGCGTAGTCGTCAGGCCATAACCATGACTTAGGATAATAAGCTCTGGGACTGGAAAGTAATTTATTAATGTTAAATTCTGATGACTATATCTTTTTTATATATATAGATTGCTTTTACTTGGTAGGCAAATAAATAAATATAATCTAGCTTTTAATTCATTGAGTAATGGATATTAATTCAAAACTGTATTTGAAGTGAATAATTATGCTTACTTTGATTTTAGTAGTTCTCTAACCCAAGGCATATTAAATATATGGAGATTGAGTTCTTTACGATGAGGATGTTTTGGATTATTGTTCCATAGTACCTACAAAAAAATAATTATTAAAAAAATACATATAAAATTAAATTTGATGTAGGGTTTTCAACTTATGAAAGAATAATCTTTTGTTAAACCAATAGTATGTCAGTTTTAAAGGAGATCAAATATTGTAACAAAAAAATATTCAAGACTATGCAGTAAAGGGTAGTTAAAGTTATTTGCAAGAAACGGGTGGTGTTTAACTTGAACTGTAAGAATGGAAGCAATTATTCTGTAAATGGAATATGTAACGGCAGTAAACATTGTACATGGGCCAATAGCCCTCTTGACCTATTTATGTTTAAATCAGTATTATACCTTCTTGTTTGACTCACTTGTGCTATGTGATCAATACCATTGAAGAAACACTTTTGTTGTTTCAACGCTTCCCAAATCTGAGCCTTATGAAGAGTCTCTTCCAAGGCTGGTTGTAAGTGGACAAAGACTTTTTCTTTCAAATAATTGCATTCAGTATCTGCCAATACTTAAATTATTTTATTAAATATAAAACATAACAAAATAAGTTTTTGGAATTGTAAAATTATTAAAATACATCATTGTGTATGCTTTTTTTGAATAGTTACGAGATTTTGTGGTCCGCTTTTAGCGTGGCGTTTATCCCAGTTTTAACACGTTCAATGTTCAAATTCAAAGTGGCATGTAACGGGTTAAAATAACGATATACTTAGAAATGGCGATAACAGTTGTCGTCCTTTTTTACTATCTTCGTACTCTTCAATTTCTTGAAACTTCTCATCACTTTCCTCTAGTATTTCGTCCCAGTTGGCGCGTGGTTTTCTTCTTGGTGCTATTGGAAAGTCTATTTCAGAGCAAGGTAAGCTGTTGGGTAACGTGAATGCGGCTATTTCGTTTTGAAGCTCATTTGTAAGCGATTTTAACTCTTTAGATTTGCCTTTTCGATCCGTTGTACGGCCCGTCATTATGTTTATTAGGTAAGCTTTATTTCGGATTTATTTATGACGTTCTTTTTTGACATTAAATTGACAAAATAATTTGATGTTTTATTATTTCTTCTTTTTTAATTTTTAATAATACTTTTACACGTGCCTGTTAATTAATTTAATCAACGAGATTATTTTATTTAAACAACAATTTTCGTGGTACAAGAGTAAAGTAAAATCAGAATAATATGATATTTTGGATAATATCCGTGAAATTGTATGCGGGTAATCATAAAAATAGTCTGTTTGCTAGGACAGCGCCATCTAGTGCAAATTTTTCAGAACGAATAAATCTTTTGTAATAGTTTATTAATTTACGTTTTTCTGTAACACTTCCATAGGTGTCTTTAAATAAAAAATAACCATAAATTCATGATAGCAAAAATGGATTAAAATTTAATTATAAATTCAAAATTATTATCTTGATTCGTGATTTTATTTTCATTTTATTTTTTGCACGCTATATTATCATAGCAAACATCCCAGAAACCAAATGAGTAAAGTTACTTCATTATATTTTCTTAACTTTTTAAGGTTGGAATTAAAAACGAAAAGAGTCGAATATATTACTAAAAAGTATATTTAAATGGTTTAATTTACAAAAATCTGCATATGCGATTACTCGTATTCTCTGAGCATTACCGCCCAAAGTTAAATAATAAATTAAAATTCTTTATTAAATAAACGTTAATATCTAAATCAATGGTAATAAATACTATTTACGATCTCTTAATAATTGGAGAATTTTCCAGTAACTTGCGAGATCCAGTCCAGGTAATGTGCGACCTTAACGTAGACGCCAGGCACGCCGGGTTGGCCGCAGCCGATTCCCCAAGAGACGACGCCTACCAGCTGCCACGTGCCGCTACGCTCGCATACCAGGGGGCCACCACCATCGCCCTTGCACGCGTCCTTGCCCTCTTCACCACCCGCGCAGATGAAACCGGGGTTTAGCTCATAATTGTAGCCCAACCTGGTCTGTTTCAACTGTTGCTGGCATTGGCCGTGGGCTAGGATTGGTACATCGACTTCCTTTAGAATGTTCTGGTATTTTCCATAGTCACCGAATGCGTCTTTTCCCCATCCGGTGGTCCAACACCTCTGTCCGGCGTACTCGGTGTACTTGTCTGGTAAGCAGGCGGGGCTGATATGCGGATATTTGGTCCAGTCGACTGGATGCTCCAGCTTCAGGATGGCAAGGTCGTTGTCTAACGTGCCAGCGTAGTACGTCGGGTGCACGTGTACAGACACTACGTCCCTCTCGATGTAAGGGTAGAACTCGACATCGTGGTTCACGTCCCATTCGCCTAGCCTTACTCTTAGCTCGAATCCTTTGTATCTATAGAAAATGTAATAGATGTTATTAAACTGATATGGCATTTTGATCTCGTTGTTTTTAGCTTTATTAATTTTTTGTGAATAATATTATTCGGGTACGAAGGACTTAACTAAAAATAAACGATATTTATCAAATACTTACGATTTAACGCAATGAGCAGCAGTCATAATGTGAAGTCCGTCAATAAGTGTACCACCACACACATATACTGATTCTTTCGGATCCTTTTTCAGTATGGCCGCTTGCCACGGATATTCTCCAAATTCACTGTCGCCATCTATGTATGAGGGTGTCTTTATTCTTCCATTAATCCCTTGTGAGTGTCGGATACCGCACTGGCCTCGGTTGGATGCCTGAGGACGCAACGGTCGGCGACAGCACACTTGGTTCTGTTGGCATCGTTGTGGACTGGGGCGTCCGAAGTATCCCTGACGCTATAAAGAAGATAAAGTTTCAGTTTTCTTATTATACAATCTACAATAAGACTATAACACTACTATGGGCCTACAATTTTCTTGACGACAATTAAATTATATTACCTCTTCAATAGATTTCTCTAGAGAAACTTCTCTCTTCCTTCTATTCTCAGGAAATCGTATACTCTGGCCGCCCCGGTTTGCCCCAGGACGGTGAGAAGGAACAGTTAAGGAACGGGAATAAGCGTATCTGTTAGCGTAGCTATTGTGATTATCAGCTGTTACATTAGCGGACCTCTCGAAGCTCGGGGTATAAAAACCATTGTTTTGATAATTATAATCAACCTGATCATCATTAACATTCGTATTATCATCATCATAATAGTCCTCATTACCTACATGCGGTTCTGGAGAATTATAAGGACTTGTTTTGTAATAACCGCCATAATGAGGCGAGTGCGGAGAAAATATTGGAGCGGGGTAATTATGATGCGGGCCATATTCGTGATGAGGATACGCGTAAGGCTTGTTATGGTAAACATCGTAAGGATTGTGATGATGGTAATGTTCGTGCTTGTTCAAAAGATAAAGTTTCTTTTCATGGAATAAATCACCAATTTTATTGACGACGTGCTCGTTAGGCGTAACGTGTAAATTGACAAATGGTTTTACAATTTTTTCCCCGTAATCATTTTTGGTCACTTGGACGGCTAGTAAAGGGTTAACCGAGAGCAATCCTAAATTAATGCCACCACCATTCAAAGCTGGACCATAAGGATTGTATATGGGATTAGCATTGAAGGGATTTATGGGATATCCACCGTGGGAAGGCTGGGGCAACCCAAAAGAGACACCAAACGTGGGCTGCACTTGTTTGTTGTTATTACCGCCATTGCCGCCGTAGCCGGCCAGTCCGAAGACGCGCTGCAGTAATATCGTATTTTGTAAATAAAATAATTTCAAATATATTGTTAGCTATTTGTAAGTGCCCATTGTTTAGTTTTTCTTTTGTACGATATTGCAAATGGATATGATATATAAAATCTGCAGATCATTCATATCCAGTTGTAATACACGAGTAAGTTGTTACCCCAGTCTATTTTGATGATAATGATCATGAAGGAGTCGTAATATGGATTTAAGAGGATGTGAAACGTCAAGAGAGATCAGTATGGAATGCGAAATTATGTTTATGTTAATTTATATTTCTAACTATACCAAATATTAGTTACACTTACTGGTTCAGCTTCTTTGTCAGTGTCATCCTGTTTTTCAGTAGTCGCTTCTCTTTTGCTTATGCTCTTGACGGTTGTTTGATTTTGTTGTGCATCGACTTCTAAATCTGAAGTTACAGTTGCGTTTAAGTTGTCTAGTTGTTCTTCAGTAAGTGCTGTAATTTCACTGCCTTTATTACGAGGATCGATAGGCAAGTATAAGTCGTCCCTGCGGCCAATTATTTCTTGGCTGGGGCATTGATCGTAGTTCACACAAACGCAGTCGAACCCTTGAGCTTTTGGTTCATGGTAACTTTGTTGATAATTTTGTTGGTAATTTTGTTGGTTGCTTTGACCGAAAGTTGCTGGACCTTGGTTGTATAAATTGTTAGCGGATCCCACATTAAGTTCTTTCTTGTAAAATTCTGTATTTTGAGACGCGTAACTTCCTAATGAGTTACTGTACTTTTGATCATCGAAGACGTTGTTCGCATATTGATTAGGTAAAGATTGGGATGCAATATTGGCACTTCCCTTATTGACATTGCTATGACCGTATTGGGAACCGTAAACGGTATCTGCTTCGTACACTGGTTTTGTGTACAATGGATAGTTTCCTGTCATAGGTTTGAAGCCCCCCGATGTAATTGAACTGTAGTCACCACCGGATGCTGTTATAACGTCAGATGACTCATGAGCAAAGTTTTGCGATCCTAAATGTCCAACAGATCCGACAGGAATTGCTACAGGCTTAATGATAACTTTAGGATCTTTTTCAGCATCACTGTGAACGTAGTGGTGGTGTACATGTTGTTGCACGATGTCTGTTTTGACCCCAGTCTGGACGTTAGCAGGTACTTTGTTGTAAGTAGGCTTAGAATTTTCAAAAGCATAGGGTCTTTCATTGGCATATATTGGCGGCTTTGTTACGAAATTACTTTCATGGGCATTGTATACTCCGCTGTTTTGAGAAAATTGGTAATTGCTACCAGAAAGGCCATATTTGTCTGAAAATCCGGGGCGAATGTTGCCTCCGTATCCGATTCTCTTTGGTGGCAGCTTTTGTGGACGAGAAGGGTATGGCATCGGTTTTGGTGGACCGTACGCTCTTGGAGGTCCTCGAATTGCAATAGAAGCAACTGGTTTACCGATAGGCTTTATGTCCACAGGCTGTGCGTAAATGAGGTCGTCGGGAGACACATAGGTCCGCTTTTCTTGAGTTTCGCCTTCTTCACACTAAAAAAAAGTAAAACAAATATAGAAAAAATCATTTATATAAGGATAATAAAATTTCACGTTATTTTAATATTAATTATTTAATTAATTAATGTGCAAATAAACTAACCTGTATGAGACCTAAAGTACACAGACGATCTTTGATGAGGTTTCTCGCTTCGGTATCATCTCCCGAATCCAGTGCTTCTTTTATGGTGGGATCACCGTACACTTCATCGAAGCCACCCAAACTTCTTCCTTGTTTGCCATTAATTAGTTCATCAACAATTCCGTCGAGCACTGTCTCATTAGTTTCAAGGCTTTTGTCTTGAGCCACAGTAAGGTGCTCGCCTTCTAATAATTCAGTAGATTTTTCTTTTTGCTCTTGTACTTCGGTATTTTTCTCGTTTCCCCAGGACCAGTCTGCTGCTACAACCGCTATTGTTATTGATAGCAGTAAACAACTTGATAAAGACCACCGCATGTTCTGTGAATAAGAATAGCGTTGAAATATTGGTGTTATTTAATCTCGTTTAACGCATTTAAAACGATGATGTTTCGAAACTCTCTGCGAGTGCTTTTACTTTCGCAGACGGTCGGTATTATGTAAACGCGAATAATACTAGCCGGCGAGCGACCGAGCCTGCGCGTTCACTAGCGTGGGCCTGCGAAAGCACTCTCACATGTCGGATGTTGAAGTGACGTATTACGTACACTGTTATGTATGTTTACTATAACAGGTTAAAAATTTTAATTAAGTTACAGTATTTTATGTACAATATGGCATGTAGAGAAAATAAAAAGCCTTATTGAATAAGTAATAATTTCTTTTCCAAAGATGCTAACGGATGCGATAAAAGTCACTTAAACATTTTATGGTTTCGACTAATAGGTTTGTTTATTGTTTTTGTTATGAAAGAAATTGAATTGGTGTCACTGTCGATCCGAAACCGGCACAAGAAGCTATTTGGTAAGCACATCGCGTCTATGCGTCATCTTTTCACGTAACAAATCCGTAACCGCATTATGCAATTTATGAGTTGTTGCTCATTATTTAACATAGTCTTCTTTTGTTTACTGACTTTTACTTATTGTAGTTTTATAAGTTAACTATCCCTCGAAGCATTGTTTAAATGGAAAGTTCAAATGCAGTTGGCATGGTAATAGTCCTGATACGCGCCGTGAGTTAGAGAGCTTGCTACATGCTTCGTTAGACAGTGAAAGTATTATGAGTAAGGCTATCGTACATTATTATATAGAAAGATGACATGATAGTCATCTCTATTACTTATATAATGTAGTGAAATAATATAAAAGTACCGTTTATATTCAAAATGCGTTATAACGCATAAATATCAAATAACATATTATTAATAGGTTAGAATTTAAGAGTCATTATTTTTAACCAAGCATAGCAATTAAGAGGTGTCTGTTTCCATTGGTTGGGTGGGGAAATTTAATAATATTTCTCGTTCCTAATAAAAAAAATTTTCACCATATATATAATTTCTTTTAAATAATGGAACTGCGGGTTAAGATAATTAACACTTAAGTTTGTATGAAATGTTGTTAAAAATTATATTAAATTTGTGTTATTGTTACTCTTTCACTGATTAATATTATCACAGGCACTATAAACTTACTTTTTCTTACACTTTTTCCTTTTTAACACTAATAAATAACAACTTGTTTTAAGTCGTTTTCACCACTTCACCGACGCTCTGTTTGCGTCCGAATGACTGCCACCACTCCGTCGACAACGCTTTATACTTCAACCAACGCAAAGATGCACGCTGCTCGATTTTGTAAGATGATCGACTCATACTTGTACCATTAAACTCTAACGGAGACAATATCGCCAAACTGTATCGTTGTTTCCTACGCAAAAGTGTGCGAGTTGGTTTATTGTTAATGATTTTGGTACGGGGTCTGACGTCAATATCATTGATCAACCCTCCGGATCATTCACGTCTGGGTTCTGAATAAGCGTTATGCAACTGGGATGTCATCGGGGTCACGATAGCGGATTTGCTGTTTGAGGCATCTTGTAGATGTCCTTGTAATTTATAAAAGTTGAGGAAAAAAGGATTTAGTTTTAAAATATCATAGAATTGAATTTAAGATAGCCAGAATATATGGACACTGTTCGTATGCTTTTATGGAACAATAGAATATGTTTTATACGAAATTAGATTTCTTGGCAAGGATTTACTGATTGTTTATAGAATTAGATATTTATATATGGGTCATATTGTGGTTTAGTCTTGCACTATTAGCATTTTGCTTCATAGTTAAGTGTTACACCAGTCATTCTGTAATATATTTATTAATAAAGTTGAGAATTTTATGGAATTACTTGCGTCGTCCCCATAGTTGGCTTTGTTCCACTTTCACTACTTCATTAAAGGAAGCTTGGTCTACTATCAAGCTTATAAGAAAATATTACCTAATATCAAAACATAGTTTAAGTCATACATTGAGTGTAGAATATGGCACGCATGGGCTCACATGTTAACTTGTCATATAAAAGATTTCAACGCGCTCAATATGCACATGTTTACCATGTGAGCATAAAATTTATGTGTTACAAAAAAAAAAACATTTTATTGCATATTTTGTTAAATTTAATTGAATGAGTTAAATGTTGTAGATGCACTATAATAATGCCGGAAATGTGTTATTTGAAATTACGAGCAATTAATTAGTCTTTTATAGGTAGCATAAGGACTATTTTTAGAATTAACACAGGAGGCATATCTATCCTTATAAGAACTAAGCATATTTATAGTTTGCTGTTAACAACTCTAAGTGCGGTAGATGTTACAAAAATAAATGTTCAAAAAATTTGTCAAATATTCCAGTACCATATATTAAAGAGTGTAATTTTTAGGTTGTAATTGTACACCAGGATGAATTTGGGCATTGCGTAGAGGGCTTGCATAAGAGGGGCTTTCCAGCGCAAACGCGAACCGGACTTGCGCGGGCGCAGCGGCGGCACGGCTTGCGCAACGGTTCGCTGAACCAGATCTATGTCTTCAATACTCAACTGATGCACGTTATTGTTTAAAATGTTACAATAGTGCATACTTAATACAGGACATGCGACATGCGTCATAAAAAGAAATCGTTTAAGCTTAAAAGTCTGACCTTTGGATTGGCAGAGTTCAAAAAGCGACAAAAAAAATTCCTAAGTATGGCAAAAAAAAATATAATGGGAAAGTAAATAATGACCTAATGTTTGTCTCTAGGAAAGGAACTAGAGCCATGAATTATTAATAGACTGATTTTCAGTACCATACGAAATGTCTGCATCTACTTGATCAGTGCTAATGATAAAGATGAAATTCGAATTATTTACTTTCAGTCGCTTGTAAACAAAGTTGTTACGGTTCGAGTTAAATCATTTCTTACGTAATCGCAGCGATGACTTCCGTTGCTAACAAAAGTGCAACGAACTTATAGCGAGCGATGCATCGGTAGTAATCTGAGGCAATCAACACCAAAGGCATCTTACATTATTTACATTTTTTATACGCTTTAGTCGAGGTTTGGAACTGTAAATTGTATTATGCAAGATAGAAATAGTTACAACATCCTCTATACTTCAAGATAACTGGCCTCTATTAACTACATTAGTATGTTATTGTATTCATTACGACTACGATTCATTTAAATAAAAAAAGTTTTTGTATATAATTTAGTGATGAATTGGTAAAATCAACTTCCGTTGTATCGTCAATTCATATTTGACAATAGCTTCATATTTTAAAAGGACTATTACGTATATTATGCTTTTAGATATTATTATTTTAGAAGCTGTTCGTTTTTATTAAATATAGTGTAAATTCACGTGGCTTTTACTTATCATTACATTTCCTCAGTACTTATTAAGTATATCTCTTGAGACTGTTTCAAAGAGAACGTTACATATAGTTTTGCGAATGTTGGAATATAACTAAATATGCATTTTCTTCAGCAATTTCATACATAAACATGCAATGCTGTTATGACTGTAAAAAAACTGTGTTGCAAGCTTTGAACACGGATTTTCCGAATTGCTTCTATTGCAATTGGCAGCGAAGGTCAAGCAAGTCTTATTCTTGAATACAAAATCTGTGGAGTCGTTATAATATATATATATATAAAAATACTATAGATTATAGACCATATGCTATGATAGTTCTTTACTTAAATTTGTATAAATAAACAAATGAAATATTTTTTTAATTTTGACTTCACAATAATGGCTGAAAAGTAAATAGGTAGAAACAGTTGTAAGATTCTGAACTGAATATATGTTTTATAAAAATTTACCGTAGTATATTTAGCACTGAAGGACAATATTGTTGTTAATTATACATAGATATTTTTTATAATAACACCATTGAAGGTTAAATAAAATAATTTAAAAGTTATACGAAAAAAAATTAAACGAATTATAAATAACATACTTTGTTTTTAGATGCGTAATACTACATTTATTACATAATAACTTTGTACTTAAATTGTTTAAAGACGTAAAATAATTTTAGTTCGGACGTGACTCCATTCAACTTCTGTGTTAATCAAATCAATGACCTAGTTTCGGCCGATTGTATGATACGGCCGCGTAATGTTGGGATTCCCTACGTTCCTGCCAAGGACTCCTGGCGAAACTTCATTCGGGACACTCTTCGGGTTTTTACACTTATTAAGCTGTATTAAGGTTATTTTTTCTAATACTTGTGTATATCAAGTACATACATAACTAGTGTTAAATAATGTTGTTTGTTTTACCTTGTTTTTAATTTAAGTGAAACAATAATAATTCAGTGGTAATAATGGTTTTTAATGCAATGGGCTATGTAATAAGAATTGTAATGAAAATTGTAGGTGTGTTAGTACTGTGAGAAGATTCACCGATGCTTTCTCTCAGATATGTTTGTCACAAGAATGCTCGTAAATTTCTAATTAAACAATACTTCATTACCATTTACGAGATCAGAGCATTTGATACCAATGTTGATTGAAATAAAATTATTTCATTTATATTTTGTTTGTTTTTGTAAACTTTTTGAGGAGGAAGTGGACATAATAATCTTTTTAAATAATATATATAAAATATATCAATACATATCTAGAATACATAACATATTGTAACCGTAAGTTTACACCGCCGAAACTCCTGGACAAAGATATTAAAAAAATAAAGAAATAATCAAAAATGTTAGTCTCACACTCTGAAAAATGAAAAAAAAAACCGTTTTCGTTGTGTTCTGTACATAAATCAACGCCATCTATTGTTGAAGTAAGTAATTGTAATTATTCACTACATTGCTAATAAGAAGTAACTTACTTAATAATTTAAGTAACAATAGATGGCGTATGAGAGCCCAACAAGTTTAACATTTTAGAGTTTGATTTTTCTGATAGATGTCATTGTCACTTTTCTGGATTTTAGTAAAAGGAGTGGATCAAGGTGCACTCTACTAACTCTACGCAAATTCTTAGATCGCTGATTGGTTATGTTCTTGAACCCTATCAAAAAGTTATTTTTTTTGTTCTAGGTGCATTGATACGGTGACTTACCGCCAATAGATACTTTTCATTTAGTTCTGATGAAAACAAACTCCTTATACCTCGCATCATAGTTTATTTCCCTTTTAAAAACCTTACACAATCATATCAAATAAAAAAAAAAACTTTAAACATTAAGAGCCATAATTACTTTAATTACCCACCACATTATTGTATTTAGTGGCGCAAAAAAAGGTATAAATGGATTGTGTAAGTGCGTCTTTACTTTGTTACTTTATTAGTTAGTCTAAATTTGGTAGAGTTGGCATTGTTCGCAAAGTGTTGTCATTAGTTAAGTTCGTATATTAGCCAAGTATGGTGTGAAAGGTTTCACGTATTGCAGTGACCATTTCGTTCGACAATAGCCGTGCTTACTTGCTTAGTATAAGTAATCTAAGTAATCTTACCAATATTATAAATGCAAATATTTAGACGGATGGATGGATGGATGGATGTTTGTTACAAAGTATCTCCAAAACGGCTGCATGAATCTCTCTGAAATTCGGCATACATATAGATAGAACACATTCCGGAAAAACACATAGGCTAATAATAAAGTATTTTTTTTTAATTCTGCGAGGACGGAGTCGCGGGCGAAAGCTAGTATTTATTATAAGTGTTAAGTTTTGTTTGGTTGAAAAATACATTTAATGTATATGAATATTTAGCACCGATATAAAACATAGTCTGAAATGTGCTATATACGATAACTTTAGGGATACATTTGTCCATGATTTGATACAATTATTCAATAGTTGCTGATAGCAACGACATAAAATCTTTTAAATGCACGAAAACTAAGTAGCGGGCAAAAGCTAGTGTGATATCTTTTTACCTCCATGTATGTTTGTACAATACAAACAGCTTTTCGAAAGGCGGACACTATGTAGATCATGTTATTAACGTCAGGGCTTTTGTGGGCTGTTAGTAGGTAGACATTGACCTTGTATTTGTACCGATAATTATGTATCTTTGAACTCTTTGGATTAATTTTATGTACTTTTTTTCCTGTATACATACTCATATGAATACGTATACATACTCGTATCTGTTGACATTTTGACTCGAGCGAGTTTGAAACAATAAAGGGAAAATCCGTCTCTGACATCCGGCATCATTCCCAGAATTTTTTTCTAATTAAGGGGACGTTCAAACTAAATGAGAAACATTATTATACCTTTTTTTGGACTCTTACTAATGTGAACAATACAATAGAAAAAATTCAATCTCTGTCAATTAATTAAAGTTCAGTAAAATATAAAGGACAATTTACATATCTTTAGCTTTACGAAAAACTAACAAATAATATGTTTACACAAACTAAAATAAGAAAGGTTTAAACTTAAACGTATTACTTACCTTAGTATTAATAGAGTCCCAATCTATACTAGCTAAATCAATATTTTCTTGTTTCATGACATATGAATAAAGCGTTAAGTTTATAAGATCCTTACTTTATGTCCCAATTTCTATGATGGAGGATCATAGGAAAGAATGAACATAACCAAACGTATTTTAAAAATAAATATTCGGTGAGGAAGACCAAGATTTAGGTGCGTAAAATTTATGTATTCGTTTATGACAGGATTTCGATCCATAGCTGATCAATTCGCCTTTGTAACACTGTAACTAAACGGATATTCATAGTCTCTTTGTACCTTTGGTGATCTTCCGCATTGTTGAACCTGAAATATGAGAAAGATTATGAACTATATCATAATGATTTCAGAGACTTACCTTTACATTTATATTATTAGTTTTACTGTATAATTTTTAATCGTGTTTCAAATAATCTATATTATAAAGTATGTTCAATTATATTTAAAGTGTTAATTCCTAAATATATTGGTAGAAAAATATATTTGCAAAACTTCAAATGACACGTTCGTCTGTGCCAAAAGTTTGAACCCAAATGTTTATTCAAATGTAATTAAAACGGAGACTCAAAATGTCAATTGTTATGTAATTAATTTAATATTCATACTGGATAGCAATAATTTATAAGAAATAATTGCGGATATTAAGCGGACATGTCCGTCATTAACAAGACAAATGTTTCCAAACTTCAGTAAATAACGTTTTTATGTGCGAATTCAGCCTATTAGTGTAATTAAAAGAAATGCCAAGGACAAGCAATAGCCCGTAACGATACATCTGTAACAAGCGCAAGTGCGACATTTTTGTCAACTAAATTCGGCAACCGAGGACAGTGGGTTTTGTATTACACGACGCCCAAATAACGCTCGCAATAGATTTATGCATAGATTATGGTCATCCGTATAAATAGTGTTACAGCAAAACATCGAACATCAGTCGGCTTTGACAGCTTGAAGTGATCTTCTAACGTCTAAAAACACAGACCACGTTCATAATGAAATCGCTGGTGGTGTTCGTTGCTGCGTTGGCGCTGGCGGCTGCCGCACCTAGCGGTGAGCCTGGCCTGAAGAAGAGGTCTGTTGGACATGCTGTCGCCTACACTGTACCCACATCCGTGCTTGCAACTCAGGTAGTCGAGCCCGTGGTGTACTCCAGTCCTTCCGTCTACGCTCCCGCTGCTACAGTATACTCGACCGGGTCAGCCGTGTCTCACCAATCAAGAGTGGACGTGCGCACTTCTCCTGCTGTGGTCGCCACCTCTCCTGCAGTGGTCTCCGCTTCTCCCGCCGTGGTTGCCGCGGCGCCCGCTGTGGTTGACGCTCGCACAGTGTACTCTGCGCCCCTATACGCCGCTCCCGCCGCTGTCTCCCACCAGTCTCGCTACGATGTGCGCAGCTCCCCGGCGCTCTTGACCGAGCAGGTGGTAGCTCCTGCCGTTTACAACCAACATCTTGTGGCAGCGCCTGCTGTCGTCGACGCTCGCTCGCTCTGGACCCCATCAGTCTACGCTACTTCTTGGTAAACATTGTAACTACATAAAATAAAAAAAATATCGTTGAATTTATTTTAACCTTTTAAGTTTGGTTCTTAATGGCTTAAAATGGATTCATGATTTTGTAAATTTCAAATCCATACCTACCGTTTTAAATAAAATATTTTACTTTCAAAGTGTGTTTTCTTATTGAGTGGCACTGTCACGATGGTATTATGTAATGGTGGAAAAAATAAATGGCAAAAAAAATCACTTAAACAAAACAAAACATTTTACACATATTTATCTAAATGTTGAACCAAATGTAAAAGCTACAGAATAACGATGGTACTAAATAATTTCTGGGTTTTTTGGGCAGAATATTCATTGATTAAATAACAAAAACATATATGTATAGACAAATATTATAACATACTTTTAAGAGCAAAAAAATAATAAACATGACTTTCAATAACGGAAATATACTGTTACAATTTTATTTGATTTCCGGTTTGTACCGACATTGCTCCATTATAAAATGTTTCCGAGTGAAATATTCAAGTCAATGCGAATTATCGACATGTAAGATTTGTATAATGAGAAGTTTTGATTGTTGAATGTCATCATTTTTCAATCACCTTTTCAGTTTACATACTTTTATCAACATAGTCTAAACAGAACTGATCCAAAGTCACTAGCGGTAATAGATATGCTTGAAATTTAAAATAACTGTTATTCTATGTTAAAAGTGATATTAAAACTAAACTAACATTTAAATCGGTTAAGATTTGGCAACGCTTCATTTTGTCAAACTACAGCCTAGATGAAGCGATTGACAACTTAAAGATAATTCTCATTGCGATAAAAAGAATCTTTTGTTCGTTAATATCTTTTATTAAATCGATACTCAATAACGTTGAGCTGATTACGCAAATTGTGTTTGTATAACTGATTTAAATTTAGCGAATTTGAGACATAAATGAACATAAAAGTCCTTAGGGCAAGGCTCGAGGCTGTTTACTTTCATATGACACTTGACATTGTCGTTTCACAAACATTAATTTTTAGCCTCATATGGTTATAATTTAATTACTAATTTGACTGTGGACAGTATAAAAGCCGTTGACAACATTGTTGCATTATCAGTCAACCGATAATCGGTTTGAAGTGATAGTGTTCGCTAAATCACAACACAGACCACGATTCAAAAATGAAATTGCTGGTGGTGTTCTCCGCTCTTGCCGCTGTGGCGTGCGCATCTCTGATCCCGTTGGCGCAGCCGTCGCACCATGGAGCCGCTTTCGTAGCGCACGCCGCTATTGCCCCTGTGGTCGCAGTGCCTGCCGCCGTTTCTCACCAGTCCCGTGTGGACGTGCGAACCAGCCCGGCTATTGTCACCGCGCATAGTGCTTACGCCACTCCTCTCTTGGGACACTCTGCACTTGGGTTCGGCCATGGACACCTGCTGAAGAAACGCTCCTTAGGACACATCGCATACGCGGCCCCGGTCATAACACATGCCGCTCCAGTGATCGCCGCTGTACCTGCCGCTGTGTCTCATCAATCCCGTGTGGACGTGCGAACCAGCCCCGCAATTGTCACCGCGCATACCGTTCCTGTCTTGGCCATACATGGTGCTTACGCCGCACCTCTCTTGGGACACTCCGCTGTAGGGTTCGGACATGGACACCAACTGAAGAAGCGCTCCTTGGGACACATCGCTTACGCCGCGCCCTTCGTAGCTCACGCCACACCAGTCATCGCCACTGCACCCGCATCTGTGTCTCATCAGTCCCGCGTGGATGTCGTGTCTAGCCCAGCCGTCGTGTCACACACTATCACCGCTCCCGCCGTGGCGCACGCCGTCGTGGCGCCCGTTGTCGCACGCGCCGCCTACGCGCCTGTCGTGGCTCACGCTATCGCTCCGGCCGCTGTTTCTCATCAGTCTCGTGTCGATGTCCGCACCAGCCCTGCTGTCGTTTCCCACTCCGTGGTTGCGGCCCCCATCCTCGGTGCGCACTCTTCTCTTGCCCTTTCCGGCCACGGACATCTGCTGAAGAAACGTTCTTTGGGACACATTATCACCCCTGTTGCCGTTGCCCACGCTCCTGCAGCTGTCTCGCATCAATCCCGTGTTGACGTGGTGTCCCGCCCAGCTATTGTATCTCACTCCGTGGTGTCCCCTGTGGTAGCACACGCAGTTCCCGTGGTTCCCCTGGCGTACTCCGCATCACGTTTACACCATGCCGCCCCTTTAGTGCACGCTGCACATTATTAAGATGTTATTAAGATTTAGCGAACAAACGTAGTTTTCATTTTAATATGTTAGATTAAAATGAATAGACAATAAAGTATTTTTTTAAAATGAAAAGTACCTATCTTTATTTTATAACAGAAACCTACATATAATATAATATATTAAAGTGATTCGGAACATTTTCTTATGTGATGGAAATGTGAAAATTATTCAGTATTCCGATTACTATAGTTCAAAAAACGATATTTAAAATAACGACAATTAAGTTTTAAGGTGTGAAACATTATTTTCATTTTTAATTACTAATTTTAATGACTGCTGTAATAATACAAAAACTACGATAAAACTTATATAGTTTGCTACCAAAATCAGTTTCATGGAGAAGTATGAACCAGATGCTTTTTATCCTTAATTAATCATATAATCACTTCCTCCGCGGACGCAGTGTTGAGTAGATGTGTCACCCGAATTTAAATAACAAATACTTGTCCAAGTGTTAACAAACATATTAAAAAATAGTACTAAAAGTTTGGTATAGTTAACTTTGTAACAATTCAATAAGTGAGTGATTAAAAGTTACTTGATAAAACAATTCTGTGTACGGAAAGTACATAAATGATTCGTGAGTACTGCAACATTCTTACAAGACTACCTACAATAAATTGAATTATATTTATTTGTCACATCTTACTTAGAATGTGACGATGTTTACAAAACCAAGTCTACTAATGATTGGCATTGCAGTGATAATTTAAACGTAAAAATAAAAAAGCTAATAGATAAAAAACTTGTGTAACTGTATTGAATGTGAAATATTGTCTGGCAAATTATATACTGGTTATTGTTGTACATAGATACAACATAACAATATTTATATTTAATTTTCCTCTTTATTCAATAAAATAAAATGCCCTTGAAAAGAACTCCACCGAAAACGGCAACCGGTGCTGCATTAGACGTCCACCCACTTCAGACACAACATAGTCAATCAGACCCAGACTTATGTTCTACCTTTAGTACCAACGTCATACCATCTAAACCGACACTGAGAACGAAAAGGAAGAGAGACAGATCGACAGATCAAGCCGATTTTGATGATTTTAAAAATACAATAATGGCTGTGCTTAAAGATTTACAAACTACTATAAGTGAAATTAAAGAGCAGAATGTCAAACTCCAGGAGTCTGTGGATTTTACGGCCCAGAAATATGACGAAATTCTAACGAAAATGAAACAGATAGAAGAAGATAGAAAAGCGGATAAAATGTTTATACGGTCGCTAGAAGAAAAAATAGATAAGTTAGAACAGCAAAATCGTTCTTCTAGTATTGAAATCCGGAATATCCCGAAGAAAACTGGAGAAACTAAACAAGATCTAATGGACTGCCTACATGACGTTTGTAAAATTATAAATCTACCGACCCAGGATATAGTTGTCAAAGACATATTTAGAGTGAATAAGAAATCGAATAACTCGACAGTTATTGTAGACCTGAATACAGTTAAACAAAAAGAGACTGTTTTAAAACTTGCGAAGAAATTTAACAAGGGAAATAGTAATAATAAACTTAACTCCGAGCAATTAAAGATACAGGGCCCTAAGGTACCCATTTATATTTCAGAAAATCTATCGCCTAAAACCAAACGACTTTACTTTCTAGCAAGAGATTATGCTGCCCAAGAAAAATATAAGTTCTGTTGGACATCCCATGGAAAGGTATATTTAAGAAAGGAAGAAGGATCACTACTTAAGCGAATTGATTCAGAGGAAGACCTAACTAAACTTAAATTACAGAAGTGACTAGTGCATTGTTTTCTACTGTTAATAAGAAAATCTAGTTTATATGATTTTGATAAGGATTTATATTATGTTAATTCTACGTGTACCATGCTTAACGCTTTATTACTGTACTTTATTTTTCTTATCAACCTGTTTAACGTTAAGTATTGTAATACACTAACAAAACCAAAACACACAATTTACTTGGCTAACACACAAACAGAATGCTACATATACCATTCATACTATACCGCACATACCAAGCTCACTACAAACCATTTATACCCATTTACACAAAGTAATCACGCAAGTCCTGAATTTTACCCAACAAGGAGCCAGCTAGAAAAAAAAAAAAAAAAAAAAAAAAAAAAAAA
>NW_013531704.1:3891000-3891745 GCF_000836235.2 Papilio xuthus
TCAGAGGAATAAGTTATATTTTCAATAAATTAATAAAATTCGATATAATGGATAAGTCTATAAGAAATGAACTTGATAGATTAATATATGCAGAATGTTATAGAATATCGGACCCTTCGCTCTGCCCTAGCATCATAGGTTGCGGACTAATGGAACATAATTCTCTTACAATACTAACAGTAAATATAAGAAGCGTCAACCGAAATTTTGATGAATTCTTAATATTTATTTCTCAACTTAAGATCAAAATAGATTTAATTGTATTAACGGAATGCTGGTTAGAAGAATATAGTGAACCCCCATCAATCGATAACTATAAAGGATTTAGAACAAAAAAAGTAATCAACCAAAATGATGGAGTAATTGTTTATGTCAGTAACAATATAAACTGCGATTCTGTTTATGAGCCCACCATAGCAGCCGAAGGTAACTTTCTCATACTTAAAATAGGTATAGACACGGCTATTGTTTGCACATACAGACCACCAAGTTTCTATAACCCGATGGCCTATATTGATTCCCTACATAAAATACTGAAAGAATTAACTACTAAAGCTATAATCTTAACTGGCGATATTAATCTTGACATTATGCCACATAATGTGAAGGGACCCACCTCCGAATATTTAAATATGCTCTCCTCTTTGGGCTTCAAGCAGTGCATTGACAAACCAACAAGAAAAAACGCATGCTTAGATCATTTTATGGTAAAGGGAATAAACCAAACTGTAAAAACTGGAATATT
>NW_013531704.1:3892657-3895028 GCF_000836235.2 Papilio xuthus
CCTATTCACAAATCCGGAGATAAAATCAGCCCCTCTAATTACCGCCCTATATCGTTGCTTTCGACATTGTCAAAAATAACTGAAAAGGTAGTTAATAATAGACTCATAGCATATCTAGAGAAGAATAAACTACTAGCTAATACCCAATATGGATTCCGACAGAACCGATCAACAAATGATGCTGTACTGTTATTAACTGAAAAAATAACGGACTACATAGAAAAGGGAGATAAATGCATAGGTGTTTTCCTTGATATGCAAAAGGCATTTGACACTGTTTCGGTAGAGGTGCTAATGACAAAACTAGAGAATTGTGGGATAAGAGGTACAGCCTTATCATGGTTTAGAGATTATTTAAAAAATAGGAAACAAAGAGTCCGAGTGGGATCGGTAGTTAGTGCACCTGCCAGCTCTGAGTACGGTGTTCCTCAAGGCAGCACGCTCGGACCGACCTTATTCCTTATTTACATAAATGAATTATGTGAAATTCCCCTTCATAATGCAGATGTATTAATGTTTGCGGATGATACCGCTATACTTTTCCACAGCAGTACATGGAATTCTGTAAAGGAAGAAGCAGAAAAGGGACTAACTACTGTGACGAGGTGGCTAGAAAACAACCTGCTAACTCTAAATACCTCCAAAACAAAATTTATACCTTTCTACAAAACTGCAAGATCCAAGCCACCAAAAGACTTTACAATAACGATACATGAAGCCCCCTGCAACAGAAATCACAACTACAACCTTAACTGCTCATGCACTGATATAAAAAGAGCAACCATATTTAAATACCTTGGTGTCATACTTGACGAACACCTAAACTGGAAAGAACATATCAGATGTGTAGCTAACCGCATAAGAAGAATGATAATCATCTTCAGGAAACTCCGAACAGTTGCTAATCAGGAACTCCTGCATAAAACCTATAATGCTTTATGTCATTGTCTCATAAATTATTGTGTCTGTTCTTGGGGAGGGGCATCTAAAACCTGGCTTCTTGAAGCAGAACGGGCTCAGAGAGCCGTACTAAAAGTTATGTTAAAACTTCCATACAAACATCCAACTAACGACTTATATAAAATATCAAATATCTTAAGTATTCGCAAGACATATATATATGAATGCATAAAGCGACTTCATAAAAACAAAATGAGTGTAACATCACTACAAAGTACAAGAATTAAAAAGTTCCATCTTCCAGCTGTTAAAAGTTCCTTTGCTGTAAGACAGTTTAAGTTCCAGGCTCCCTATTTATACAATACTGTTAATCAGAAGCATAATATAAGAGGTTTGAAATCATTTCACATGAGAAAAGTCATTAATAAATGGTTAAAACACATGGATTATAATGAATGTGAATCATTAATATGTCATAATTAACAATTCTATGTAATCACACGAACACACATACACACACACGCACAGACACACACACACGCATACACACACACACGCATACACCCCGTTCAAACACCCAACACATACACGCACATTGGTACACTTAAACATTTATTAATTTTTAACTAATTTAGTTTTTTTTTATATAATTTCTAGTTACTATTGTTTGTTCTTTTTAGATTACTAAATTATTGCTCAACTTTTAAAAATTGTACATACGCAATGTAACTCATAGGAAGTCATTGGCTCCTTTAATACAGGGAGACCTAGTAAAGGAGCCAAGGTTATAATGAACCAGATTTGTTGAATGTACAATAAAACTTTATTATTATTATTATTATTATATCTATTAGAACAAACCTACCAAAACACTTTGATTATGTTACACTTTAATTAGTTACTTTACTTAGTTAGTTACTTACATACATTTTAATTTAAAAGCTCGAACTGCGGTAAATCCTTTGTTTCTAAGATTTGCCAACTAGGTATGGTAATAGTCCGAAAAGTTCTTATGAGCTTAGTTTATTTCAAGCATTTACCATCATTCACTTCTCGACTAGGTCAATATGTAAGCCCTTTAAATACTCGGCAAATGTCGATAAAAAGGCGTATGTAAAAATATGTATTTTAATGACATAAATTAAAAATTAAATTATCTTTAAAGTTTTATGTTAATCGGCAATTTATCAACATTGACATTGGACGTGAAATATTACTAAATATTGGTTTACACAAGGTTTAAATTATTCAAACTTTCGTGAGACATTATACTAAACTGATATATAAACACGGCTAAACACTCACGTATATACGTCCGGTGGCGGCACCGACTAGTTACACCGACTAGAAACTTCAACAACAACACCACCGACGCTTTGGTATCAACATCGTCGACGACGCCGGCGCAACCCGCGCCCCCCGCCCCCTCAAGACGCGCCCTAAGAGCGCAGGCGCGCAGTGAGCGACGGGC
>NW_013531704.1:3897385-4114545 GCF_000836235.2 Papilio xuthus
CGCATCAATCCCGTGTTGACGTGGTGTCCCGCCCAGCTATTGTATCTCACTCCGTGGTGTCCCCTGTGGTAGCACACGCAGTTCCCGTGGTTCCCCTGGCGTACTCCGCATCACGTTTACACCATGCCACCCCTTTAGTGCACGCTGCACATTATTAAGATGTTATTAAGATTTAGCGAACAAACGTAGTTTTCATTTTAATATGTTAGATTAAAATGAATAGACAATAAAGTAATTTTTTAAAATGAAAAGTACCTATCTTTATTTTATAACAGAAACCTACATATAATATAATATATTAAAGTGATTCGGAACATTTTCTTATGTGATGGAAATGTGAAAATTATTCAGTATTCCGAATACTATAGTTCAAAAAACGATATTTAAAATAACGACAATTAAGTTTTAAGGTGTGAAACATTATTTTCATTTTTAATTACTAATGTGACTGCTGTAATAATACAAAAACTACGATAAAACTTATATAGTTTGCTACCAAAATCAGTTTCATGGAGAAGTATGAACCAGATGCTTTTTATCCTTAATTAATCATTTAATCTATTAGAACAAACCTACCAAAACACTTTGATTATGTTACACTTTAATTAGTTACTTTACTTAGTTAGTTACTTACATACATTTAAAAGCTCGAACTGCGGTAAATCCTTTGGTTCTAAGATTTGCCAACTAGGTATGGTAATAGTCCGAAAAGTTCTTATGAGCTTAGTTTATTTCAAGCATTTACCATCATTCACTTCTCGACTAGGTCAATATGTAAGCCCTTTAAATACTCGGCAAATGTCGATAAAAAGGCGTATGTAAAAATATGTTTTTTAATGACATAAATTAAAAATTAAATTATCTTTAAAGTTTTATGTTAATCGGCAATTTATCAACATTTACATTGGACGTGAAATATTACTAAATATTGATTTACACAAGGTTTGTTCGAAATAAATATCGCATACCTTTTCGGGCATAAGTATTTGGTAGCTTTTGGGTTTTTTCCAGTAAATTTTTTTAGATTTATTATAGTATATGACTTTGCAGCAGCGTATAGCAGATATAAAAGTATAACAAATAAGAAAGACATGTGTATGAGAAAAATATATTTTGCAGATGAATGACTGAGCATCAAATTCAAGTTCAAGTCAAATTCGTTAAAGTTTAAAGGACATTCGTAAAGGACTTATTTTTGTTAATTTAAAAGCCGTGAAGAAGATCTTAAAGACAAATATAGAAATTGGAATATAATTTATGTATAATAAGGTTTTACCAAAATGTTAATAATGCAATTGACATTCGGCAACCACCTCCTCCTGCTCTCTGAGCTTTTTACACTAAATCGACAATAAAACAAAAAAGTAGTTTCTTTTAAAATTATCTATTTTTATTTCGTTTTTATTTATAAATTATAATATCATTTAAAGTTATTAATCTTAGGTCGTCATATTCGCTTTTCACCAGGCATGGGCCAGAGGAGCAGAATGAAGGAGGCCAGAATGCGCAAGCGCACCTCCATAGACTCCGTGCGCGAGGGCACCACCGTAGACACCATGCGCGACGGGCGCGAGGGGGGCAATGGCGGCATGCGCTACAATGGCGGGGCTGCTGCGGACGTCGACGCGGGACTGGTGCGACACAGCGGCGGGAGCGACAGCGTGGGCGACGACGGGCGCGACTGCGGCGTGCGCGATGACGGGCGCAGCCACGGCGTGGGACACGATAGCAGGGCTAGAGACGACGTCCACGCGGGACTGGTGGGACACGGCGGCAGGGGCGGCGGCCAGAACGGGGGCAGCGTGGGCGACAAGGGGAGCGGAGTATGCGAGGTGTCCCAGGGACCGCTTCTTCAGGAGATGGCCGTGAGCGGCAAGTCCGTGAGCGGCGTGTCCCCAAACAGGAGAGGCGTAAGCGCTGTGCGCAGCCAAGATGGGAGCGGCGTGCGCGGTGACGATGGCAGGGCTGGTGCGCACGTCCACACGAGACTGGTGGGAGACGGCAGCGGGGGCAGCAACTACGGCGGGAGCGGTGACCACAGCGGGGGCAGCGACCACCGAGTGAGCGACGGCAAACGGGGCAACGGCACCGTGCAGGAGGGCACCGTGGCCTTCCAAGGCCTTAGCCTGCAGGTGGATGGCGCGGGCGTTGATCACATCTGCGGTCTCCAGGGGGCGGCCGTGTGGATCCAGGACCACGGCGGCGTGGTGCGCAGGCTGCGCCCATGGGATGAGGGAGCCACAAGCCACGGAGGCGAGAGCGAAGAACACCACCATCGATTTCATTGTGAACGTGGTCTGTGCCTTTTCTGACGAACTAGATCACTTCAAACCGACTTCGGTCGACTGATAAATTCGACTCGCATACAGTCATATTTATACTGACCGGATATAATTAAAAAGTAAGGCGATTTCAGTAAGCAATAATGTCTCGGTAATGTTAGAACAATGTCAGTTGTCAATAAAGTGACCTTGCGGCGTGGCATAGGATTATTTGGTCTATACATGTGGCTTATAAAAGTTGGTTCCTTAAGCAGTTCCTTTTTTTATGGAAAATTAAATAATTTCTGCTCAAAGATTAGGAAAGTACATTATGAACGTTTCGCAAACGCCAGTACTCTGAAATATTGTTATAACTTGATTATTTAATCTATGTAAGCAATCTATTGCATTGTTGTAACTTTTAGTAATAGATATTATATATAAAATATCACAATTATATTTTACATTTTAACATCAGTAAAATTATCTAGTACATAAATGCATTTAATAGCCATTAATCGCAGCTGAATGGTATGATTGATTTATGGTGTCATGATTTTTGGGTAAATGCAATATTTCAGTGCTATTATTATTTTACAATGCTGATGCACGCCGGAACATATCAGGCTATTTTTATAAAATTGTGAACTGACAAAGTCTCGAGCGACCTCTATATCTGATTTTGACGGGACCTTCACAAGAAGGTAGCTGTTGCACGCCGGAATTTTATACGATACTTTTTCAATTTTTTTTTATAGTTCTCTGCTGACGAAATCGCGGGCGACCGCTAGTTAAATAATGTGAACCTTTGCGCTTACCTAATCCATTTCTCTAAACTCTGCAAGAAACTGGTTTATTGCACCTACCGAACATGATACAGGAGGTTTGCTTTGTATCCTGTTTAATGAAAAAAGTTTTCTTGGTATCATCGTGTCGCCGAGTTAAAGTATTCAATTTGACTATTTAAATTATGTTTAAATCTTACTAATATTATGTATAAGTGCGAATGTCTAAATGGATGGATGGACGAATGGATGAATGGTTGTTTGTTTGTACGTACCTCCAGAGCAGCTGTACGAATCTTAATGAAATTTGACATAGATATAGAAAAGATAGATAGAGAAAAGATAGATCATTAATTTTTTTTTAATTCCGCGTGGACAGAGTCGCGAGCGACAGCTAGTTAAGTTATAATTTTGTTTCCAAAGCTTGTAATAGGAAATTGATTGTCAATGACTTGTGGCTTTTATTTTTTCAAGAATTTCAACGCATATAGATTTTATTCGAAAGGATTTGTTAGAAATTGTAGTATTTTTGCCCGTTTTCATAATAGTATTCCAATATACATTAGGCAAGTCTTTAAAACTACTAAATTATAAAGAAATTCTTTATTTTATTACAAAGTTAAAAAATGTGCTAGTATTGATTTTATTATTGTATTCGGTATAAGCACTTTCGTATGTCATCCATATGCAGCATTTCACGAACAGTTGTTCTAAATTTAGTAAATTACAAAATAAATAATCGAATTCGTAGCGATATCCAATTTAACTATAATATTATAATTCCATATGACAATATGTTATTTGCAACAACCTGTATAAATTCGAAAACTCCGCCGTTAATGAAGTACGCCACGGCCTCTAACACCAATGAACGGTTTCATTTACCTCATGTTTCTGACTCCAAAATCTCTGTATAAAACATATCGTCATCTCCTGTCCTTCATCTTTGACAAAAAAGAGATAATAACATGTTTTAAACGAATATTTTCGTCTCAGAAACCTACGGTTACTCTAAGATTGATTAGAATTTGCTAGGTAGAAAAATAAAAAATTAATTTATGTACTTTTGTCCTCCGATACTATTTCTTCGCGGGTATGTAATTACAATTGTATATATTATTCTTTCCCGAAGCGACACTAGTTTTAACTTTGTACAAACGAAAAGCTTTTCAAAGTAAAGTTATAATAAGGCGCAAGGTCAAGGTAGATTATTATCTATACCTACATTAGGTACAATAAGAAATACGTAAAACCCAAGTAGACATAGAAAATAACAGACATAAGAAGACAGTAACAGTACAACAGGGATCTTGTGACTTTTTTAACATTCATAGGGCAAATGAACAATAAGTAATTGAGTGACCAAGGGGTCAGATAAGTTGGTTGCTTTTAAATTCTATATTATAATAATATATTTTTCCTCACATTGACATAATCTTTTTGACGTAAATTAGAAGAATTGTGCCTTTTGATAATGGTGTTATACTTCGAATCGAACGTGGCAATCACATATTGAAGCGTAGCAAACCATTGATGCTTTGCCACGCTTCAATGTGTGATTGCCATACTTATCATTTAAGTACCTATATTAACAGTCTCGCTCTTTGAAGAATTTTTAACTTAAAGCTCGCTTAATTTACAAAAAATCACCTCGTCAGTTAGATGGTTGCAGGTTGGTGGAGTACTGGATTACAAATATAATAAATAAGAGAAATTCATAGAATAATGCATTATTAACACACTTGTAGTATTGCAGTAAAACTGCAACATAGAATGTCCAGTTTAATTATGTAAACAAATAAAAGACTCTGTCGTATTTCACGGTTTCTTTTTATGTTATTTTTTATTTATAAATTATGATATCGTTTAAAGTTATTAATCTTAGGTCGTCATATTCACTCTTCACCAGGCATGGGCCAAGGGGGCGGAATGAAGAAGTCCGGAATGCGCAAGCGCACCTCCGTAGACGCCGTGCGCGAGGGCACCACCGTAGACACCGTGCGCGAGGGCACCACCGTAGACACCGTGCGCGAGAGGCGCGAGGGGGGCAACGGCAGCGTGCGCTACAATGGCGGGGCTGCTGCGGACGTCGACGCGGGACTGGTGCGACACAGCGGCGGGAGCGACAGCGTGGGCGACAACGGGCGCGACTGCGGCGTGCGCGACGACGGGCGCGGCCACGGCGTGGGACACGATGGCAGGGCTAGAGACGACGTCCACGCGGGACTGGTGGGACACGGCGGAGGGAGCGGCGGCCAGAACGGGGGCAGCGTGGGCGACAAGGGGAGCGGCGTATGCGAGGTGTCCCAGGGAGCGCTTCTTCAGGAGATGGCCGTGAGCGGCAAGTCCGTGAGCGGCGTGTCCCCAAACAGGAGCGGCGTAAGCGCTGTGCGCGGCCAAGACGGGAGCGGCGTGCGCGGTGACGATGGCAGGGCTGGTGCGCACGTCCACACGGGACTGGTGGGAGACGGCAGCAGGGGCAGCAACTACGGCGGGAGCGGCGACCACAGCGGGGGCAGCGACCACGGAGTGAGCGATGGCGGCGGGAGCGACGGCAATCGGGGCGACGGCACCGTGCAGGAGGGCACCATGGCCTTCCAGGGCCTTAGCCTGCAGGTGGATGGCGCGGGCGTTGATCACATCAGCGGTCTCCAGGGGGCGGCCGTGTGGGTCCAGGACCACGGCAGCGTGGTGCGCAGGTTGCGCCCATGGGATGAGGGAACCACAAGCCACGGAGGCGAGAGCGAAGAACACCACCATCGATTTCATTGTGAACGTGGTCTGTGCTTTTTCTGACGAACTAGATCACTTCAAACCGACTTCGGTCGACTGATAAATTCGACTCGCATACAGTCATATTTATACTGACCGGATATAATTAAAAAGTAAGGCGATTTCAGTAAGCAATGGCTGGTAATGTTAGAACAATGTCAGGTGTCAATAAAGTGTGTGGCCTCGGCGCGTGGCGGTCATAACGAAAGAATTTCGTGGTCGCCGCATGCAGTGCGCAACGCTTGTCTGCTAGCCACATGTGCTGATGTTATCTTGCTGTGATTTTTTACAATAAAGTATTTCGCAAAGAAGTAAGCGTGGTTTGAGTCTAATTGTTCTTTATTTACGAAAGATTACATGCCAAGAATAATTCTGGACTTTTATTTTTAAAATTTAGACTTATTGTATTTGCAGCAAATTATTACAGAGATTGCTAAACCACATTTGAATATAGCTTATCAAGTAGGTTTTGAATTAACAGTGCATAATTTCTGTAAGTTAGGTAAATAGATCTTGAATGTGAACGGAATGGTAGCCTTGCGAAAGGTTTCGACGGCGCGCGAGTCGCACAAAGAAAAGTAATGGGGCGCAGCCGGTCAGCCGGACTGTGGGACTGGGATATTTTATCGGTATCCGCGCCAGTTCCGCCTAACCGACATGCCTACTAGTTTAACGCTAAGCACTAACTTTTGCAACACCTAAACATTAACTGCCTGAGATAAACTATGCAGATAGACAAATTTGAAAATAAAAAAGTAAAATAATATAAATATTAAAAAAAAACATTTGACGTACAACTACCAAAGCCTTATTAGTCTTGTGCACAAAAACGGGAGAGAAAAAGAGTAAAAGGCGCAAAAAGAGGATCACATTAACTACTATTGTTAAAAGAAATCGAACTGCACATATACGAGTAATATACATAATAGCATTATTCATTGAATCTCATAAAATATATTTACTGCGAACTTAAAACGGATACGTTGTTGACATGATAAAGATTAGAGATAAACTACTTGTTTCTTTGAAGCTTAAAGTTCGGACTGAATGTCATTTGTTTCTATTAAGTAGCTTTTGTAAAGTCCAAACATTTTCAATGATTGTCATTGTTTTAAATAAATTCTTTAGTAGGTCCTCGACTCTGTCAACGATGAATTAAAACAAATTAGTAGCCTATGTATTCTTCCAGACTATGTTCTATATTTATTCCAAATTTCAGGGAGATCCATACCGTTGTTCTAGAGATATTTTCCAACAAACATCCATCCATCTATACAACATACATTTATAATAGTAAGATTAAGTAGTCAATACTGCAGAAACTTTTTGATCGCACTTAAAATTTTGAGGTTATTTCGACTTTGGCATTGCAACTTACATCGGGTTCAGTTAGTTGTACATAAAAATATGAATAGGGTCGAAAAATCAATTATTTTTTATTCGCTACCTTATATTATATTACATTACTTTCCGCATTAATTCAATCAAGTTTAAATTGATATACGTCGTGTTATGCTTAAGGTCAGTAGCGGGTAATAAGTTGGCTATGATTCATTCAGTACTGTAGCAACTACCATATTAGTCGGCTGCGTAGATTTGCGTTATTGACATTTGTTAAGAAAAAAATGCGTAACTTGCTTATACTAGATACTAATAATGATAAATTCATTTAATCCATTTAAAATGCAACCATTAAAGAAATATTTCCATAGTTGAGAAGAAAGAAAAAAAAAACAAAATTACCAAGTAAACAAATTGCATGAACATTTTAAGAAATATAACAAAGCTAATAAATAACGGGTAATTTAAATCTCGCATTTTCTTAATACAGAGTAATATTTGAATGACGTTATACAAAAATATAGTTGTATATTCAGCTTCAATTGATCAACATATTTTTTTATGGTATTATATATAAAAATAATTTTTACCTCAGTTTTATAAAACAAATATTGTATTATATTATAATAGAGATTAGATTATTACCTATGTGGAACATTTTATTACTTTTAATAATATCTTGACAGTGTTTTAATATGTTTTATACTTCGTATACATATGTCACACTTTTTTTATTTATTTTTTAAGATACACTTCCGTGCGTTTACAACGGAAATTGATTATTTATTACAAGGATATAAATCTACACAAGCTATGTACAGTAATGGAATGTTTAATTCTAGTTTTAACTTCCATGTTTTAGATTCTTATTAAAAACTATATAACTAGAACGCTGTACTGGATGATTATTTAAATTATGAAACAAATTAAGAAATGTTTCAAGTAAGCTAGAAATCTAACAAGAGAATGTATATATGAATACGAGCAAAATGTAAATCTGTTGCTATGTCTAATCTAAAATATTGAAGTTTATTATTCAAACTAGCTATCGCCCGCGACTCCGTCCGCGCGGATTTTTTTAAATAACTTAATTTGTAGCATATGTGTTCTTTAAGACTATGGGCGAGATACCATCAAACAGACATCTATCCATCCATCAGAACATTCGCATTTTTAATATTAATACGATTATGTTATGTTGAGGCCAGGAAAATGTAGTCCTAATGGTACTTACGAGTAGAAATATCAATATAACAGTCTGATTCAATCCCTTGCCTAATTTCAACATATCTTATAAAGGGCTTAAATAAGATACGATATGTATATGCATATAATAGTCAAATGCAGCAATACTAAGGACATTAAATCTTTAAAAAATTCTATTACTGTAATACATTTGTAAATCAATGGATATGGTAAAGGATAATACTATTTGTGTCGGCGCCGTGTCCGAGCTCACGCCCGCACATTTCGAAACATTACCCGGCTGCCAGGATATTGTACCACGACTTGCATTTCCACCGTCAAAACACAAATGTCGCCTGTTTGCAAATCACTCGGACAATTCATATAAAGACAGGAAATATATCGAATGAATTGATTTACAACTCGACGTGTTACATTACGACAGATGACATATAATCAGCGATTTTTAATTCGCTGCATAAAAATGTTACCTTTACAAAGTGTTCAAAACATAAAAGCAATATAGTTTGTTAATTTTTGTAACTGAATTTGTTCGATAAGCAATTTGCTGAGTTTACGAATTGCGGGACAAATTAATAACGGGCGGCGTATACGATTTGCCGGTGACATATCGCTACAATTCTGTTAATTGCTTTGTATATATTTAATGCAATTTGTTTATTTACGACTTTACTTTGGTCACTATTTAAGGTTAATTTATATCATTTTCGAGTAGTTAATATGATATTTATTTCATAAACGCTATTAAACAATAATTAGGGGATTAAAATGAAACTTTTGGTAGTTAATGGACAATTAAACTTATTTAATTTAAGAAATTGTCCATTTGTTAATATTTTAATTTGCTTTTGTTTTGTAATGTTGCATGTTATTGCTAAATAAGAAATACCAATAAAGTGCTGGTAACAATTCACATTTCTCAGAAACTTTGAACAAAATTTATGTTTTACTTCTTAATACAAAGTGTTCGACCTACATATTAATTCCAGGAATTTCTGGGAGACCTTACAAATACATACGATCCATGTTAATTACCATGTGCTATACGTTGGTTCTGCATTATGAACGTAGATTTTAAAAAAATAGTATTTTTATACTTGTGAGAATAAACTAAAAAATAATTCATCCAAAAATCCATATCCACACTAACAATCTAATTTTTTTTTTGTTTTTTAAAAGACTTAATTTAAATAGTAATTATTATATTAAATCTGTTACGAGTACGTTTCTTTGTTTTAAAAACATTAATTAGTGTCAAATTTTTTTTTCGTCATAAAATAATAACACAATAGCGAGGTTGGTAAATGTTATAAATATGTGTGTAGAAGGTTTTGAATAATTATTTCTAGACCAAGGCTTGAGAAAACCCGCATACCGGTACAAATAATTCAATAGGTATATATGTAATTGCTTTGTGCCTTTGTCCTTGTTTGTCAGTGAAGGCCGTTTTACATGTGAATTTAAAACTCGTTTTTTAATACTTACAAAAATAATGTTTTGTAAATAATGTTAAGATAATTACATCAGTGTAGTTAAATTGTTACTCAAGCTGTCGTTTAGTGTAGATTTTTAACATTAAATATTTTTAAAGAACTAGCGGTTGCCCGCGACTTCGTTAGCGCAGAATTAAATAGCCTAAGATACTGGCGTACATATCAGCTGCCTTCTAGTAAAAGTTCCGTCAAACTTGGGGGCTGTCCAGGAACAAAGGCAGACTTGCAGACAGACAAAAAAAAAGCTTTTCGATACAAGTATCGAAAATTTCATGTATTTTAATGAAACATGTTTCTTTTTTGATATTACATATGTACACTCCAATTGTATTAATTGCGCTTCAAGCGCTTCATCACAATCCCGCCTGATGTTAAGTTGATTTAAACTAAGGGTCGCTTTTAATAGATATTTGAAGACTCTGAATATTACAAGTAATTTTACAAACGTTAGTAGTATTAAAATGCCATCCATCGTTATAATTTTTCTTTACCAAACATAAATGATTTCACACAAGAACTTGCCCCTTATATGCATTAACGGACATAATGGTTTAAGTCTAAAGGAATATTATCAGTGAATTGCCTTATTAAAGGTTCCGTTTTGTTGTTTTTATTCAGTAGCTGATGTCTAGAATGTGCGTTAAACCTTGAAGTTAATGTTTGTTCTATATTTGATTATGTATATTATGAATAGCACTAGCCTTGTGTCGCAGGTTTTCGTCTCTTTTTTTATTCTTTATTGCACATCTCCTAAGAATCACAGCGTAATATAGATTAAATGTTTTGAAGTTTACAATAATAAGTGGCACTTTGAAAAAAAAACAAATTCTTCAATTAATTCAATTTTATTTAACATGATTTATTTAAGGATTTTTAAACGTATTCTATATTGTTAAGGATATTAAAAGGATGAAGCCTTTATTTGGACTCTAAAAATATTCTAAAACGCTACCATGAAACCTTAATTTTGCTTAATTTTGATGTCGTTGGATACATGTAAGAAAATGTAAATATTTAGTGGTTAACGGTCTTTAAAAAGATAAAAATCACTCGTATAAACAATTTCTTTTATTTCGTATGTTCAAAACTCAAGACTGCTTTTGCGTTTTTTTTAGATATAATCTACATGATTGTGTTAGTATGACTTTAATGGATTATAATGTTCACTTTTAACCTTTTATACAGTTGTACAAAAATACGTAACGCGAGGAGTAAGTTGATTTCATTTGTTTTATAAATATGTAAATGTTTCGTTCGTTGTTTTCAAAATAAATATCTTAATTCAAAAATATTTGCATGTTTTGAATAATAAAAAAGCTAAATCGTAGTATTGTGTTATGTATTGAAGGTTATTTGCGATCAACTTGGCTTTGTCTTTTGTTGAAAATTTAGCTTTACTTAACTTAACCTATAATTCATTAACTTATTCATAACTTAGATTAATAAGACACTACCTTTTAGCACTGTAATCTCGAAGCCTTTATTAACCTCAATGAAAACGCAATGAAAATTACTTGAATAAATTACAGACTTATAACTTAAAGCCGTTCTCTTCGTAAGAAATTATTTTGATAATGGTTTGTTACTTCATTAAAATTTGTTTAATAAAGTCTAAAATGTTCATACATGTCTATAAGTAATTACAAAATTGACAAATCTAAGAAGTTAAAGTTACAAAATCATAATTAACAATACTAAATTCAATGAAAACGGCTGACTTCACTTCGTGTTAGTCTCGTGTGGGCACCGACTAGTTTTAGGTAGTAACAATGTCCAGTCTTAAGATTAAGTACTGGCGCGATGTATTTCGTGTCACATTTAACGACATGAATTCCATACAGACTGGAGAGTCTACTCCTTATTTCTATATAAAGATGTTATAAATATTTCCGACGAAGGACTGACAAGGTACGATATTAGTCGGTTGCTTCATCGCCGGCTGTTACAACTTAATTCACGTCCTTAATGTATTAAGTTCAAACGGATGTTTATGGGCGTGGGACCACATCGTTGTTCTCAGAGATCGTTTGTCGTTTGTTTCTTTAAAATTACTAAAAAGAGTTTTTATTAGTTAAATTTGTATAAGAATATTATACAGGGTCTCTGAAAAGTATGCTTAATTCATTGTCTCAGGACTTGTCTTGTTATCATGATTGTATCCGAAAATGGTTTGGACCAATGCAACTTTTAACTTATCACAGCACTTAGTAAGTAATGGTATACGCGTGGTTGTTTTTTATGCATCAGATAATGTCTCTGAGGTTTCGTTTCATGACCGTATGAATGTTACGGACGTGATTGCGAAGAGAAATGCTCGTTTAGCACTAAATATAGATACGGACCAAACTTGGTAACAATGGTCTTTTGATTAAATTGATAAATTTTGTAATGTTTTATTAAGTAAATGAAATGGGAAGGAATGAAAAAAACGCTTAAAGTTTTGAACTGTATATTTTTGATGTATTCATTTTCCACAAAACCATGGTAAGACTTGTTCACTGTAAGTTACGGAAATTAGCATTAGTTTATTCCAAACAAGTCCTTCTATATAATTTATGCAAGCACAGTTCCGTGCAGTCATTATTTAGTTGGGATGTAAATTTTATGTGTAAATGAATATAACTAATGTAATTAATTTAATTTCCAACGTGCTTTTGTTTAAAGAAAGCATTAAAAGTCGAATCTAAATGGAGCATTTAATGTTACCAAGTGCTATTTGTATTGACCTACAATTCCGAAATGTTGCAACTGTAAATAGAGTCTTTCTTCAGCAATATAAATTAAACTTTATACCAATTGATTAAGGTCTAAATTAGATGCAAGAAAATTAAATGTACAATAATCGAGATGAAAGACTAATGGACTGTGGATTAGTTCATCGTAAAATGTAACTAATTCTTCTATTAAATTACTGATTGTATATTTGATAAATTAATAATAGGGGCTAAAAAGAAATCGAATGCATCTTAAAATATCATAGATATTTGATTTAGATTGTATAAGCTTTAGATAATCTTGCTCGAACAAAAGCTTTAAAGATTAGAATGCAAGCTACGAAACTGTTGAAGGTTTAAATGTAACATACGATCATTATCATGGTGTGCTTGAGTATTTTTTATCTATTGACATTATGACGTAATAGGTTAATTTTGTCATAAAATCAACAGAATAATTTGTTTATCAAACCAAAAATTAAATTAAAGCCCTCATTTTAAACGGAAGTCTTATATGTTTGTCCCTTTATATGAACACTAGTACTCGCCTGCGACTCCATCCTTACGGAATTAAATAAAAACTTCCGTCGTAATAGGTTAATTTTGTCATAAAATAAATATAATAATTAATTTGTCAAAACGCAAAATAAAAAGAAGGCCCAGAATTTAAAGCGATGTCTAATGCGTTATAATAATAATACATAAAAATTTCTTAAAAACTTTGTTCTAACGATCATTACTTATGATGTTACGCAGTTTTAAGTAAGCCTAAAGTTAAGATATATGATAAATATGTTTACACCAAATATGAGGTTTTTTACATATATTTCAAATGGCGAGGGGTAGGGGGGTAGAACAAGTACAGCCATCTGTGATCTAGTACTCAATTATAAACCTTAGTCATGCAACGTACCTGCGTGTTTCACGGCTTCACCGCTAGATGACTCTGTAATGAAAAATAAATTTGGTCAAAAACGAAAAGTATATAAATGAAAAATGTCTATTTGGCCATGTATTTATATCTTTATGTAAAAAGAAAATTTAAAATTTTCGAGTCGGACCATAAGATATCAAAAGCTATTATACCTTAACATATCAAAAATAAAAATGCTTGAACTAATCCTCTTGCCTTAAGTCAAAAAGCCTAAAGGATTACAAAAAATGGGTGTTTCCATTTACATATTCCATACAGTGTTTTCAATTACGAGTTTTTTTATGTCATTATACTTTTCTTTACAAAGATCTGTATGATAATTAAATATGGCATGTATTGCATGTAGATATTGGTAATCATTTGAAGTTATAACAATAAAAACAATAAACAAACATTGCGACACTTTATAAAATTAATTAGCATTGTAATTATTCTATTAAAATATTTAACATTGGCTATTTAATATTTTCCTTTCTAAATTCTTAACAGTAATAACCAACGCCTTTGATACACTGGCATAGGGCCATACTTGTTCCTTATGAAATGCGAATGGGAATTTCATCAGCCTGAAGTATTAGCTAACTTAAAGAAAACATTAATTCAATTTATATTTAATAATATCACAATCGCTTTTTATTTTATTAACATACGATCTATTACCGTTTTATTTACAAAACTTATTGTTAATTTATTAAATCAACATGTACATGCACGTTATTTTAGTAGTAAGATATTAAATTGACTAAGACGGGGCCACAAAAGAGCTATATTTCACACTAGCGGTCGCCTCCAACTCCGTCCGCGACGAATTCGAAAAAAAAAGTATACTAAATTTTAACGAGATCCGTTCGTTTTACCTTCAAACAGATATCCATCCATCCATCCAAACATTCGCATTTATAATAAGTAAGAAGTAGGATGAACACTGAGATCTTGTAATGATACAAAAGTCCTTTACATGGGGATGATAATGTCCTTTCATTGTTTATGTACTACATACTTTATTTATTTGTGACGACAAAAGTTTTTGCGTGCATTCCAGCAATAAATATCCCCCTCACGTGATATGATTAATCGAACAAGCAACATTTACATTTAAAATGTTTTTATTATTTTATGGTTTTCTTACACTTCAGCATTCACGTGAGTTTGTGATAATGATGACTACGAGAACTATATTTCAAAGATATTATATATTTTTACGACTTAGATTCCTTCACGAAAATAACGGAAGTATACGACCGGAAACGTGCATACATATTTTTCAAACCGAAGGCTATACTAGTACCTGAAGCTTTTTAAATGCATATTTATTTATGCAGCTCACTGTACAAATAATGGACAAACAAGTGTAATTCCTGGCAAAGGATATTTTGGTAAACGGCAGGCAGTCAGGCGTCAATATTACTAGATCAAGGTGATCCGCGGTCGCTATAACAAGCTCAACTAAACTGCCCACTTCTACCGCACAACAAATCCTGTAATTATCAGCTACATTCCATTTTTGTTCGCTAGTTATTTTTAATCAAATGTAAAATAAGCCTCGTCATTACTGTTAAAGCTACATAATGCTAGTTTCAGAATCACGACAACAGCATTTTTTCCTACAAACATATTACATTATAATACGTATAAATTGAAGCATATCACGCTCCAGTAGTATGCATATGTTGAAGAAAAAAATCGTATTAAATTATGAACTAATTTAATATATTGTCTATGGAAGTAAATATAGTTTGAGATTAAAACCCTTTATCTAAAAAGCACCTCAACCGTGATTTATAACTTTAGCGCTCCACCTAATTTCGTGGTTAGTTAAGAATTCGTATTATAAATCACTTTGTAATAAATTCGTGTAATTTAATAGCATAATCGAATGTATTGATCGTATTGTATCTTTTTATAATTACCTCAGCAGTTTTTGTGTTGTGTTTTTGCTTTGACCACTTAACCTTGACGTGTTCGTTCGTAGACCGAAAGCGGAAATAGAAAAATAATATGTTTTCATAAAAACAGCTTAATACTATTAGAGACCGATTTAGGAAAAAGTTAAAATAGTCCAGCGGTCTTTAACCTAAAAGTTGTGAATATAATAATGGAAAATAAAAAATATTTTGCTATAGTGTTTTTGATAGTGATAGACTGCAGCATTTATTTGGTGTAAGAATGTCCTAATCGACCGGTGCAATACTAACCACACAGAAAAAAATATATAACCAAAGACAGATTCTAGTCAGCTCTCGCTATCAAACATTCCTCTTAATTAAAGGGAAATATTCTCAAATATTTTCCTTTTTTGCGTCAATATAATGGAGGTACATGATTATTTCACAAGTCTTACGTAATTTTCTATTGTTTTCTTAAAATTGATATCATGAAAGTATAATCAAAAGACAGTTGAAGTAGAAAAATGTAACAAAAGATATATTTGCGCTCAAAATGTTTTCCGCGAACGCCTTAATTCTATTCGCGTTTCCAAGAACACGAAACCAATAAAAGGTAATTTATGAAGCACATATCAATTCAATTGAATCGACATAACAGTTCCTTATTGTACGTGGACATGTTTTTATAAAAATACTTTTATTTCCACTGGTGTTACAATTATGCTGGATTGGGTCAAATAAAGTATATTCTTGTTAAGTAATTTATAATGACCAACCTTTCGTTGGTGCTTCTATATTGTTAGGTACAGATTAAAAATATTTGTTAAGTAACAAACACGGGAGGACTTACTTATGATAAATAATTATACGTAGGTATATAATTTACTAGCGATCGCCTGCGAGTCCGTCCCCGCGGAATTAAAAAACATTATAAGTAGCTTATGTGTTTATCTAGAATATGTTCTATATGTATGCAATTTCATTGTGATCCGTTCAGCCGTTCTGGAGATACCTTCAAACAAACATCCATCTATCCATCTAAACATTCGCATTTACTATATTAGCAAGATTAGTAAAACAAAATGGTTTAAAATATTTAGATCGAACTGTAGAACTATAGTTAAAATAAAATTAACTGCGATTTTATAACAACTATAGCAGTCACTTTAATAATAGTAGTTGCGTTTCAACTTTACTTCAACTACATTGAAGATATGAAACAAGATAATAAGGGTACTAGGGAGTGCCGTAAATTATTATTTCAATCAAAGTATCAATACGTAACTACCGTGGGGTCCACTGATTGTGTTTAAAGTCATAAATAAAAAACTAAATATGTATATGTCGTAATCAACGCAACACTAGCGCCATCAACGTAAAACTAGCGCCCCTGCGGCAGTCGAATCCACTACGAGACGTGACACTAGCGCCGTCTATCGGCGTTCGATGGGTCAACACCTTACTAGCCGAGGGACCGCAGCAGAACACTTCTCCTGTGGCTGTCGACTAGAACGGACGTTGAACCATCACGAATTTTGAGTGCACCATGAACCCTTCTGTAAACGGCAACCCACCTCCTCCTTAATTATTTATTATTAATAAATATGTTAATGGACGTTATTTAAGGTTATTTTTAAGTAGTTTTACGTAAATATATAAGTACGAACAAGATGATAAGAATATACACAAATATGTCTAATGTTTGGAATACACAATTTGGAGTATTTAGGCTAAATGTGGTATACAATATAGTATGCATATTCAAAAGATATTTCAAAAGAATTTCTGTGAAAGAAGTATTCTCTTTTCAGTAAGGTAATAGAAATATAAGTGTAATGGATAACTGGGCTAGCTTGTGCACGAAATGTGGTACTAGTCAATCTAAACATATCCAAGGAAATAATTTCCGAAATAACGGAAATGATCAGTTGATGTGTGTGTGGCTTCCCTATTCCTTTTTGGCCCCTGATTATTTATCGATAGGTACAAAAAGTATTTGAACTCGAACTTTGAACGGATTTTTTTTATATGTATCTTATAAGTTTGTTCTAAATTTACTCTTGCATGCGTGAAAGCTAGTGTAACAGGAACCGTGATTATTTTGAGCCGTGATCATGACATAGACTACATCTTGAAACCAGTTTTGTTACGCCTTCATTCATTTACACATGTGACTAACAAATCGAATAACTGTTTAGTTAGTGCGTTTGTTTGTATAACTTTGTTTATAATGCCTCAAATCTTGCACAGGTTTTATTTATTTGTTGACTAGCGGTCGCCCGCGACTTCGTTCGCGCGAAATAGGAAAAAATACATAATGGTGCCTATGTGTTCTTTCAGACTATGTTCTATAAGTATGCCACATTTCATTGAGATCCGTGCTGCCGTTCCGGAGATACCTTCAAACAAACATCCATCCATCTAAACATTCGCATTTATAATATTAGTAACATGACTAGTAAGGTTTAATAAAACTGGATTCCTTCTTAAGGTATCGTATTAAATAGAAAATGTGTTACGTAATAAATTTTATGTTGTATGAATTAATTTGATATTAATTTTGCTACGCACTTTTTTAATAAAAGTAACCAAAGCCGCGAACTAAACCGTTAGTCGCTAGCAACTGGTTTGGTGAAACAAGTGTTGTAGATATGTTTGTCAATATAAAGTACGCTTTTCAAGTGCATGGTATATTATAACATTATATATGTACATCACTGTAATACTATGTCTATCGTCAGTTTATAATCTGACTAATTATGTTAATGAAATGATAGCAAATTGAGAATTATGAAAATGCGATTTACTAACAATTTGACCTTTATGACAATTTCAAATGTGCAAATTAAAATGTAACTTATTTTTCATTACTTAAATATTAAAGTAGGTTAAAATTAGGTACGTTTTAAAAAAAACTGTCCAGTTATTGACAGTTTTTTTAAAAACAATTTAAAACACTTCTAACAATTTATTAATTCTTAAATGTTTGTCTGTCCCTCTGTCGACGACTTAGACTAGAAATATTTTAAGTTAAGTTCGTAATCTGAAGAAGACGTTATGAAAATTACTAATGATTAAAAAATATGAAAAACTATTAATTGAGATAAATTATTATTAAGGGTTAAGTACCTACTTAGGATAATGAGAATGCTTAATTATGAAGGGGAAAGAGTTCATTGACCGAGCAAGCATCTGTTGAACTCGTCTTGAATTTTTTTAAGAAAATTTTTAATAAACGCGACACGAAAATCCAGATGCCAGTCTCAATGTTACAAATTAGGGGTAAAATGGTTTTGTATTCGAGGAAATTAAATTTTCTTCAGGTTATTTTCAAATTTTAACCATTAAATCATTTACAAAATTAATTTCTATCCTAACAATTTATACGAAGACGAATAACTACATAAAAGGTGATACTCTAAAATCATTTTTTTATATTTTTGTCTGTTTGTCTGTCCGCAAGGCTTCTTTTGTTCCTGATAATCGAAACTGTTGGACCGATTTTTAACGGGACTTTTTAATTGTTTAATTTAAAATATTTGTAACATAATATGAAAACTAATTCTGCGATGCTAAAGCACAGAATATAAAATGTAAAAATTAACATAAAAAAATCGACACAACCATAAAGAAGTTTGTTTTTAGAATTAAAGTGGCGACTTTACAACTCTTACTTCCTCGTTAGAAACACCCTCAGGCGTGACTATTTTTACCACAGTATATAATACTTTCTTCACAAGGTTAGCTTGTTAACTTGAGAGATTTTTATACTTAGAAACCACTGTCTACAATAGCCACAAAGAAGATAACACTTTAATTACCTTACATACTAAGAATAGCAGATGTGGGTCGGAAATGTGTGATATAATTTTTTTTTCTAACACATGACATTGCGAAAAATTCGTACAAGTATGCATACTTTGTTACTTAATTTACATGAATTGTACATATTATGCAAAAAATACCATTTCACTTGTAAATTAAACTCAACATTTCAAATATATAACGCAAATGTAGCGATTCTTTAACTTTTCCTGTTATACTAAAGCCTCCATAATTAATTGTCTATTTGGTACATTCCTAAAGAAATTCTACAATGCGGTAGGATAAACACTAATTCATCTCGATATCACTGAAGTGAATGTCCCTTTATCAAGGTATCCAAGGTAAACGGGGAAACAATACTGCTATGAACTTTGTTGTCGCTTTTAATCCCGTATAATTAGAGTTAAAATTGATACCGATCGAGTGTCAAAGTATTCAAGTGCTTGGTTGTTCGAGGGTTTCTTTTCTAAGATTGATTAGTAGCCAACGCCCTGCTGTATTATTTCTGACGTCATTTTTACTTAGGATAACGCCTACCAAATAGACCGGTATATAAGCTATGATTTGTCGGGACCATGTCACAGTTGTTCACTTAACTGATAACAAACAACACAGACCACAATGTTCAAGCTGGTGGTGTTGTCTTCCGTGCTCGCCCTGGTGGCCGCCAATCCCTCCGGCCTCGCTCCGTGGGGCACTTGGGGCCCCGGCTGGGGCTTAGGGCTGGCCGCTCCCCTGCTTGGCGCCGCACATGGCGCCCTCGCCGCACCCGTCGCTGCTCCCGTCCCCATCGCACCCGCAGGACTCCGTGCATACAACTACCGTGGACCTATCTCCCTGGCCCCAGGTCAGCCTGCCAACATCCTGGCTACTGATGGCAGGCCTTTGGACACTCTCAGCGTAAACTTGGACCGCTCCGCTCACCTGACCGCTAGAGCTTTGGAACACGCCGGTGGTCATCTGCTGAGGAAGCGTTCGGCTCCCCTGCTGGCGGCGGCGCCTCTGGCCGCAGCGTGGTCTCACTCCGCGCGCCTCGATATCCCCGCAACCCGTCTGATAGCGCCCGCGCCCCTTGCTCTACCCGCTGCTGGACATCTCGGTTGGGGCGCACCTCTTGCGCCATGGGGTTTGGGTGCTTTGGGTCATGGACTTCCTTTGGCTCACGGTTAAAAATTTGATAATTTGTGTAAATGTATGTTTTGAAAATGTAAAGTAATGAGAGATACCTAAATTCTGTTTCACATTCTTAATCTTTTCTTATACTTATTTTTGTGAGATCTTTTATGTTCATACTTTGATTTTCTTCTTGTCTGTTAATTTGCTCATTAAATTAAGTGACAACTGCCATGTTATGTTAAGATTAAAATTTGTTTTGTATAATAATATGTTTTGAAAATAAAATATACATATACTTATCAAAATAAGCCTTTTAAATTCTACACATTAGTTGTATAATAAATCATGACACAAAATGAAATCTGTCTCATTAAAAGATGAGAAAATTTCCGTTTCGACGTCCTTACTGCAATATTATTCAACGCATAAGTATTAAATAAAATGGTAATGTAGAGTATTAAATCCTTCAATAAGGTTGGAATGAAATATACTTAACTCTGAAATACAGCTAATTACATAAATGTAAACGGCCGGCAATGCTGTAGTTTCTTTAGCTGATCTTCCCTTTTTTAATAATGAACTAGAAATGATTTTTAACGATGTTTTCATCATCATTTTAACAGTGGTAGAGCCCGCTTTAACATCTTCGCACGAATCGGCCCGGCTCGCCCGGTGAAATACCACGACCACACAGAAGACAGGCGTGAAGTGGAAGCAATTCCGCGTTTCGTCTGATGAGTGTGCGTCCCGGAGGCCAAGGTTAGTCCTCTTTTCCTTCCCATCCTATTTCTTATAAGGAAAGAATGGGAAGTGGAAGTGGACTTTCCGGATGAGAGGATGCTTGGAAAGGGAAAATATTTTCTTTCTGTGCATCCTCTCCTCCTTCGATTAAAGGTAGGCAACGCATATGCAATTGCGTATGTCTATGGGCAACGGTCACTTCGCTATTTCAGCGATTTCAGGTGGTCGCTCGCTCGTTTGCCACCTTGTGATATAAAAAAAAATCTGCAAGTCCTTTAATTCATACAGGCAATAAATAAAGAGATATATAGAGCATATATCTATATTATATGCATATTAATAAAATGGGAGAGTTTGTATGTAATGTTCAAAAAAGAATCATTATTCGTACACATGACGTATTTGCGTATATGGATTCGAAAATTTTATTGTTAAAATTTTTGTATGTGTGTCTTTATGAATTTCCACAACCCGCGTTTATTCCGAGTAATCTTCGAAACCTTTGAACCGATTTTGATGGGAATTGGTCGGGAAGACAACTGATGCATGCGGGCATATTATGGCCAAACTTTCTGGTATTCTGCGTTATGATAATCGCGCTAAGTTAATAAAAATAAGACACTTCATTTAAGTTTAATAAAAATCAGAAAGTAAAAGGATAAAAATCATGAAAAGAAGGTCTTTATTTTGAAATATGTAGGTAAAGAACTTTTGCCTGAATATATTTTTCATTAGGAAAAGGTGCTAAACGAACGAAGTTATGTATTCATAAGTAAAAATAACTAGCAGTAATGATTTCTTTTTAATGACAGGGATAGAAAGAAAGTAAAGGTGATGACGAATGGCAAAACTACCTCCTTTCCTTTTTTCCTTTATTCCAGTTTATAATTGACTTTTTTTCTCGCTTACGAGTCTTGCAAACGTTAAAGTCTCTTCCTCGACACTTTCAATACTTCATAGCTTATAAAACGACGATTGTTTACTAATTTATAACTGACTATTTTTGTAAAGTAAATGACCTCTATAATTAGATATTTACGTCTAGGTCACAATGGAAGTACTCTAGTGAATGTACCTTTATCAAGGTTCTCATTGTGGCCATGGTAACAATGATAAATATTCTTCATCACACTTATCTGTATTATCAATCGTGGATTCCTGAGACCAAAATTCCTTTAGAAAACATATCTTCATCCCTCTCATTATCTTTGACAAAACAAAGATTACAATATGTTTCATGGGGGGATTTTGGTGTCAGTAATCAATGTATTAAGTTTTAGAGTGGTTACGGTTATGGAAAAATGTTCTTATTCCGCCGTATTCAAGAATTCATTTGCCGAGATTGCCTGTTGAACAACGCCCTTAATCATATACATATTTCTGCGTTAGAAAGACACCAGGGATAACGCCTATCGTACGAACCGGTATATAAGCTATGATTTGTTGGGAATTTGCAACAGTCGCTCACTAAACTGATATCAACACAGACCACAATGTTCAAGCTGGTGGTGTTGTCTTCCGTGCTGGCCCTGGTGGCCGCAAATCCCTCCGGCCTTGCTCCGTGGGGCGCTTGGGGCCATGGCTGGGGCTTAGGGCTGGCTGCTCCCCTGCTTGGCGCTGCACATGGTGCCCTCGCCGCACCAGTCGCTGCTCCCATCCCCATCGCGCCCGCAGGACTCCGTGCATACAACTACCGTGGACCAATCTCCCTGGCTCCAGGTCAGCCTGCCAACATTCTGGCTACTGATGGCAGGCCGTTGGATACACTCAGCGTGAACTTGGACCGATCCGCGCACCTGACCGCTAGAGCTTTGGAACATGCTGGTGGTCATCTGCTGAGAAAGCGCTCCGCCCCACTTCTAGCGGCGGCTCCCCTGGCCGCGGCGTGGTCTCACTCCGCCCGCCTCGATATCCCCGCAGCCCGTTTGATAGCGCCAGCGCCCCTTGCCCTATCCGCAGCCGGACATCTCGGTTGGGGTGCGCCTCTTGCACCATGGGGTTTGGGTGCTTTGGGTCACGGACTTCCTTTGGCCCACGGTTAAAAATATGAACTGTACATATGTTAATTTCATTAGATTTAAGAATAAAAAGAGAGTTACATAATATCATTTTTTATTTCACTTATTCTATTTCTTTAAATATTATATTAGTACCGCGGCAATCTGGCAATTTACAATTCAATACAATGTTCACCTGCTGATATAAAAAAAAAACTACATTCTAATAAAGTATTCTACATTCTTTTCCATCTAAGCAGTTCATTCCATAAAACCCTAATAAGATAATGTAGAAGTAAATATAAAATTATTTTCCTATAATTAAACGATGACGATTGTGCGTATGAGAATCACCTCGAATTCGTTCGCTTACTCGTATGACGGTCAATTTCATCAGGGCTCTGAATTGTTGTTAAGATTTCAATATACGAACAAGAACTTCTGTTTCGGTTTTGTGGAGAAAATAGTTTATGGCAAAGATCGTTATTATTACGTGCAAAATTATTCAAAGTATTGTTTTAAACCAATGTAGAATAGTCGCTAGAATGACATAGACGATCCAAAAAATGATATCCTTTATAACGGGTGACATAGTAATTTTCGTTTAGCGAATGATGGCAAACGCAGAAGCTGCTATTTAAATTCGTTTAAAAGCGAAGCGTCGCGAAGTGAAAAGGTAGCGGTGGAAGAGGATTTTCCTTTTATGTATTTGGAGATCTCTTTCTCCATCATATCCATCGTCCATCATGGGATGTAAGTTATTAATGTTATGTATAGAAAATGCTCCTACGAACTCTACTACTCGTTCTGTAGTAACAAAATATTGATACGTGTTATCTATCGAAATTTATAGCGAAATCAAATCAACTTATGTTAAATGTTAGAATTAGTAAGCGTAAGTAAAAATAAAATATTTTTTAATAAATTTATGACTGATTTAAAATGTTTATTTGCGTTTCAATTTGTAGTGTTCCTCTTCATATCTACAAAACGTGCGTGATGCCAGCATGTCCAACCGCAAGAGGCGCGATGTGCGCGCCATAGGCAAGAGGCACAGTGTGGCTGATCAATGGGGCGGCGAAGCGAGCGACGGGCGCAGCAACAACTGGGGCGGCGATAGGAGCGACGACAGGGGCGACAATGGAGCGCTTCTTCAGGATATGGAAGCCGTTAAGAGCCTTAGCGGTGTAGTGAGCGGAGCGGTCCAAGTTGACGTCCAGTGTGTCGAAGGGCCTGCCGTCGGCGGCGAGGATGCTGGCGGGCTGTCCGGGGGCCAAGGACACTGGCCCGCGGTAGTTTTCGGGTGCCAGGAACGCACCGTAGGCGAGGGGCGCGACGATGCCGGCACTCGCGGCAGCCAAGAGGCAGGACAACACCACCAGTTTCATCATCTTGGACTTGGTCTGTGCTGTTCACTGGACGTGCAAACACTGATGCATTGACATCGCACCTATCAGTTTATATAGGTGCATTATCAGAGTATGTTGATGGGCGTTACCGGAATGCATCGATGACCGTGACGAGACAACATTTACGTGACAACTTAGGTATAATGTATAATAGGGTAATTACAATAGGCTTTTATGTTGTGTAGTTTAATCAGTACTTAAGTAGCTTTAACTCATTTTTTTATCGAGATGTGTGAAATCATCACTGCTATAATTTTACTATTTCTTTTCAGTGTTTTTTAATTCGAATATCGTCTACGTTAAATTTCGTAGCAGTTGTTTGTTTAAAGGGAGAAAAAGAATGTATGTATACGGTTACGGCTTTTATGGTTATTGTATAAAAAGATTTTTTTTTTATTTTGAAATTATTACGAATTAAAAATAAATAAAGCAATGAATTCAACTATATTATAGTTATCTTTGCAATGCCTGTATACTAGAAATATTATTTTTGTTATAATCGTCTTTGAATCTTAAAACGTTTGAGATACTTTTGAAATTAATATGAATATAATATGAACGACTTCATAATGAGATATGATTTTAAAAACAATTCGAGTTTTACAAGAAAAACGACAACTTAAACACAAATAAATAGGATTCAAAGAAGTACAGTAGTAGTAAGTAATTTTGTAGATGTAATTTAAAATTATTTTTAGCTAGTATAGTTTATAACAGTTGTTGTCCAACAAATATTTGTTAACAAAATCAATTCCAATATTACATAAAAAACATGTTGATAATGAGAGTTAGATTTGATGGAAATCTATAAAAATATGAAAAATCCTTTTGTCCATTAATACGTTCAGTCGTCATTTAAAATTAGAAAACACATCTGCAACTCATTATGTCAATCGAGTTCGTATGAAGCAATTACTTAAAACCCGGTGATCCACCTACTAACTTCTTTTCCATCATCATTATCAGCTCACTATACGTCCCCACGGAGGGGCTCGAAGCCTACCCTAAGTTAAGGGTGATTTATGGTGATCCTCGTAGGTAAATTATTTTTTTCTGTGCACACCTTATCTTCCATTTGAACACTATACTTCATTCATATATATTTTTGTCTGTATTGCATAAATTAGCGTCCTACAGAAGTTTTTGCTTTCAAAGGCTTGATTTAGATATCATTTTATGTACTTTAAACTATAAAAAAACTTAATACGAGTAGAAATCGGGATAGAGATAATACAATGTTTAAACGTTAGATTACTTTTTAACAATCGTTAAGTATATAGTTTTTACGTAACAATTGACAATATCTATAAATATGTATAATATATAAAAGAAAGTCGTGTTAGTTACACTATTTATAACTCAAGAACGGCTTTACCGATATAGTTGAAAATTGGTGAGGAACTAGCTTAGAGCCAGGAGACGGACATAGGATACTATTCATTATTTTTTTTTCGAATTTATGCCGTGAAGTACTACTTTTTACTTACCTTAGCTATATTTTATATTTTTTTAAAAATCCACGCGGACAGAGACGCGGGCGACAGCTAGTTATTAATAAAAAACGCCATACTATTAAAATAGCCATACTGAAGCTACTACACTTAACATACGCATTTTACTCGCTGGCCTTCTGATTAAAGCCTAATCTAGTACATCAGTCAGGAATTTGACTTATTGCAAAAGCAAATATTTTTTCAACTTTCGCATTAACTTTCTAAATGATAAATGTATTATGTTAGCTACATATTTTTAGTGCAGAAAGTTTATCCCTATATATCCTTTTTATGATAGCTTAATAGAGTGTCTTTAAAGAATATACATAATATTAGGAGTGAGCGGAAAAAACGCTAAAACATACAAAAACTCACCGCTTAGTAGCAGCTAAGCGAGTCAATACATTAATGTTAACCATTAATGTTTATTTGTATTGTAACTGCTCGTGTCACATGTTCCGCAAAACGTTGTTTAGGGCTGCATGATTGATCGCAAAAGGCACATTGCCTTTGTAGGTGTAAGCTAAAGAGACAACGAGCGCGATGACCGGTCGTCTGTCAATTGATAATGGTTTGAACAATGAGGTCTACTGGTATGTCCAGTTGTGGACAACCACAGGTTGACATAGTGAACTTTTCTTATCCTATAAATCTAAAATAGTGAGGGCGAAAGTAAGTATCTAATATTTAAATAGAATGAAAGATTATATGTTTTTGTTTCATTTAAATGTTTATTTGCATTTAAACTTATGGTGCTCCACTTGTAATCTACAAAACGTGGGTGAGGGCGGCGTGGCTGACAGCAAGAGGCGCAATGTGGGCGCCGTAGGCAAAAGGCACAGTGTGGCTGATTAGTGGGGCGGCGAAGCGGGCGACGGGCGCAGCAACAATTGGGGCGGCGATAGGGGCGACGACAGGGGCGACAATGGACCGTTTCTTCAGGAGATGGAAGCCGTTTAGGGCCTTAGCGGTGTAGTGAGCAGAGCGGTCCAAGTTGACGTCCAGTGTGTCGAAAGGCCTGCCGTCGGCAGCGAGGATGCTGGCGGGCTGTCCGGGAGCCAAGGACACTGGCCCGCGGTAGTTTCCGGGCGCCAGGAACGCACCGTAGGTGAGGGGCGCGACGATGCCGGCGCTTGCGGCAGCCAAGAGGCAGGAAAACACCACCAGTTTCATCATCTTGGACTTGGTCTGTGCTGTTCACTGGACGTGCAAACACTGATGTAGTGACATCGCACCTATCCGCTTATATAGGTGCATTCTCAGAGTAAGTTGATAGGCGTCGCCAGAATGCATCGTTGACCGTGACGAGACTACTTTTGCAGGGCAGCTAAAGTTCATTGTTTACTAGGGCATTATTAATTATTATATTTTGCCTCATTATTTCTATTGAATAAATAACAATTTTTTAGGTTTGTTTATTTTTATCTGTATAAATGTTCCACGAAAAATATAGGGAAGTAATTTAAATGTAACAAAAATTTTATATAATTAAAATTAAATAAGAATAATGGGTTCAATTAATCAACGTATTATTAAATTGTTTTTTTACAACTAATTTAAATATATTAGGTAATAGGATATGGGTATTATTTAAATATATAGTTATTATGAAGGTTTAGATTGCTCTCAAATATTACGTAAATTGGAGAATAAGATCCTATACTCAGCAGGCTGATCGATCACGTGAGTTGAATTAAAGCAAAAGAAAACAATTTTACAGGTTTATAACCTTAAGAAATAAAAATAAATGTTTTGTTTATATAAGTGTAAATTTCTTACATAACAAGTTAACTAATACCTTCCATGTAAGAATATATGCATAACTTTATTATGAATTAATAAGACCATCGTTTGAGCTGTTTTGTCGTCGCCTGTAGCATTTGTAATTTTTCAGTACACGGTACACGTTTGAAAAAAGTCCCAAAATTAAATTTCACTATTCCATTCAGCTTATATGAAATGTTCTTAAAAATTAAACTTTTTTGAAAAAAAAATTGGCGCAGGAACGAGAAAACAATTTACGGCAGAAATAATTATTCAATCTTTGACAAAAATATAATATTTACTTTGTATTTTGTCTAAGATTACTTATTACATTGCGAAAATTGTCGGACCGATATTTATTCTTCTTTGATCTTGTTTGAAATTCGATAGAAATGGATTGAACATTTAAAAATATTGCGAATAAGTAAAAGTTTTTCGAGATCGAATATTCAATCTGGCCTTAAATGCGTTGCCGATGGCAAATAGTTGAACCAATCTACTACTATGATATAATTTTAATAATGAAACCAGAGAAGTAGATTTAAAACTTTAATTCATTTATTTTATTTTCTTTTATACAATTAAAAATATTTCGTATTTTACAGGACGTGAGTAACGTGTGTAGCGGTGCGGGCGTAGGCCACAGGCGTGATGTAGGAGGCGGCGTAGGGCGCGGTGTAGGCGACACGCACTGCGGGCGTGATCAGTGGGGTCGCGACATGGGTCAATGGGGCTGCGATCACTGGAGTGATCACGGAGCGCTTCTTCAGCAAGTGGAATCCGTTGTCGAGCGCCTTGGCAGTGTAGTGTGCGGCGCGGTTCAGGTTGACGTCGAGGGTGTCAAGGGGTCTGCCGTCAGCGGCAAGAATGTTGGCGGGCTGTCCTGGCGCCAGGGACAGAGGGCCACGGTAGTTGTACGGGGCGACGAGGGGCGCACTGTAAGCAAGAGCCGCAGGGTAGGCGTATGGCGTTGAGTAAGCAAGGGGCGCGAGGAGGCTAGCAGACGCGGCGGCCAACAGGCAAGACAACACCACCAGCTTCATCATGTTTGTAGTGGTCTGTGTTGTTTACGTGTGAACACTGATACGGTCCTTTAATTTCAGTCCGCTTTTATACAAGTTCAATTATTAATCAAAACTATTACCGAAAGACGTTGGCCGTGAAAAACATTTTTAAACTGCCGATTAAACTAAAAGATCAGATCGTTTCTTACTTACTTTTATAGAAAATGTTTTATACATGATAAGTATATAATTTTTTTTATTACTAAAGTAGTCAGCAAAAATAGCAAAAAAATTTCTGCATTTCCATTAAATATCGTATTTCTTTTGCAACAAAATAATAAAGTTCTAAAGAAAAATAGATACATATTATAATTTTTTTTCCCTGCCAAATAGGCTAAACAAGAGGGTTTAACTGATGCAGCACTTTGACAAGATGGTCGATTAACACATAATGTCAGTAAGGGCTTATTTGTAAGAAGAAAGGATTGATATCGTTAATGAAAAATTTATGCAGTAAAACCCACGACGGGTATACAACCGTGGTTCTAATGCAAAATGTATGTATTTGGTTTATTTATTATTTTATGTTGTTAACTTTTATGATAACCACATAAAGTTTTGTTCAATTCTTATTGAAGTTATACGTATCCATGAAATTTAAATTTGCATGTTATCATTTTTAGTTGAACCTTCACGGTCAACGTCTTCCGTCGAACAGTTTATTGTTAATACTTTCTACATATTCATATATAAAGCGGACTGAAATTAAAGAACCGTATCAGTGTTCACACGTAAACAACACAGACCACTACAAACATGATGAAGCTGGTGGTGTTGTCTTGCCTGTTGGCCGCCGCGACTGCGAGCCTTATCGCGCCCCTCGCCTACTCGGCGCCCTACGCCTACCCTGCGGCACTTGCCTACAGCGCGCCTCTCGCCGCGCCTTACAACTACCGCGGTCCGTTGTCCCTAGCGCCAGGACAGTCCGCCAACATCCTTGCCGCTGACGGCAGGCCCCTCGACACCCTTGACGTTAACCTGAACCGTGCCGCACACTACACCGCCAAGGCGCTTGACAACGGATTCCACCTGCTGAAGAAGCGCTCCGTGATCACTCCAGTGATCGCAGCCCCACTGGCACATGTCGCGACCCCACTGATCGCCCCCGCAGTTCGTGTTGCCTACACCGCACCTTACGCCGCTTCCTACATCAGCCCTGTTGCCTACGCCCGCACCGCTACACACGTCACTCGCGTCCTGTAACATAATACTTATTATAAAAAAAAAACTTAAATAAAGGTTATAAAACTTACATTTTCTTTACTTTATCCCATAATTGTAACCATGTGCCAAACATACTAATCATTTATGCTAGCTTTTAGGCACGTGTAGGGAATATTAATTTTAAGGTATTATGAAAGACGTTGACCGCGACGACTCAACGACGGATTAAAATATGAAATATAATAAAAGTTCTGTAAGCGATCTTTCTTAAGTTGAATGTCAATGAAAGTGTTATAGGAAATGTTACAAAACATGCGTCACAGATTATTTATGATAATTTTACTTGCGGAACTTTATTTAATTAATACAACTAGTATTATGGCAACTCAGTACATATTTTACCCATGTAGCACAAATAAAGTCTGAGGTTGTTTACTTTAATATTCAAAAAAAATTAATAATTTGCATATTTTTTTTAATATAAAAATATGTAAAAGAAAGTCGAGTTAGTTACACTATTTAATCGAAATTAATATTATGGTCCCTTAGTTAATGGATTGTTTTGTTTACAGACGCGAACTTCCCCTTTTCATATGGATAAATGATGTCATAAAGGAGTATTTTGTAACAAAAAACAGAACTAGCATATTATCTTAAAAAGATGAATGTTGTTGCAGAAGCTACTATTCAGCTATTTTTTTTTATAATGTTAATGGTCAATTGTATAAATAACTTATATCTTGTAGCTTTTCTTATATTTATGGTCTCGTATATATCATTACTACTAGAGTTTTCTTATAGTTGTAATTTTTTTTCGACACGTTAAAATTATACAATATGTGAGGGAAGCGGTCCCTTTAGTACAGGTAAACCTAGTAAAGCAACCAAGGTTATAAATAAACAGATTTTATTAGTATTCATTTACTGACGTATTTTCTATATTTATGCAAATTAATAAACTAGAAGTGTCTGTATGTAATATCGACAAAAAATAATATTTAATATTTTGTGTCGCTGATAACGAAAAAGCAATATTTGAAATTTTTGACTGTTTGCCTGTCCTGTTTGTATGTTCGTCCAAACCGTGTTTGTTCCCGATCATCTCCGAAACGACGGACTTTGGACTTTCTAATTGGTCAAATTGTATCAAGTGTAAGCACATAAACTTATGTATTAGACGTTATAGATTATGTGTCTTATTTTAACCATTACAAAATACTGCATACACATAAAAATATAAGTTATAAGAAAAAATCAAGAAATAAATCTTCATACGTTTATTGCCGTTCTGTATCATTGTTACAAGTAATATTTTACAAGTAGTGAGTGTAAGTCGGGCCGTAAGCGACTGCGGCGGGGGCGATAGGCGCGGCGTAGGTGATGGGGGTCGCTGGGGTAATCAGAGAGGTGGCGACAGGCGCAATGGGAGCGGCAATCGGAGCCACCACTGCCGGCGCAACCACGGAGCGCTTCTTCAGCAGATGGAGACCGCTGTCGAGGGCCTTTGCGGTTATGTGAGCAGAGCGGTCCAAGTTGACCTCCAAGGTGTCCAGGGGCCTGCCGTCAGCGCCGAGGGTGTCAGCGGGCTGGCCGGGTGCAAGAGACAGAGGGCCGCGGTAGTTGCTCGGCTGCAGGTAGGCACCACTGTACGCGAGGGGTGCGAAGCCATAAGCTCCGTTGTATGCTCCATACGCATATGGGTATGCGCCGTATGCGCTATATGCTAGACCAGGCGCGTAGGCGCTGGCCATGGCGCAAGCCACCAGGCAGGAAAGAACCACTAATTTCATCATTTTGTATGAAGGCAGATTTCTCAATGTAGAAACTGATGTTGAAGACTGGATTCGTTCGCTATATATACTATTTTTTAGAGCATTGGACACTCCCGGAACACAGTAAAAACCTTGAAATAACAAGTTTTGAGAAATGATTTAAGTGTCTTAATGTATGTAAATAGTTTTTTCTTTTCATATCAATAACTTTTGTTCTCAGTTGACATTTATACTACTTGTCGTATTAAAAATAAGCTTCAGTCGCTTTGAAATTTGCTACAAGTTACTAACCTTTCAATTAATTACAATAACTTTTAACATCGTGAAAAACTTATCATTCAAAAATAAAATTTAGGAAATAAATTCAACATTTCAGGGCTTATTTTTGTACAATTGGGGTTAGAAATAAACTAATTTGTATATGATTTGATCACGCAATAACTTGGTTCACGTTCATGTTACAAGTTTACAATCTTAATGTATTGTTCTGAAATTAAAAATAAAAAACAAAATGAAGAGGTTAAAGAATAAAATCACTCCTATCACATGCAAAGTACATGCTGCATGTTATAAAAAATTTGATGATTCAAATATTTTTATCATTCAACATAAATACATGTTGTGGTATGTTTCGTATTATAATAGATAAATCTGTTGTTAAGCGTGTTAACCTATTTTTATTGCAGTAATGGATTCAAAAGGCTGTCATAGTGCGTGGATCTTAAGTGACCTGGAAATGAAACAATAGCACGTGCTCGGTGCTCCACGATTTCATGTAATTCTATACGTTTCGAAACACGAGTACAATTAAGTTTTTTTTTATATATAGTTAAGTTAAGTACACGCTTAAAAGTGAATCATAAAAACATTACATGAACGATGGTTAATTTTTGTTATGGTTTTCGCGGGTACGTATGTATATTATACACTAGCTGTCGCCCGCGACTCCGTTTACGTGGATATATAAAAAACTTAATTAGTGTAGCCTATGTGTTCTATACGTATGCCAAATTTAATCGAAATCCTTTCAGTCGTTCTAGAGATATCTTCAAACACCCGTCCATCCACATCACATACATCGAAACATTCACATTTATAATATTAGTAAGTTAAAAAAAAGCACAACTTCGAAAAAAAAAATAGTATCCTATGTCCGTCTCCTGGCTCTAAGCTACCTCCTCACCAAATTTCAGCCATATCGATAAAGCCGTTCTTGAGTTTGTGTATATTAAAACATTGTGTATAATAAAAAATTAAAAAAATGTGTAACTAACACTACTTTCTTTATAGATAGATATCGTGCCATGTAACCACAGAGAGTCCAGCACGAAAATTTTTGAGAAAGCCGACAGTACTGGATTTGTACAGCGTTCCAATCGAAGTAAAGTACTGCGACCAATCTCATATATTTGACATTTTTTGTCTATGACGTAATGAAAACGCATACCACAAGTATTTTTGAAATACTCTCAAAACTCCACTTCATACAGTGATGTATTATTACTGACATTTTTTTATAAGAGAAAGGGGCAAACGAGCAGCGGGAACACCGAGGTTTTTATCGACGCCCGTGCAATGCCAGACGAACCGCAGATGCGTTGCTGGCCTTTTAGAGACATCCCTTTCATTCTCTTTGACAAAATATAGACTACAATATGTATGTATGATTATAAATCACTACAGTTGAAACCCACAATGACGTATTAAATCTCACTATTGAGGAATAGCAACAATCTTGGTGGTTTGCACAGGTGTACAGTCATGTTAATAATAAACTATAATTACAATAGGGTTACAGTTTATTTTGTTTGAATTATTAGTACTTAAATTTTAAAATGTAGCCGACAGATGGCACTATGTCATGCACTAGTCCTACTCTGATATTGACATTATTTTCATCGTATTGAAGTTAATTCGAAGTTAAAAATAGAGTTTTAAATTAAATTGTTGCATTGTATAGCCAGATTATCTTTGTATGAAATCGACTGTAATAAGTTGCACTTTAGATAACGAGTCTTTGTAAAAGGGCTTGCAAATGATGGACTCGAGCGGGCCGATTGCCTCGATGTCCTTGTCCGGTTTTAATATCTACTTCCTGGGCGATGTCTTCGCACCGGTTTTGCGAAATAAGATCGCCCTTATCTTTTGCGAATACTTTCTATAAATACGATACATCGTAGTGTTCATGTATCAGTTGTCACTAAGTCGAACAACACAGACCACAATGTTCAAGCTGGTGGTGTTGTGCACTCTCCTGGCGGTGGCGGCGGCCAAGCCCGACCTGCTCTTCCCTACTACATACACGACTACTTTGGTGGAGCCAGCGAAGACTACAATCTCGCAGCAGGCCAGCAGTGTCATCCATCCATCACCACTGTTCTACTCTGCGGCGTACCCCTTCGCTCATTACATTAAAAAGCGATCACCGGGCTTCATTACACCTACAACATACATCGCCAGCGCCCCTCTAGCTACAACTTATTCGTATTCGTACCCATCATCGTTCGTCCACACCACACCGGTGCTGCACTCGTCTCCCGTCTTCACCACAGCCCATTTAATCAAGAAGAGATCCGCTGCCTTGCTCACCACACCCGTCCTCGCCCACAACACTTATTTTACAGGCACACCCGTCGCGACTACCTACTCAGCTTCTTACACCAATGAAGTACCTTTGGTACACACTCCTCTCTCCTATCTAACACCCGCCCATTTCATCAAGAAGCGTTCTGCCCCTCTGATCGCCTCCTATTTTGCTCCCACTACCTACACTTCCTCTTGGTACCCTGGTACCTACGCCGCTGCGGCCCCCTTAATCTCTACTTCATACATTTCAACTTATCCCTATGGCTACTCTCCTTTCTTCTTCAAGAAGTAAAAAGGTAAACCTTACTTACTAAATGTATACCACCACGGCATTGTTGTCATTAAGATTTTCTTTTTTAATAGTCTGTACATAAGATGTATAATTGCTGGTATTATATGGCTTACAAACTTTTGTACTATTTAAATAAAAAGAATTTTGTAATGAGTTAAAATTTGTTGAAATTCCGAATAATACATGTTTAAGTTCATTAATTGTTTAATTTAAAATTTACCCTTACAAGACATGAAAAATGCATGCGCAGACACAAACACAACAGTTCCTCACAAATTTGTGACTAGGCAAATAGTTACATAGTTTTTAGGTAAAATATTTAAAAACAATTTCGAGAAAGAAAATACTGTCGGTGTTTAAAATTAGCATAATTCATGACATGTTACAATAGTAATTTATTTAATATATAATATAATATAAAAACAATTTTCAAAATCATGGTTAAGATAACATTTAACTAATTTTTAATCAGGCACAAATTTTCTTTAAAGGACGAAACTTATTTCACTCACGACTTTTCACTTAACTTTTGTGTTTTAGACTCCGTCACATTTTCTATTATCATTAGCGTATCTTGGGCTTCTTGCATTTTATCAATAGATATGGGCTGACCAAGAGCTCTGGATAGCGGTGTATACAGCGTCAGAGCTATTGGCGTTAAAACAGTTTCTGGTATCATAGGGAGCACAATTTCACCGTGCGTCGTTAGCTTCGGGACATTTGATAAAATAGTCCCCGGACTATACACTAAAGGCGTTGCTAGGTAATTCGATGTATGTTTTATATCTATCCTAGATTGATGAGACACTGCGCTAGGTGCTGCGTATATTAATGGAACTAAATTAGTACTCGCTTGGTTTACGAACACGATTAGAAGAAGGGCAATCATTTTGATATCTAATTTGTTAGTAAGTATAATAGTGAGTGAGATTGATATTTTATAGTAAGTTAACGGTATTCAATGCGGTTGTGACTGCGCAATGTTCAAGTTCTCGGCCGATGGTGTCGGGTCCGTTACATCATAGGGTCGGGGCCATTGGCCGGATTGAGATGCACGTTTTTTTATTATCGTGATTCATGAAATTGTAATTGATCTTGCACTTTAATTCATCTTGTATCTATGTTATGCAACAATATTTTGTAACTGTATCTCATAGTTTTTATATTTTAATTAGTAAGTACTATGTTAGGATGCGTTTGTAAATTAATGATTTTTAGTTTGTTTGTTAATTAATATGAAAAATAATTTTGAGGAGAATTTATCTAATACCTGTAAGAGCTCTCACATAAATGCATAATTTTGGTTAGATGTCATTCAATTCGTTTTTCCCCGGTGTGTGTATTACACCTGTACAAAATATAATACATTGGACGTAAGTAATAGTCTATAGTTTTAGTAATATCAGTGAAAAACAAGTTCGAAACCAACTCGATATAACTTTTTTTACAATGCTTAATAATGTGTCGATGTTTTCGAACAACTGTTGTATTCTAAAATAACAGTGTTATATATGTAACATTACAATTGATTTAGTTAACATTTTTTTGAAATATTCGATTTAAAATGCATTCCATAGATGGCGTTATTACATCCATTTAGAGACTGGGTTTCTTGATTTTTTTGTATTGAGGTTATATTTTTTTACTTCTTTTTGTACCTGTTTTCCGAGGGCTTTTAACATACCTCAAACTTTAGATAGAGATGATGCTCTATAATATCCAATTTTGCGTTAAACCTATTAACCATCACTAAAGTAAAACTAAAATATGGCTGACAGAAACCTTCACCTCAACATTCTAATGTCTCGTATTGTTCATTACTAATCAAAAGGACGTGAACACCAAATTTTTTCTAGTAAGTCGACGGTGTTCAACGCCGTATCGAATCTATTATTAGCTCGTAGATCCCTGTCACTGTGATTCATAGTACTTTGCTTTCATAGTATAAGTAGATAGTTTCCCGCCTGGATATCATTAGTTTACTCCGAAATATTCTAGCGTTAAGTAGTAAATTATATATAAGTTAAAAATGTTGAAGTTCGGACTCCTACTCATCAGTCTCGCCTTGTGCCAGGGCCACGCTGTGGTGCCAGCAGTGCACGCAGTCCATGCTCCGGTAGTAGCTGCGATTCCTCTCCATCATGGCATCCTAGGTAATGGACTGGCTGGTCATGGAGTTGCAGGAGCTGGTCTCGGCGGCTACGGCCTCGGCGGTCACGGAATAGCCGGCGCTGGCGGCCTCGCCGGCGCTGGACTCGGCGGTCACGGAATTGTGAGCGGTGGACTCGCCGGCGCTGGCCTTGCTGCTGCTGGACTTGCTGGCGCTGGACTCGGCAGCCATGGACTCGCCACCACAGGCTTCGCTGGTCACGGACTGGCTGGCGCTGGTTTCGCTGGCCATGGAATCGCAGGTCATGGTTTGTTGGGACACGGAGTAGGAAACGGCCATCATTTGTACAAACGGTCGCCGCATGTTGTGGCTCCTTACGAACACGTTGCACCGATAGCTCACGTGGCTCCGGTCGCTGTTTCCCACCAGCACCGCGTAGATGTGCGCACATCCCCAGCTGTTGTTGCAGTCGTGCCGGTCGTTAAGCCGGTGCTGACATCATTCGTGCCAGCTGCTCCTCTCACCCACACTTTCGCGGGTAACTTCGGCGCCGGACACTACGGTGGCCAGGGCTTCGGTTCGGCGCACGCTGCTCTGGGTCACTATTAAATTTCAAGACTAACGGATGGATTTTACACTTGATATATAAGCAAGTCATTATTTAGTTGTTAATATTTTTTAAATAATAAAATTAGCAAGAACTTATTTTATGTCTTATTTTTTTCACCGACGGACTTTAGAAATAGCGTTTAACCTACATATACAATTGAGCATAAGAAAAGCAGGTGGAATCGACAAAGTATTTCTAAAACATTTTCCCATCCTGCATATTTGTTAGATAAAATAAATTAGTGTAGAGTTGTCTGCCAGTTTAACTTGTTTGGTCAATTTTGTTTCCCGATTTATGTGAGTCATGTTGTGTTTGTGTTTTTGACAAAAAAAAATAAGTTAAAAAATTATTAAAAAATGTTAGGTCCACATTTCTTCACAATTTTTCAACTGTTTATTGTCAGTTTGCGAATGTGTTACCTACTAATAAATATAAGTTAAGTCGCGCAGAGAGAGGATTTATTTCCCTTCACATTCATTATTACAAATCGTTAGGAAAGGGAAGCAGATTAGAATTTGACCTCCAACACACACACAAAATATAATTATTCATTTTAATTATTTGAATACAACTTATTTTTATTATTTCTTTTAGTGATAATTTGCTGGTCGTCCTTAGTTTTTTCATTTAACTATCATACTATATACAGGCAAAGAATTAAATTTGTTTCCCGTTTAGCATCACAAATCGTTCAGCAAACCGTACAAAATAACTATAGGTTACGACTAGAGTAACATTTGTATTATGTCTTTGTTTTATCAAAGATTAAAGAATGACATTGTGTATTTTTACAGAACGTTGAGGTTCTGTGATAAAATGTTACGATAAGACAAGATAATCGTAATGGGTAGGAAATAAACGTCCTCTTATACAATGTGTATTATTTGCAATATCACAAAATACGACTAGCTTACAAAATAATTTTAACTATTACAACAAAACTTTTCTACTAATTAACTTATTACGCAGTTGTTGACTGGTACCTAATAGTTTAAAATAATAAGAAGATTTGCATGAAAAATTGTTTATTTAATTGTTATTATATATTACACATAAGTCGTTGATCACAGTTTACATTATTTACCAAGCGTGGACGCCGTAAGCTTTAGGGAGTACAGCGGAGTAAGTAAGAGGAGATGACACCAAAGCGGGCGCAGAGTACGCGGATACATAGGGAGAGTAAGAGGAGTAGGTGAGAGGAGCGACAGGGGATACGACAGCGCCGTGGGTGACAGGGGAGACCAGTGTGCTGTAAGTCAGAGGTGCGACGGAACGCTTGCGGAGATGGTGGACGCCAGAGAGCGCCTTCGCCTGGTAGTGGGCAAGACGAGCGGAGACAACCTCGGGGGTGTCCAGGGGCACGCCGTTGACGGCGTCGAGTACCACAGCCGGGGAGTTGGGTGCTTGAGTGAGAGCAGCGAATGCAGGGGTAACGTACGAGGCTTGGTAGAGTGAGGGGGTGTACAGCGGTGAGCCGTGGTACACGCTGGAACTGTACTGCGACAACGAGCTGACTGCCGGCACCGCGCTGTATGCCACTGGCGCCACTAGCCCGGGCTTGGCCGCTGCCATCGCCACTGCGCATAACAACACCACCAATTTCGACATTATGGTCTGCGTTGAGTAGTCGGTGCGAGCTGTCGAAAGAATAAAGATCTAATGATGTCTAACGCACGCCTTGAGATGTTTATATACCGGTCATCCAGCAAAAAATGTACCTAATTTATCCACACGGTACGTGGACACTTATCGTCGTTATGGTTATGAAACAGGTGTAGTCTAGTTTAGACGAAATGTCAAGTTACGCGGAAGTTGATACAAATATTATGTGTGGGGTGATAAGAGTTTTTTGCTACCATCGAATAATTTACATTATCACTTTAATTAGCTTAATCGTTATTGCCACTTTATTTCAAGTTTAAAGCCTACTATATTAAGATTCCTCTATACCAAATAATTAGATTGATAAGAAATTGTAATATTTCCGTATTTGTGTAAAAGGAACAATTTAATTAGAATTTATTAATTAAGTTATCACCATTTTAACATGTGATTAATTGGGATAACAATAAACTCTCTAAACTTTGGTATTCATCCCTTACCATTCCTGAACCGTTAACGTTGTAGGTTTATTGTACTATTAATTATTAACAGAAAGTAAACAATACAAACTGCTTCGTCGCATTAGTTCCAAAATTCTTAATTTTTATTCTAAGTGGTATGGACCGTAATATTCTTAAACTCACACTCGATTTGAATTTTTCATCTATCGCTTGCATACGACAAAAAATTAAATTTTACCACAAGATTGTTGAGTTATGCATACAACCAATCTGATTTATAAACTACTAAACACAATTCTTTAAACCATATTACTGACTTCCGTCTAACTTGACATTATCATATAAACGACTATTTCTTAATCAAAACAATGTCGTGTGACAATGCTTCAGATTATCAACGTTGATGTGAAATTTTGAAGGTGACGTATTTCATTTTTTGTTGAACATTAGCCTAGAAGACCGGTATATAAACATCTCAAGGCGTGCGTTAGACATCAGTAGATCTTTATTCTTTCGACAGCTCGCACCGAGTACTCAACGCAGACCATAATGTCGAAATTGGTGGTGTTGTTATGCGTAGTGGCGATGGCGGCGGCCAAGCCCGGGCTAGTGGCGCCATTGGCATACAGCGCGGTGCCGGCAGTCAGCTCGTTGTCGCAGTACAGCTCCAGCGTGTACCATGGCACGCCGCTGTACGCGCCCTCCCTCTACCAGGCTTCGTACGTCACCCCCGCTGTGGCTGCTCTCTCTCAAGCGCCCAACTCTCCGGCCGTGGTACTCGACGCAGTCAATGGCGTACCCCTGGACACCCCCGAAGTCGTCTCCGCTCGCCTTGCCCACTATCAGGCGAAGGCACTCTCTGGCGTCCACCATCTCCGCAAGCGTTCCGTCGCGCCCCTGACTTACAGCACTCTCGTCTCCCCTGTCACCCACGGCGCTGTCGTATCCCCTGTCGCTCCTCTCACCTACTCCTCTTACTCTCCCTACGTATCCGCGTACTCTGCGCCCACTTTGGTGTCATCTCCTCTTACTTACTCCGCTGTACTCCCTAAAGCTTACGGCGTCCACGCTTGGTAAATAATTGAATCTGGGATAAACGACCTGCTGTACTCAGGATGTATGTTTGATGAATACACTTCCGAATTAAATTAATTCAGTTATAAAATTTGTTTCATTTTAAATTTAATCATATATTATATACTTAATGCATTAAGAAACAGGATATGTATAGGATAAAAATTCGTACCTAAACTTGAGGTAATATGTTCTAAAATTATTAAAAAGAACATTATCGATTTTATACATTACGTCCACAATAAACAACAAACTATGCTACGGCACTTAAAATTCACATATTTCATAATTAGAACAAAACAAGTTAGTACCTTTTCTTAATTTTATTAGTGGGTAGAGTAATATGTGCCGTATACGACGGGTGAGGATCGTGCGGCAGGGGGTGTTGTAATATTGTAAATAGATGAAATGGCACTTACCAAGTCGATGCCCCGTTCACCCCTTTCAGGTACTTGGTCACTCTGACGGTGTCAATCGAATAATGTTACTTTCAAATAGTCTGAGGCACCTGTAAGCGTGCTTTAAATGCTTCATCGTTGAACCGAACGAAACTTAAGCAAGCCAATAAGCTACGAAACCGACACATCCGATGCGCTCTTTACGTCCAACTTCACTTGAATCCCAATGTTTACACTCAACTGTGCCGCCTCACTGCCTACCCCGCACTGGCCCCTGCAGTTCCCCGTGCCATTCGTGGCGGTGAGGGATTTCAAACTACCCTCTTGTGCGGGTAGAATAAAAATGAGTCGATCTGCCTACATTATTAAACCGCGAAATTCAAATCTATAGTTCGCCATTTAATATGACGAATGCGTCTGTACCGAATAAATGACCTTGTAATTACCGTGTAACTATAACACGACTGTATACAACTTTTGGAAAATTTTAAACGTCTTTTTTAATCGCCTTCAAAAGTTACAAGAACTTATTAAAATTTTGTAAATAAAATGTTTGTACAAATTAAATAGAACGTTGTGATTACCGACGAGATAAATATATTTAGAAAAACAGATTGGCATGCAGTCATTAATTTTGATTATAGTGTGTCTATTTAAGATAGATTAGTTCGACAACTGACGCCTATAAAATATCGAATTAATTTTGTATGAGAATAAATGTTGTACTTAATGGACGGTTGTCATAGTGTAGCGCACAACGAATAACTGTGAACTATCGAAAATCGATCTTGTAATAAAATTAATCCAACAAATACGTACTATAATTTAGGGATTTTAAAACTTTTTGATTTATTACTGTTATTTGGCTGTGTATCGAACAATTTATTAAAAAATATATTTTAGTACGTCAACACCGCAATTTATGGTTGAATGTCTTATTTCTTTATGTCATTATGAAGGATTAAGTAGGAATAGAAAGAAACAAATTTATTTATATTGTAATTCAAAATCAATAATTACGAGATTATCGATTGCAAGTTCTATGAGAACAACCATCGAAAATGGAAAAAAATTCCTAATCGATTTTACTTAACCCATATATAGTGAATTGTCAATTGAATTGTCAAACTAATCTATTTAAAGTAGACACACTATAACTTTGTTTTATTTTGATTGTTAAAAACATAAAATAAAACATTGAATTGAAAAAACTTTTTTAAGAATTGTTACAGGTACATTATAGAATATTACTTATGAAATATAACAATTATTATTGTGCATTTTTAATTCTCCCAAGTAGCATTGTCGTAAGCAATCATAATGTAAATAAAATATCTTTGTAAAATTAACAATAAAAGAATCATTCTCGATAATAAGTAATAATCTATCGCTGTCTCTGTGTCCTCTGAAAAGGTTAAGCGTCAGAGCTTTACGTGCTAAAACAATTAAACGTACTCTATACATATTAATAAAATTTGAGTGTCTGTATGTAACATCGAAAAAAAACTCCAAAACAGGCTGGGAGAATTTGACGTGTTTTAAGGGGAAGGTAAGTGATGATTGCGGGTATATTACGGGCTACTTTTTATTTCTGTCCCGATGAAGTCGCGGGCGACCACTAGTTGTAATGCAATACATAGTTGTATTATGAATTGTCAACTTAACGGGGGGATGTTATTTATAATTATGTTAGTATTAAAGTACGTCAAATAACACAACGTCGTACAACACTTTTTTAGTAATTTGGAATGTTTATTTTTTTGAAATAATATCTAAGTTCCGATAAGATAATTCTAAGCTGTAAACATAATTTTTCTGGTGACTAAATTAATTAAATATAATTATTACTAATGTATTAGTTGTCGGAGTTGGTGCAAAGCGGATAGCTGATGAAGATCTAAATAGCCGGTAGTGTATATTACGATTGTTGCAGTTTAATTTATATTTTGTCTCATTTTATTTCGTATTGGTTGATGTAAGCTTCCGAGTAGTTTTATTTTTGCGATCCGATGAGACAGAACTTGTTGAACTTGACTTTTATTTCAGCTGTATTGAGACTAGTATAAAAACGATATACTACCCAAAAGAAAGCATCAGTTTGTTATTTACGTCTGAACTAACACAGACCACGATGAATTCGCTGGTGGTGTTGTTTTCATTGATGGCTTTAGCCACGGCAAAGCCTTCACACCTTGTGGCTTTCTCTGGTGCACCATCGGCCTATACATCGGAATCCAGAGTCGATGTCCACTCATCGCCTTCGATTGTGACATCAGCCGCCGTCGCTCCGGTCGCTCGGACATACGTCGCCGGTCCCGCATTCGCCGCTGCTAATGGTGCCTTTGCTGCTCCTGCAGCGTACTCTCAGCACTCCCGTGTGGACTACGTGAAGTCTTCGCCGGCTGTAGTGAGCACCTATGCTGCTGCTCCCGCTGCTTTTGCTACACCAGTCGTTGCAGGCCCTGCTGCTTCATCATACCAGTCTCGAGTGGACATCAAGTCCTCTCCCGCTGTAGTCAATACTTACTCTGCTGCCCCAGTAGTTTCATCTGCGGCTATCGCTGCTCCAGCGGCCTTTGCTGCTCAAGCTGCTTTTGCTGCTCCCGCTGCTATCGCCGCTCCTGCTGCGACCTCATATCAATCTCGTTTAGACATTAAATCATCACCCACGGTAGTCAACACTTACTCAGCAGCTCCCGTAGTTGCACCCGCAGCTATTTCTGCCCCTGCCGCTATTGCAGCTCCTGCCGCAACATCTTACCAAACTCGTTTGGACATTAAGTCATCTCCTGCCGTAGTTAGCACTTACTCAGCAGCTCCCGTTGTTGCTCAAGCGGCCTTTGCTGCTCCCGCTGCTATCGCTGCTCCTGCCGCGACCTCATATCAATCTCGTTTAGACATTAAATCATCTCCCGCCGTAGTCAACACTTACTCAGCAGCTCCCGTAGTTGCACCCGCAGCTATTTCTGCCCCTGCCGCTATTGCAGCACCTGCCGCAACATCTTACCAAACTCGTTTGGACATTAAGTCATCTCCTGCCGTAGTTAGCACTTACTCTGCCGCTCCCGCGGCTTTTGCCGCTCCTGCCGCAATTGCAGCGCCTGCCGCAACATCGTATCAATCAAGATTGGACATTAAGTCCTCTCCCGCCGTAGTCAGCACTTACTCAGCAGCTCCCGTAGTTGCCCAAGCAGCTTTCGCCGCCCCTGCGGCTATCGCAGCTCCGTCCGCTTCGTCTTATCAATCTCGTTTTGACATTAAATCGTCTCCAGCTGTAGTCAGCACTTACTCTTCTGGTCCCATTGTGGCCCCAGTTCGTGCTGCTTATGCTGCTCCTGCGGCTGTTGTAGCGCCTGTTTCAACCCCTGTTGCCGCATCAACTTACCAATCTCGTGTTGATGTAAAATCTTCTCCTGCTGTTATCAGTACAGTTGGTGCTGCTCCCGTAGCGTACTCTGCTCCCATAGCCACTGTTGCTTACAGAGCCCCAATCGCAACAACCGCGTATGCTGCTGAAGGCTGTGCGCAAGGTGTTGTAGAAACACCTGAAGTGGCCGCTGCCCGCGCTGCACATTTGCAAGCAAAAGCTCTCGCAGAAGGTCACTTCATTCATAAACGATCAGCTGGTTTGGTGGCCACTTTGCTGGGAGCAGGATTAGCAACTGAATCATCATCGCACCAATCTCGTGTTGAAATTAAGTCATCGCCTGCCGTCGTCAGTACCTACTCCGCTGCTCCGGTTCTCTCAACATATGCTGCAGCACCATTCGCCTACGCCGCGCCGATCCAAACCGGAGTATACGGCGTACACCCGTGGTGAGCTTCATCGTGGAAATGGGGATCGTTGATTCTCGGTTCAGATACATCGAACGACTGAAATTATTTGTACAGAAATAAACTAAAAAAACATAAAATATAATATTTGTTGTATCATTTTGCATTTAAAACATCCTGTCTAAATATAAAAATTCAATTTGGACTCTTGTTATATTTATTACCCTGATTGAAGAACACGGCATTTAAATTAAATGTCTTTTTTGAGTTATATAATAAGACTTTACAATGCAATACAATCGTTTTTATTTATGCCTTACGCTACGTCCTGTATACGAACAGTTTAAAAAAAATAGTAGAAAATCTTCGAAGGTTTTGGGTCTTCCTTCACGTGGACGGTCGTCAATATCAAAATCACCGTCTTTGAAGCGATGGAACCAATCACGGCATGTTGTTTCGCTTAGAGCAGCGTTTCCGTACAGTTCTGTTAAAAAAAAGTTGTTTTTTAAATAAAAGTTAATATAGGATTAAAAAACAATTGAAGTCGACTACCGATTTTTAAAACAGTATTGGGTGTAAGTAGTAATATAAGATAATAAGTTCTCATAATAATTCTCAGAATAGTGATTTTGAGTCACACTTCACGCAACAGACATCTGCAGTAGCAATGTTAGTAACAAGCACTACGTTACATTGTAAACATTAAAATGCATCTGTTTTACCATTAATTTAACTGTAAAGTACGAGTATAAGGACTACTGTCATCTCTTTTTTTACGAAGAGAAAGACGGGGTTGGCAACTTTTTTTTTGATACTGTGACAACTCAACATTAGATGATGTTTGTGTTAGATTATGTTTTATTGCGTCTATTATTTTATTATGTAGAAAGAAAAGTTTTAAAAGACTATAAATTACAAGGATAATTAAGGAAGCAGCATTCGTTCAATTGTTGATACATATTTTTTGATTGACAAACAGCTTATCAAAGTGGAATCGCAATGTGAACTGCATTGAAGACAACATACAAATATTAATTTTTATGTATTTAAACAGTAAATTAAAAAAAAAGATAATTAACAAGGTTGTGTTCAATTAACCGATTGATAGGCAATTATAATAATTCACGATAAAGATTCATTATTAAATACTCAAGGTGAGTTTGCATTAGCATATTTCTACATACTATCGTCCTTTTCGTTCTCTCTGGCAAAACTGAGACTATAATATATATAATATGTATCATAACAAAAGTCACCGCTGTACCCTTTCTGACACTACCAATATGTTCACTTTGTTAGAACGCAGTGTTTAAAATGAACTCAGGCATTAAAAAGAGGTAAGTAAGTATGTATATAAAACAATTAATCCCTTATATTTACAACTGAGAGCCATAAACGTGTAAGTAGACTAGGTCAGAAATAGATAAAACTCTAAGACGTAGAAAGAATTTTTAAAAAGGGATCTAGTTTTTGAGTGAAGAAATAAACACACATACCGTGGGTTTCAGAGACCAAATTCTCCATTTAAAACAGTTTATCTCTATGTTGGCAAAGGTATAGGGTTGACAATATGTTTGATGGCAGAAACCCACGGTTAATATTATTAAGATTGAATTAAAATGTTCCCGTCAATAAAATAAATAAATCGAAGATTGTAATTGTATTCACATAACATCATATTTATTATTGCCGCAGTATTTATTTTCAAAACCTTCGTTGTAATTTATTCATTTAATACGCTAGAATAAAATGTTAAAAGTCGGACCACTTCAGTTGGCGGAGTAAGTGCTCAAGTGTCGTTAATAACGTATGATTTTTTGCAGAGTTATTGTGCTCTATAAGCGAAATGTTAAAGTTTATATGGATCGGCCTTGAGTACGCTTTCTTGTTTCGCTGGACATAAGCGTGTTTTGACACCTACATAGAGATGATACAACAATTAATAATGGAGAACATAGAATCTAATAACAAAATAACCTCCGAATTTATTAGCATACAGTATAAACAAACAAGCAAACAATTTGACAAACATTAAAGCAAAATTTTTGGTAACATGTATTTTTTTACTTTAGATTTTCATGTTTAATACATCATTAGCCTCAACTGGTGAATCTAGACAACAAAAAAAAATATGTTTTAAACCTTCTCAATTTCCTTAGAAATTTTCTGATATTAATACAATTTTACACAGTCTTTGATTCGCAAAATAAAATATATGTAACTATAGTTTTTAAATATTGTACGAGACATATAAAGATAGGGCTTTAAAAAAATCATTACAGTATAATATTTCACGAAGTGTTCGCTACATATATGTAACAGTGACATTATGATACAGCGACATAGTGAGAGGTATGCGGAATCAGTTTATCCTTTTACGGCGTATGATATACGAGCACAATACTAGTTTGTTTACCGCCTTATTGACTGCAGATAATAAGAGACAGTGGTTAATTCCGCTATGAATTGCCAAGGACTACATCCAGTAGTATGTCACTGATATTGTCAACTAGTCAGTTTTTAATCTAACTAGGTATATTGTATACGTAATATAATTCAGCAGTTTATAATCTTACTATAGTACCCTTCCGGTATCTTACTAGGAAGTTCTAACCTGGACGAATGATTGAAAATCTTTTTATTTATAAAGCTCTAGCTGTCGCCCGCTACTCCGTCTGCGCAGAATTAATAAAAAAACTGATTAGTAACCTATGTGCTCTTCTATGTTCTATATGCATACAAAATTTCCCGCAGATACGTTGAAACAAATATCTATCTCTCCATCCGTCCATCCTATGATCTAAACATTCGCATTTAATCGTATAATAATAGTAAGATTTATAAATGGACGAATGATTTAGTTTACAATATACCTAATAATTTTATAAATTGACTTAGTTGACAATCAGTCCTTAAAATCGAGATGTGCAACTTAAATTCGTCACAGTAAATTATATTTCAATACCAATTGTTTCTTTTTTATGGAATCTTAAAACTCGCGTTGTGTAATTATGTTATTTATTATAGGAATCACTTTTTGCTGTAGTTTTTTGTCGTGTTAATCGAAATTGGTACTTGATGATAAAAGTCGGCTTAAGGCTTATTATTGTTCGGTTCCTGTCCCACAGAGCACCTTTAAACAGGTTTTTATGCAAATAGGTTGTTTTATTATAGAGTAAATATTTAATACTGCGATTTTAAAATTTGCATATCAGATTTATTGGAAGTGAACTTTTTTTATATCGGTAGCAAAAAAATTACGGATGTCGATTATAACTAAAAAGAATAACATCTTTGTGTTATCGAAACCCCATAGTTTAAATAATATATCTACATAATTTTCCAGAGTTATTTTTTTAAATAATTTGATTATATAAAACATTTAGTATGTACAGCGTAAGTTGATGCATATTATAATATGCTAGGTTTGTTTTTTAATGTTCATTGTTAATCGAAATGAAAGTTGTCATGAATTTTATTGCATAGTAAATTATTACGTGCCATGTTAACTAATCAATAACTCTAACGTTTTTAAATGTAAATGGAAGATATGAGTGTTGTATGCCGTAAGATATAAGAAAATATATGTTTTTATGAGTTGCAAGGACTTGGAATAACTTAAATAACTCTGTCTTTAATCTACCATATTATTTTCGGAAATTTACAAACAATGGTAACTACCATATAATAAATTAAGGACAATGATGTAAAATTGGATTCACTTTTTAATCGCTTTTAAACGTCGTATTTATATTAAACATCGGTTCGATTAGAAAACAAACACATCATCATTTATTGCTTTTTTATTATCATTCCAAACAGTTTTCCGACCCAGATGCGAGCTTTTTTCGCTCCAATCTGCCATTCCAAAAGTTCTTAATACTAAAGAATTAAATAAGATTTAGAGACGTTGACTGTTGCATTGCTCGATCCAGATGTTAAGGTCCGAGCGGGAAGGGGGCTGGTAAATTACCATCCGTGGGCAAGAGCTGGGGCAGCGAGGAGGGGACCATGAGCAGCGACGATCGGTGCATGCGCAGCAACCACGGCAGCGGCAGGGGTGGCGATCTATAAAAAACATATGTTTTTATTTTTTAAATTAAATAAGATGACAATATTTCTAGCCTAGTAAGAACACAGTTTATTTTTAAAGCTCTTGTTATAAGTTATGGAAAAATATCTATTACATTGTAAACTATGTACTAGGTTATTCTAAATGCCGCTGTTACTTACCCTGACAGTGTTAGCATAAGAAGTGGCAACTGGGACAGCGGCCTTAACCACTCCGGTGCTAATCAGGGGGGCACCGACGACGGCACCATGGCCCCACGCCGAGGTGAGGGGGGCCGCGGCGATGGCACCTCCGTATAGCCCGGGGGCGGCGGCAGCAACAGCCAAGACAGCGGCGAATACGAACTGCAAAGTATAATATAACTAGGTGTATACCATCACTGCTTAAATTGCGAAAATCAAATAGGCACAATATACCACCGCTAATAGCCTGTCCATATATAGAAGTGCCCATAAGGCATAGCAGACATATACACAAAATGCAATTTGTACTTGATTTTTTTCTTCCTTTTAAATATGTTTATCTCGAAAAGACAGAGTGAATATAATATAGTGTAAATATTTATATTTTTTACTTATTAATCCTATATATAAACATTATATTTGTCCGTAAATGACAAAGAGAATGGTAATCGATAAAAAGAAATAAAAATCTAGTAAAATATAGTCATGTCGACATTGCATTGACAATACTCGTAGTCAATAAAAAGTGTTGAACTGGATTATATAGGTTAAGTGACTGAGGTGTGTTTCCTCTTAAATCAGAATAAACAAAAAAATACGCAAACATTATAAAATACCTTCATAAAAGCAACGCCAATAAGTGCTGAGGCATTTAAGTTTTATTACTGCGGTAAAAGGTTGTTTTACGGTTAAATGAATTTAAACTATCAATCGCTTGTCCTTTAAGGACGTTAAGTATTTTTCGCGTGGGATTTAACTGATCTAGACGTACATATATCAAATCCTTTCTATAACTGGACTAACAATAAAACCGGTCACGTGGGATCTGATATCTTAACAAACAATTCTAGCACTTATTACCGAGGAATAAGTCATTCTATCCTTTGTATTATTTTTTATCGTTGTTAGCTTAACTAGGCGAGCTTGCCAGTTTAAAGCGCTTGATTATTATTTATTGCAGATTATAATAGATATTTTATATTAATTTAAAATGTCATTGCTAATAACCGTAGGTTTACACAGACACACATTCATTAAAATCTATAGTATTTCGTTTTAAAAAAAACAAAATAAAATTAAAATGATCATTAAACTACATTTGTACAGTAACAATGTGTCACAAATAATTTAATAAGTAATTATTTTAAAAAATCTGTACTTAATCGAGAAATTTACAAAGTTTTGTCTAAACGATGTTTATGTCAAAGCAAAGATCTAGTATAAAATAGGCCATGCCTTTGTGAAATAATATTTAATTAGAAGGCAGAAACACCCGACTTAAGATACAAAGCTAGATTCCAAGTAAAGACCTGAATAAATTTAATAGAATACGCCGTAAACTTGTTATTAAGATTGTCGGATAATGATTTATGTCCCATTTTATAAGAGTTCGAGTACTGTTAAATATTTATTTCATCATTTTCAGTCGTTTTATTTTTTAAATTATATCATGTTAGAATTTTTTTCTCAATATTTAGTTTTCATATTTAACTAAGTAACTTCTAACGTCCAAAAATATTCTTCAAATTATTCACTATTTTTCGAGTTCGATTCTCATTTTTTTACATCGCTAAATAAGTTTTTCGATTGTTTGCACTGTATTCTAATATATTGAAGTATTGTGTGTACAATTTAGAATTAATAAATTAAAAAACTAGCTTACTTTAAAACTTTGAAAATCTTTGTTTTAAAATGCAACCAATAGAAGACGTTAGTTCATAGCTCCTGAGTTTTTGCCGGTTTTGTTATTTTTAATGTGAATAGACAGATTAACTCAATTTATACATGTTTGTGATGTTGTTAAGGAGAGACAATTTTCTTTTGTCCGACTTTGGGTAAAAAGTGATTGACTACCGGATAGCAACATCTGACCTTGTTGGGTCGTTACCATTTACTTTTTGCCAGATTATTATGGAAACGTATAAGAAAAAGATCGAATAAAACGTTGATCTATTATTGATGTTTAGTCTATTTATATATGTAAAAAAAATCGCATGTAATCGAATCTTAAATCGTTACAAAAAATGTGTATAGCTTTGGTGACATAATGCTATAAAGATATAGTAATTATAATTAAAAATTGTATTTACGATGTAACATATCATTTAATTAAAGCGTCAATAGCCTAAAGGTTAAGGGTACGGATTTCCGATCACAATGTCGGGGGTTCGAATCCTGCCATTCGACTGTTGTCGTAAACCATATCCTAGCACAAGCCTTGAACTTAGTTGGAATGGTAAAAGAAATATTAGTAAATTTACAAAAAAGAAAATCTGCTATTATTAAAAAAAAGTTGCGGTTACCAATTTCACGTAATTCTATTTAGGGTTTGTGGGAACTGTTTTATATTTTAAGTTGGTTAGAAATAAATTTAAATCATTTGAATTGACGCTATTTTTCTGAGTTAAATATTATTTTATCAAAAACACGATCATTCTTAATATTATTTAGTATAAAAAATGAGTAATGCCATTTCAACTAGTACAGTCACTATAATTATTTATTTGTGAAATGACGAAATTTTTACTTCTGTCAATATAATAAAAAATCTTACCAGCTTGTACATTTTTGAGGGTTGTTGGGGGGTTGTTTTGTGAAGTGAAGAAAGGAGATGTGGGAGCGAATGTGCTAAGGTTCAGGCGAGCCGAGCTTTTATAGTGCTTAGTCACATGGTTTCACTAAATCGGTCTAACCCTACCCCTACTAAGGGCCTAGGTCATCTATAACGGCCCTTATGTTAGTAGCGACAGCAAAATAAGTCGTTAGAATGGTTATTATTATGTAACGTATACATCTGCGTACTCATACTCGAAATTAATTTATTCATGTTTCAGAAATAATTGTAACCCAAAATTATTTGAGAAGGCTAAAAATATATAAATTTCCATCATTTAAATTTATGTTTGTGGTATCTCATAAAATTGTCGCTAACCAGCTGTTAGAGTTTAACGCCGTCACCCGTATGAATTTCTTTATAATAAGCCCTTCTATATATAAAATTAAATGTTAAGTTACTTTTGTATTAAAGCTTTTCTAATGATGGAAGAACTGCGGGATGGAAATTTAACTGATTGTTATCGCACATGTTCAGCGCGTGTCGGTCTCGGTAGTTAATTTTATAAGTACAAAGGAAAATGCTACTGCCCTTTTACTATAACCTTTTAGTTGAATTTACGATGCTCTAGGACTTGAGAAAACGCGACTATATCGCGATATTCTAGAAATGAAAAACGTATACAGACGCTGGATAAAGCAATGAATATATGTACATACGTGTTTGTTTCAATCTAATCTCATTTAAGGGATTTAAATATTCTTAAATTGAAAAATTTTAAATTAACAATAGATATTGTGAAAACAATAACTTCCACATATAGTCTATGAATTTAAAAATTAAAAAAATAATATACGCATATATACTTCCTTATTGCCTGTAATAAAACCGTTTATAATTGTGATATTGTTGCAGGGAACAAGAACGTACAAATTCAAGGGATTTCATAAGTAGTCGTACCGCTTTCAAAACCTTCGCATTAGTTGGCCATTGCAACATGCTTTAGCTTTTATTATCACAATCTATTGTTTATACTAGTAATATCATTCGTCAGTTGCGTCATTGCCACATTTTTATTAATTAACGACTATCATTCTGATTGGCAGTTAACCTTCCTCGTTACTTGTATTAAAACAGTATGCTGTAAACAACATAAAACAAAATGAAAATATTTGTATCACTTCGTCTTAATCTTTCTCATAACTTGAATCATTCAAACAAGTGAAAGAGACAAAGTTAATAATTTTGATTGCATTTTTATGGAACGTTTATTGACATGAGTCTATAGATTCAAGAATGTTTAATAGTTTGGATTTAACTATCAAGCAATTTGCAACTGGGGAAAGATTTTTGTAAATAAAATAGAGTAACATGACCAAAAACCTAAAATGTATATTTTTTTTAATATTTTTTGTCAGTCAGTACATTACACATGGTTCTGTGGTTGATCTTATTTTTAATGCGTTTCGTGCGTTCGTTATCTTAGATATACAACTGTCTATGTATCTTGATATTTGACATTTAAATATGAAATAATAATTTCAAAGGAAAACTCTTACTTTCGGAATAATCAAAATTTCTAAAAGTTATACGTAGATATCGATGACACATGATATTTAAGATGATTATACTAAATGTTAAAAAGTACACGTTCTCTTCTCGTTGTCTTTTGTGCATGAAATGTTAATAAAATTACCAACAAGGCTGTTGCAATAAGATTTAATAACACACTGATCATATCAAGCATTATGGATTATATCTGAGACCGGATCACTTGTAAGAAGTTAATTATATGTGCTGACATATTAAACTGACCGTGATAATGAAAATGTGATAATTGTTCGATGTGCATAAAGATGACAGATAAATTATATCGTAACATCTCTGTTGTTAAAACTATCTCACATCCGGCATGAGAATGTAACTTTAGATTAATCTCTAGGTCATCATCTTCGCATACTTATCCTACTCACATGGTTTTTTCGTTCACACCAAGATATCCTTTTACATATCGATCTTGAACGATCAAACTTCCATTATTTCAGTAGTCCCTTTTTAATCATATCATCTTTCAACCAAATCATTCATCTCTTTTTAGTATAATCAGATTAATCTTTTGATATGAAATTAAACGTAAAGTATCAAAACCATTTAATAATCTAAAATCTCATTTGTGCTATGTGTAAGTCAGCTTAAATTTATTTATCCTTACATGAAAATTGTTCGCTTGTAGTGTTCGACACACGTAACTTATTCTGCACAGTAAAGAGTAATTTGTCTGCAGAGAGTTATTTAGTTTATCATGTCACGTATTTATTTAGTCTACTAACTTGTGTTTTAAACATACATATAGAGTTAATATGCTTAACAACTTATTAATTTTGATGTCACTTGTGCTAGTATTAAACAGGAAATAAGTGTATTATAATGACAATCATCATATCTGTTTTAATTTTGGTTTAAAAATCAATGTTAATTATTAACGTGGTTAGGTTTGCTTTGAATATGAAAAAAACGATGCCTTAAATAAATAAATGTTATAGAAAATGTCTCTGTCTCGTTAGTTCTCTATGATTTGTGATTAGACAGTTGGTTAAAGGAGGGCAGGGCGTTTACTTTGACACTGTTTTGTGGTCAACTTGACTCGTTATCATTTCTTATCGCGATATTATTGTTTAGTTTCACGCTAATAAATCGACTTTAACCGATGTCAAATCTTCTCACTATTTTAAAGGTATTTTTCTGTTACATATTTTCTATATTCGCAAGTATTTGAACGTAAGAAATATAATTTTCTTATCGTGTGTTCTAGATATCTGTCAAGCTATTTGCGGTAATCACAGCCTTGTTTCTGATTTTAATGACTATACAATTTATATTGTTAGATAATTAAATAGTTTTCTTTTAATGAAGAATAAATGATATTGCAGTTGGAACACATTTTTCTCTTTTTCAATGTTTGAAGGAAAAATATTCTTTCGTGTTTAAAAAAAATGTAGACTGATTTTCAAGAAATTTCCGTCCCCTGTTCCATCTCCGAAAAGATTTGTTCATACGTCTGTCGCTTAGTTATTTATAAATTAATTTAAATCTTCCTGCCTATCCTAATTTAATAAAATATCAAATTAAATAAATTTGAATCTACAGATTAACTTTTAAACGTTCGTTTAATTAACAAACATTCGTTTGCCATTTAAATTACGAATAACATGTGCGTATTAGTACAAGTAAATAAATAAAAAAGATTCATCAATATATCCTAGCATTTGTATCGTATTAGGCTTGTAAATAAATGAATTGTAGTAGGCTTTATTTTTATTGAAGGGCTACCGTGTCCTGTAACTTAATACTGGGGGACGATTTATTTGCTGTCTCTAAATCAAAGGGCAATGCCCTCTTCCCTGAACCTTTTTAGGTCGGCTGACGATTGCGGGTCCAGTAGACAAAGTTTGCCATTTATAAGATCTTTGGATGTTTCATGTATGAAAGAGAGCGGAAATTATTTATCGAAAAACTTTACGCTATAGAAATACTCACATGTTAAATTAACAGAAATTATATACTTGTAGAACTATTTTGCCTCAAACGATAAACTTTTTTCACACAAAACTTATATTTGTGTGGTATTCACATACTTATTGTATTGAAGAACTTTATGCTTGAATTCGGTGTGTGTACCTTATACATTTTGGAATATATAATGTTTAAAAAAAAATTAAAATGTCGTTTAATGATGTTGTTTAAATTAAACAAACGTAAAGGTTATAAAATATTTAATAGTAATTCATATCGTTTGAGCAAGTCACTAGGCAATGGTGTCACCAAATTCGTTTATACTAAGACTGGGGCAGACAGGTATCTGGCGTAGGGAGATGGGGCGGCGACGTATGGTGAGGCCGCAACGTAGGGTGCAGGGGCAGCGACGTATGAAGCTGGGGCAACGACTGGAGCTGATGCGTAAACTGGGGCAGCTACGGCATGGTTGACAGCGTGTGCGGAGTACGAGCTGGCGTAAGGCGCCACTGCGTACGCGGCGGGAGCAACCACGGCAGCGGGCGCTGCGGCCAGCGGCAGAACTCCGGCGTTCACGGCCACGGCGAGGGCGAGGACAACCTAATAAAAACATATCCAATTAGATACTGATTTTCCAAAATAATTGTTCCCATGGTCTTAAAGGTATAGGCCAGGCCAATATTAAAGTGTGTGTCAACATAATGGTAACGTAATAACAACGTTTCGGTGATACCAAACTGGATCAACTGTTAGACATCTTCTTTATCAATCTAGTTGATTCGTAGTATGCAAAACTGCACTAGTTTAGCGCCACTTATCCAAAAGGCGATCTTTAGTTTTTATTCAAAAAATGAAATTAATTAAAAAAAAATATGATAACTCACAACGAATTTGGCGATCATTGTGCTTGAGTTTTTGTGACTGCTCACAAGTGAGAAAGATTAGAGAATCAGATGGACTGTGCCGTCTTCAGGATATCGTGACATTATATACCGAGTCGTGATTCCGTTGGGCAACCGCACAATCATTGAATATACCGGACTGTTAATGTGCAGGACACCACTACTGTTAGTTCCACGATTTTTGACCCAGACCGAATCGACGAGCGATGAATTACAATTAGGCTAACTCGCACCAATTTCACTTAATATTATGTAACCGCCGAAAAGGAAAAACACTTCCTCATACAGAATTGACAGCAAAGGTACGCAGAACAATGTTTTGTCGTATAATCTTGTTAATCTTTTTTTAAACAACCGGGTCAGGGTTGTCAAGAGAAATCTAGTTAAAGCATAGTCGTTGCCAACTGTTGTATAGTAGTGAAAATATTTTAAGATTCTATGCAGAAATTGACCGAGAGGCTTAACACTATTGCATGCATCCTCGAGTTCGTTTTACAATTATTTCTAAACGGTTTGCAATTTTTTTTTAACATTTAAAAAAAGAACGAGATAATTTAAATGCGTGCAAGCAACCTCCACGAGTGTGCAGGAATGCAAGTAATGTGTCTAATGTATTTAATGAGTTATCTAACTGATCTATTTATAATAGTAATAAATATTTTCCATTATTCTACATTTTTTTACTTCTCATTGTTGTTAAACAACAATATTTTATTAAAAAATAATAAACAATTTTTATCATTTTTTTCACAAAATGTAATCAAGAACATACTCTATGTAGTTCCTAAAAGGTACAGAATAGATTAAATCTGTAGTCTTTTTAACGATTCTAAATTTAGTTGATAAATGATGAAAATGATCAATGCTAAAGCTTAAATCTCCGAAGTACGCTAATTAAAATGAGATTCACACGATTTTTATGTAAAAATAAAAACTATCCGTAACAACTATTCGTAATAAAATTAAACTTGACAACCCTATATTAGCATAATTAATTTTCCATTAAAACTATATATCCAATAATACTCTAACATTTATAAATTGCAGGCATAATTTATTTATTAACATTTATTTTATTGTCTGTTGTGTCTAAAAATAGTTTCATTTATTAGCTACAAAGTATTCAAACAATTAACTGTGCATTTTATTTTTGTTTTGTTCGTGAATATAAATTATTGCAGATTTCTAAGAAGGAAAGGCGGAAAATACATATAGATGCATTCAACATTTTTCGGCACTGCTTCTTTGTCTCATTAAAAACGAACGTTGTTATAACGACCACTGTATATATAATATTATAAATGCGAAAATTTAGATGGATGGATGGATGTTTGTTTGAAGGTATCTCCAGAAAGGCTGAACGGATCTCGATGAAATTTGGCATGGATGTAGATCATAGTGTGGAAGTTGTTTTTTAATTCCGTGCGGACGGAGTCGCGCGCTACTACTTGTATAATATAAATATTGCAATGGATAACGTTCGAAATTAAATGTCTCTAAGAACATACGTATATCTACAATAATAAACGACAAACTAAACAGTAACTGAATAATATTATTATTGCCCTACTGAGAAAGCCAAGGCTCGTGTAAGTTTGTTTGTGAATCTAACATTTATTATTTGTGTTTCTGATAGATAATATTCACAGGATAATCCTAAAACATTTTTACATGTTTCAACCGATTTCTTGATTTCATACAATTATATTTTACTGGTTTAAGCTTATTACAAGATGGTTGGCTACATTCGAACGGTGGACTCAAGCCTACGATTATTTTCAGTCCGCTAATTAATGATGCATGCTTATGTTTTTGGGTCACAGTTAAGTATTAAATAAATTTATTCTATGATGTGTGTATGTATGTTCAAAGTAGGTTTAAAAAGTTATATAAATATCTATGCAAGCATGCATCGGAATCAATTCGAATTTCGCAAGTTAAAAAAAGTTTTCCAATGTGATCCATTTCTTCGAGTGCGCCTCGGAGAATCCCAATTGACCGCCCGCAATTCGTCAAATGCTTATTTCGGAACGTAATTTGAATCACAATGTGAATAGTATAAAAAGCGAAACTTTTTCTTGGCAGTCACACATCACCTCTTCGTTTCACTAAGGAAGGTACACCTCCAAAATCAAGCAAAATGGTCGCTTTCAAATCTGTAAGAAACTTTAATTACCAAAAATAAAATTGTATTTATAATTGTATTTTAGGTTGCGAATTATATTTTTTATTTTTTCCGCAGATCGTTCTCATCGCTGCTGCCGTCATCCTCGGAGCCGAAGCTAGTGCACCCGCCCTAGCCGCTCCATTGGTGGCGTCCGCACATGTTGGATACGCGTCTGCGGTGCCACAAAATATCCCACCCTATGCCTCACAGATAAGCGTCGTCAACAGGGCCGTCAGTCCTTACTTCGCTGCCCCAGTTGCGGCACCTCTCGCTGCCCCAGTCGCTGCGCCTCTTGCTGCCCCAGTTGCGGCGCCTTTCGCCCCCGCCGCTTACGCTGCTGCACCTTACGCTCTCCCTGCAGTCAGCCCTTACGGAGTCCCCGCCGTCAGCCCCTATGGAGTGCCTGCCGCATATGCCGCCCCCTACCCCTACGCCGCTCCTCTAGTCCGCACAGCGTACGGTGTCGCCCCAGCGTTTGTACGATAGAATTGAAACGAACACAACTGGCCTTCCTTAAAAAGACTTATGATATTTTTAAGTATGTTATAAAACATTTTATATTGACTATTAAAGTTATACATTGTTAAAAAGTTGTTTATTTTGGTTAATAATATGATAAAGTGGTTGATCGAATTTGAAAAGTCGCTATGTATGTATACGAAAGATGATCTTCTATAATTTATTGCATTCTATGTTCCTTTTATTATCTTTTCTCATATCAATAATATAAAACATTTAATGAAAATAATTAGGAATTGCTGATATATTTAGAAATTTTTATAAAACTAACAAGACACCCGGGCTTCGGCTGGTTGGGAAAGAATATATATCTGATTTCTTTTCTGTCATATCAGTACCCTTTTCGTATATTAAAGGGGTTAAGTAATAAAAAAACTTGTAAACACGGCCGTGCCCAGCCCGCGAGATGCTATTTAGATTATACGTTTATTGTTTATGATCGTGACAGCTTAGAAGATCTAAACTATTTATCAGAATTCTATACTTAAAAGGCAATTCTAATCTAATTTAATTCTCTTGATAACGAACACATATGTTTTATAACTACCAATATTAACAACAAAAAAATAACGCCGTAAATGACGTGCGCTTCTAATATTTGTGCTTTATATAAAGCAAAAGTGGTTATTGTAAGAAAACCGTAAAAGATAGAAATATGCCATCGCTCACTTTTCGTATCATATTTTGTGATTATTTTATATAACTCTACGGATTTAGCCTAAGTAAGCCAAAAACCGCTGTTTTGAAGGCATTCAGAAATACGCTTTTTAACAAAGTATACTAAAAATTAGTTATAATGAAATGTATACACGTCAAGGCCTTATTTTAATCTATTTCGTGGCTGAGCAAAATATTGAAGCCAAATAGAGGGCACGAAAAACGACTTTATTTAATAAGATTTATGTAGATCATAGATGTACGCCGAAAATGTTTCACATTCAACGTATTCCCAATTAATTTAAAAATGACACTTCAAAAATACCGAATTATTTTCACCATCGTTTTGGAATTTTCCATTAACCTTTTTTTCTTTTTGAATAATTTAAAAACCTTTTCAAAGATATAAATCATAACATTTATTAGTAAAATACGTACAAAACAGCCTTAAGATTAAAATTATGACAACGAACAACAATTTATTAAGAACTACTGAATTAGACTAGATAACAGTACTCCCGAGTCACGGCGAGTTCGAGATTGAATCATTTCCACGCGACTTGCTTCACTATGGGACCGGACAACACTGGCGCAGGGCTGAAGTATTTCGAGTAATGGGGAAAGTGGCTTGCATAGGGAAGTGCTATCGGAGCTCTTGCTACTGCCACGGGAGCCGAAGCCACAGCTGGCGTGAAATAAGGCGCCGGGAGCGCTGTTGCGACAGGTCTTACGATAGGTGAAAACGGAACGGATGGGAGAGAGGGTAAAGCTCTAAAGAACTGGGTAGGTCCTACAACAGGGACAGGGGGAAGGGCTGAGACAGCAGGAGCTATTTTTGGAAGCACGGGAGCGATGACTGGAGGTGCTTGAGCGATAACACGGAAAGCCGGGGCGTATGCAGGAGCGAAAGCTGGCGCTGGAGCAGGAGCGAATGCTGGCGCTGGTGCAGGAGCGAATACTGGCGCTGGTGCAGGAGCGAATACTGGCGCTGGTGCAGGAGCGAATACTGGCGCTGGTGCAGGAGCGAATGCGGGTACTGGCAACACCGGAGCTGGTGCCGGCAGGAATGGCGCAGGTAAGGCAGATGGAGGTAGCGGTGCTGCTAACGGAGCTGGCAGCAGCGGTGCTGGTGCAGGTAATGCAGGAGCGAAGGCCGGCGCGGGAGGAGCTACTGCATGAATCGATCTCACTCCATTTGGAAAATTGTAGAACGGAGCATACCGAACGATCGGTATTGATTTTATTGCAGGTACAAGGTGACCAATTCCGCTAGCTTGACAGCTAGCTATGATGGCGAAGCTGGAAATGACCTGTAAATTAAAATAAGAAACATTGTTTTATCTAAGACTTACAAGGAGTAATAGTGGCGTTTGATATAAACAGAATAATATTAAAAGATGTACTTTTTTACCACAGATAGAGAACAAATTTTAATAACCATTTGATTAAAGATCGTTGATACTATGGCGCATATAATATTTACGTATGAATACTTACTAATCTCAGGAGTGACATGTTTCCTATCAAATGCGACTTGATGAGTCGAGGTACAATGTGTTGTGTGAGTATGTATGTGTCACAAGTCTAATATATAGTTCATAGTATTGCAAGCATTGCGTCTATATCAGTAGCCATTGTTTTCACTTTCCTTTGCAGGGACCTGCGCGTGCGCGATTATGAGTCAATACGGACATCGGTTACCGAACGAGCCACACTTGACCATCAACGGACCGTTTATATAACATAAAGAGGTTTCTGGGTAAGGGTTTGTTTAGTAATCAAGTGCAAGTTGTAATATCAAGTCTTTAAGAACTTGATTGACTGATTAGTACTTTTTATGGTATTAAAACAGACTCACTGAACTGTGCAAATATACTTTTTATGGCCCGATTATGCATTTAAGGATGGAAGTAAATAGTTGTGTGTCTTATACAACGCATAAATTATTGTTATATTATATAACCTGAATGAATTATTTCTTCTGTCAATTTGTCTTTTGTTTTTATAAAATTCCTACATTAGATTATGTGCGGACAGTTAAATAAAGACCAGAGTAAATTCTTACAAGACGATTCAGTAATTAAGAAATAAATGTATAAGATTCAAATATGTATTTCGGAACATATGATTCTTTTACTCATACTAAAATATTATCATATAATTTTTTATGTATAAATTTTTAACATATTTAAAAGACCTACTAAGGCTAGGCATATCCTCCACTATGTTTAATTATCCCTTATGTTCATTTTGTATAGTATACCATACATACAACTTTATAAAAATATACGATCATATAAAATATTTTTTAACTTTTCTTCAAAACAGAAATCTTGCCACAATAAGGGTTAATGAAAACCTCCATTTTTAGTCTAATGTAAATGTTTTCATCACGCATTAATCTTTGTATTAAAACCTTTAGATTAAAAAAATCAAACTCGGTGCAACACACATAAAAAATAGAGACGAATTAATAACCTACTTCTTTTTGAAGTCGGCTAAAAACTTCACAATTGATGGGGTTCATTAGACGGTAGTCTAGCCGTTTCGAAGATTAGCCGACAATAATTCGGAATTGCGAACAGACTGACATACAAATGCTGCAATTTTATTTACTGAATAGATAGATATGTATGATTCTAATTACATGACATAACATGGTAATAAATTAAGGAAAAACCAGCGACCCCATTCTAAATGTGATTTATACGTGTACATATTTAGTCCACGGTCGAGCCGCGATCTAAATATCGCAACGTATCAAGAATAGCCATATTTGAAGTGAATTTTGATGAAGCATTTGGCGCGAAGCTATTTTTGTATTCAAGCGTCATCGTACGCTGATGACCTGGTGAAATTGTTTACGATCGGTGACGAATAAATCAAAACACTTTGTAAACATTCTATTGTCATGATGGTATATCAAAACAATTTTACTACAACATTTATTACAAAGTTTCTTTTTGCAATAAAAAAAGGAATAATGGTACTCAATTAAATTATTACTTTTGGCTTATGAAAATTTCTTAACGTACATATTTATTATTTAGCATTTGAAACGAAATTCCATAACAGAATCTAAAGCAGTTACTTAGTTTATTCAATTAATATGTAGCGTTCATCACTTAAGGTAAAGGAAAATTTAATAAAACTGATCATTATAGCATAATTCTTTTAACTGGTATATTTGGTATGTACAAAATGGTTAGGTCATTCTTAGTAAGCTACAATAGGGGCAGGCGCGGCTACGTAAGGTGCAGCTGCGTATGGAGCAGCAACATAGGGGGCAGCATAGCGCGCGTACAACGGAGCAGCTGCTGAGACCAAAGGCGCGGCAGGGGCTACAAAACGAGCTGCCGGAGCAATGTACGGCGCAGGTGCAGCCACCAGCGGCGCAGCCACCAGGCCGTTGTAGTTGCGTGCGATATACTGTGAGCTGGAAGCCATCACCACGGGGGCTGACGCGGCTACGAGCGGCGCTGGAGCCACCACTGCAGCGGGAACCACGCTGGGCTTGGCGGCAGCCATGGCGATGGTGGCCAGTAATATTATCTATAAAGAAAAGAAAACATGATTTAACAATATTTACCTACAGCTACTCTGATTGGAAATCAATATTAGTGGTCATATTAAGTCGAAGTTTTTTCTAATTAAGCTGCTGCATTATAAATGTATATGGATATTATTAAAAAACTTTAAAATAAATAACAGATATGTATAAATGAGATAAATACCTTGTACATTTTGGTTTAGTTTTATTTGTTTGGTCTGAGAGATGCAAGTGGTATGTACTGTTTGTTGACAATACGTATCTTATATACAAAGAGTATTGGCAAGATTCACCTTGTACAATTTCGTCACTACTGTTGCACGAAAACGCTTAACGTAAATGCAATGAAGCAAATTACTATTCTGCATAAAAATCCGTTTAGTGTGCTTAAAGTATAAATTAACTTACGATGTAGCTCAGTCAAATACGGGGCAACAAATTTTTTTTGAATTAGCCATGTTTAGACTCTACTACTTAGTAGGCTAAAAATTATATTAAAAATATAAATATGGTCAAAAAAAGATAATTTGACGTTTCACATAAAATGTAGTCCAAATGTTGCGACGGTTAGAAAATCTTTTGCTCACCACTACTTTAAGTAATATAAAAAAGCTTGAATACAGTGAGCGAAGTCACAAATATTTATTACTATAGATTTCCAAGGTCATACAAGTAAATTTAAATACAACCGGTTATATTTAGTATTATCAAAGGTACCGCCTATGGTGATTAAGCCTAATTCAATTGGATCAATAAATGATCAGCGTTTAATTTATGTTTATTATCCTTAAAGGAAATCAATACATCTAAAGTTGAATGTGATGAATAATGATAGCTTAGTAAGTAATCAAGTTAATTAACGATGCGTGTATGACACGTATTAGCTTAATGTATTAATTTCCTAATAAATAGACAGAGACCACGGACTTCCATTTGGCATGGCTAAGCGAACCCCCGCAATCCACTTTTCACCCTTGTGGGGGACGGAACGTGACGGGTGGCGTGCCCCGTCGCCACCTTCTTCTTCTAGAAATTAACACATATCTTTGAATCTCTTTTGCTGATATATGCTGGTTGTATCACGATGATTTCCTTCACCGTAAGAAAGTTAAAGAAAAACACATTGGTATATGGACGGACTAAACCCAAGACCTGCATACTACAAATGAAGTGCTTAACCCCGGAGCCACCGACGCTCCTTTTTTAACAATTATGCAATTTTATGTTATTAATGTGTGGTGTCATAAACGTATTGCATTTAGTCTTCTTATTGAAATTCCCCTCCGATAAGGAAGATTGGCAGTTAGTTAAACATACTTTTTATAAATTTGGCGAGGTGCAACTGTTAGGTTGTACTCGCAATTTAAGTCCTTCCTCAAGTTTCAAGTTCCTCAGTCAATCGAGATGAATTACAGAAGTTTGATCGTATTTATTATATTTAGTAAATAAGTTTTAAAAGTAATATTTTATTTTACAATAATTAATTTAGGAAGAGTTTCTGATCCCTTAGATGTATATATATATATATATCACCGACATAACAAAATGTAAGTCTTGTTATGAACCCATTTATGTCAAGGACTCGTCTTATGTCCAGGTGCTCGAAACCTTAAGACTTCCCTTTGTAAAGTTAAAGGAACATTCTGAAACTTTAAACAATCTTGACACATAGTTCTTAGTGTACGTGTTTCTATATAATAAGTAACTTTATTGTATTAAAATTATTTCCTAGTTTACGTACATACACGTTACGATGATTTGCATCGTAACATCTAACCGCTTAGTTTATCATTAATTAAAACACAAAACCATACACTTCTTTACAATTTTTTACAACTGACAGTGTTATTCTAAATTGACAGTAAAGAAACAAGATTGTAAAAATACGTGTAGGTTATGGTTTCAATAACCCAGTTAATTTTTTAATTTTAGTACTTGGTTCGTAACGGGAAATTTAGTGAGTTTGTAAAAAATACAGTACCCTATTTAAGAGTTAAGAGCGGAGTTGACCTAATGAGTGTATGCAATATATATACCAAGACAGGTACAGATACCAGGATGTTAATGAAATTGTAACTATTATAAATGTCGAAAATATTTTATTTTTTCTATTATACAATATGATTTGGTTTGGTCGTTATTAATAAGCTACAATAGGGGCAGGTGCGGCCACATAAGGTGCAGCCGCGTATGGAGCAGCAACGTATGGGGCAGCGTATCGCGCGTACAGCGGGGCGGCTGCAGAGACGAGTGGCGCGGCAGGGGCCACGAAGCGCGCAGCCGGGGCGATATAGGGTGCCGGTGCCGCCACCAGAGGTGCGGCCACCACGCCATTGTAGTTGCGCGCGATGTACTGCGAGCTGGAGGCCGTCACCACAGGGGCGGGAGCGGCCACGAGCGGCGCAGCAGCCACCACTGCAGCGGGGACTACACTGGGCTTGGCGGCAGCCATGGCGATGGTAGCGAGGAAAAGTACCTGAACAAACATCATCACATTATTGAACAATTAAATATTACAACATTAATGAGTGAAAAACCAAAGGCTAACCCTAACTTTAAGGCAAAGATACCTTATATGAAAATGGTTTCATGTGGACAACAATAAAAGAGTTCAGGGTGTAAGATGTAATTAACTTTACACTCCCCACAAAAAAAATGTAAAAAAACTATACCTTGAACATTTTGATTGTATGTTAGTCTGCGTGGAACAGATAAGAATGATAAGCATGAAAGACGATTCTCTGGTTTTATATACTGCAGTTGACGAAGAGATTCACCTTGTGTTGTGTGTCGACATAATGACAGCACGGAATACTGTTTACGAAAAGTTTGTGCCACTGAGCATTAGCAAAAAATCGAAAAAAGTCCCAAACATCGCACATAGTACATGATCTGGAGCACTTACAAGATTAAACATTCACGTCGCGTTGTTTTCCTCAGTTACTTACTTATTTCACTAACGTAAAATGTAACTTAAAAACCAGATTTTGGAACGTGACATATTCTTGAATATTAAAATATGATTGTTAATAGCAATGGGCTAAAAAGTAATATTGTTAGACATAAAAATCCTAGTTCGATTTTGTACGATAAAAATGTTTAACCGTTATTGATCATATGCGTAGTATTTTTGCTGTGCAAATTATAAAGAACGGTCATTCATACCGTAATTTTACTAACAGGTTATTTACATAAATTAAGGTCGTTATATATTATTTTATAGGTAATTACATAGAGTGTCTCGTTATATAGCTGTTGTTTGAAATTTTAAGCTGGTATTTTATATTTATTCCTTGATAGTCTGTTGATTACATTTTAGAGCTAATATTTATTTCACGACGAGTTTATAATCTACGTTTTCTTCTGTAATCCTTCGTTCTAGATGAGGCAACGACACAAGATCCAATCCAATCCAACCAATACACGTACTAAGTACTGACAACAGTGACAACTGGTACATGCATTAAGCGATTCATATTTTTTTGTTTTATTAAAAAACATCGCTCAGTATAGGACATAAGGTATTTACCTTATCTTATGTGATAGTTTAGTTTCATTTCTATCACACTACTCATATGTGTCCATAGATTAAACATAAAACTTGTCTTCCTTATTACATTTACACGCAACTTGCATTTTTGAAGGAAAGTAAAATGAGAAACTAATATAATAGTTGCCTTTTTATACATATAAAATCAGAGAGATGAGTGATTTAAAATAATGTTTCAATAATTTCTTAAATAATTATAAGCGGTGTTGAAGTAAAGTGCCCCAAGAAAGTATTACCTTAGCTGGCATGCCAACAGGAAGAACATATAACATACCATAATATATAACATAAAAACATCATTACATCCACTTCTATCAATACTTAAACATGGGATAGTTGTCACTTTTATGAGATTTTTGTGATTCTTCTTTCTTCGAATCATTACGTATCTCATTCATTACGCTGGGTAAAAATATATTTAATTATTTTTCCGATCATTTTCAGTTTGATTAAAACGTATTTTATGATGTACGAATTCATAGGAACGCTAAGGCTAAGTCTATTGTTTTGAACTCTATGTCAAATATAATTTTAAAACTCATCCAGTTATTTCATCTTTTAATAACTCTACAGTTGTAAAGTATCTTTAATTTTGTCTACTAAGTTTTTACACTCCTGTTAAACTGTTTTTGTTGCATAGACTTTTTGAGAAAGGAAATTATTTAATCACACGTAAAGGTTACGGAAACTGTTTACCAGAAGAGTTAAGTCGAAAACACACGAGTAAAACCTCTTTGCGCAAAAGAAAGATGGGGTTAAAAGTGGGTAATAAAACAGTACATGTTGGTTACTTTTTGTAGGGCGAATAAAAGAAATTTTCTTATGAGGTACAAATGTATTTATTCGATACTAGTAATAGTTAACTTTCGTCAATTTTCATCTAGGATTCAGTCTTATTTCAGGGCGACGAAGGGAGCGGAGGGAGCGAAGTAAGGAGATGCTACGTAAGGGGCAGCTGCGTAAGGGGCAGCTGCGTAAGGGGCAGCTGCGTATGGGGCAGCCACATAGGGAGCAGCGTAGCGCGCGTACAACGGGGCGGCGGCTGAGACGAGGGGCGCGGCAGGGGCTACGAAGCGCGCAGCCGGGGCAACGTATGGTGCTGGCGCAGCCACAAGCGGCGCGGCTACCACTCCGTTGTAGTTGCGTGCGATATACTGTGAACTGGAGGCGGTCACGAAAGGCGCGGGCGCGGCTACTAGAGGCGCGGGTGCCACCACTGCAGCGGGAACCACGCTGGGGCTTGCGGCAGCCATGGCGATGGTGGCGAGGAAAAGTACCTGAACAAATAAAAAAAAATTGAACATCTTGTCTTATGCAAGAAGATCATCTTTATGATAGATAATGTCATCTTGAGAGACGCACTTTAATAGATGGAGGACTTTTGTGTAAAATATTGCCCTTATTGAAAACCGTTAAAAGGTACAATTAAAAAAAGAGTAACAAACTATAGTACGAACCTTGAACATGTTGGTTAGTTTGTTTGGTGATCTGCGTTGGACAAATGATGTGAGTGATACTAAATGTTTGGGGACAATACCTTTTATACAAAGCACTGAGATTCACCTTGTGTAGTTTCATCACTACCGATGTCGCACGGACTCTAGACGCCGGGCACGCAATGGGGACGCGCAACCAAGTCGATTACGAAAACGGAGCTGGGAAGACTGATAACACTTTATTTGGATGATTTGTAAAGGGCAGAACAGTTTTATGTTATTACATATGTCGTTTATACTGGGGCAAATAATAAACGATCTTATCTAATACAAAATCAGGCCTTTGCATCGTGTTGAAATAAGGCTTTAACTACTCTGACTTATCGCTTGAAAGAAATACAAATTGTTGGTAATGGTCAAATGGGAGATTTGAAAATTGATTTGTAGTTTTGTTTTTTATACAAATAACTCATAATAGTTCATCAAATCTGATTATTAAAGGAACTAATCGTTGGTTTCTGAAACCAAAATACTTCTATAAAAAATATTGTGATTTCTGTTTTGTCAAAGATAAAGAGATGAGAACGTTATGGTGTAACAGTGATTTTGGTATAGGAAACCATCGATAAGTTGATTCCATATTTTATATTCTACTAGAAAATGTAAAGAAAATCAAAGCGGAAAAAATTGTAAATACAGGGAATCTAATAATTTTCATTAAGTAATTGCTAATAATTTAAGTGTTTGTTCTGGCATAAGAATATTATTTTATTTTCATATCTTAATTAAGGCCCTAAGGCCTAACCTTAATGGACTTAGATAGAGCTTTAATTTAATTTTAACTTAAAAATATTTATTTAACTTTTTGAGTAATTAATAACCAAGTTTTTGTACAGCAAGTAGTTTTGGATATACATATTTAAAGGTAAAACATACTCTTTTAAAACCACGTTGACGTGCATAATATCAATCACGAGCTGTCAAAGGGTTGAAACATAAACGGTTTATAACTGAATTTTGGTGTAATTTTAATAATTAATATTTCAATAGTTTCGACTATATTTAATTTCGTTAAAAAATCACTCGTGTAGTTACATCGATGATACTAATATAACTTCGGTTAAAGGGTGTTTGCTAATTTATAAATAATGCATTCTGTTGATCCGTTTAGAGGTGGGATAAATTTTTAAGTTGAGAGAGTCGAAGTAATTTCTTCCTAAAGGGACTTCTTTCAATAATATATTTTAGGTAATTATTCGTTTTTAATATTTTATTCAATATCATAGATTTCTATGTTATCCCGAATACAGCTGCGACATAAGTAATGCCTTCCTATAATTTATTTTAAAAATTAAGAATAAAGACCAAAGCATTCATAAAGTCATATCTTCTTTTCATGCAGTTTTTTACTTGTTTAGCATCCTGTATTTATTACATTTATGTAAGAACTTTCAAATGTTCGTGTTTGTTATATTCGAAGTTATGAAATTTCTATATAATGTTGTATATAAGTTCTACATTTTTTTATGAGGTAGATGAAATAATTGATTAAGATATTTAAGGAAACAAATCAAATTACAAAAGTATAAATATTTATTTACAAACTCCAAATCGTATACAAAATTTCTTATAACGATTATTTACAAAAAGTGATAGTTTAACAAGTGGTTAAATGTAACATCATATGACTATAAATTGTAGACTAGGAGGATTTATATAAAGGTCTTAGGGTAGTCGGTTCGATATCTCTTGTTTTTGAACGTTTGGAGATGGTTTTACGGTAGAATGCCAGTTTCTTCCCGGATATGGGTGTAACGTAAGCCTTAGCGTATACGGCGTTCCCAACAGGATGTACTCTATGAGATATTGGCCTTATAATTATTTTACCTGCTGGAATAAATGTATGGATGTGCTTGGTTACTTTCACCAACTTTACAGGGTGATGTTTCTTAAGAGGTGGTGGCGCGATATACGTAAGCGGTACTGGCACGACTTCGACTGACGTTTTTACCTTCTGTGGTCTACCCGTGTGAGGTCTTGATAGTGCCGGTAAATATGTCGGTCTTGGTTGAAGCTGAGTTGGTCGTGATACAGGAGGTAGCTGAGGTTGTCTTTGCGGTGCATCAGGTGTTAATAGTAATTGGAATGGTGGGGGCAAATATTCTCTGAAATTCACATTATTATTTGATGGTAACGCTTGCACGAAATTATTGTCGATATTTGTAGGAACCGGAGTTGTAGTTTCATTCTCTTTCTCAGTAGTCGTTGCCTCAGTTTGTGATTTGGTTTCAGTTGTGCTTTCATTTTCCCGATCTTCTTCAGGGACGAAAGTTGGTGATGATGGTATAAAACCGAAAGAAGGCGGTGGTCCAAATGGATAAGGCGGGAGCAGGAATGTAGCGACTGGTGCCGCTGCATTAGCGGTAGCGATTGCTATTGCTACATTCGGATCAGTTGGTGCATTCTGTGGAGGATTTGTTGGTGCGACTGGTTCTGGTTTATCTTTTGTTGCCGGTTGGACAAACACTGGCCGTGGCACCTGCAAAGGAAACACTCCTGGGACTGGTGCTACCCGAAACACATTTGGCACCGGAGCCACTGGTATCACTGGGGCTGGGGCAACGGGTACAACTGGATGGGCCGGTGCCACCGGTATGAATTGTGGAGCTCGAGCGACTGGTATCACTTGAGGAGGTGGCGCGACTGGAAACACTGGTTGTATAGCCGGCTGCGCTGCTACTAAACGATTAAATGTCCTTTCGAAGTACTGGGAGCTTGCAGCTGTGACGACAGGAGCAGGCGGGGCTGGGCCCGCCAAGCTCACACCTGAGCTCTGCACCAGTCCACATACTGCTGACAAAACAATAACCTGTAACAAACAATTCAAAATTGTTTATATCCTTTAACCTAATTTTAAGCAAAGTAAATATTTGGTTTACTATGTACCGTCACTAGCATGTTGTTACCGATCCTTCGCATGACCGCTATTAAATTTGCAATGCGGGCAGTTAAAAATGAAGCCTTCACTTATATATAGGTGTAACAAATTTTGCATTGTTGTGTGGCAACGTTGTGGGTGTAACGGAATACCAAATGGTCCAATGGGTAAGGAACCTTGATGGCTACAAAAATCGTATTGAAACGACGTCGTAGGAATAATAATGGATAGACATGGGCACTGGGAAAGTACTGCCCTTACCAATAATGGTCGTATTCGCTTAATTAGTACACCGTGCGTTATGTAATGGTTCAGTAACGTTTAACAATACACTATGGACTTAAATCATGATGCAAATAATATTTACTTTTTAGCAAAACGCGTCTATTCCTGTTGATAAACTGCTAGATGTCAATGTACTTTAGTATTCAGGAAATTAAATGCTATATTTAATTAGAATTATAATTGAACCACGAAACTTCTGAGTAGATATAGATATAGAAGCTAATGGTTAAGGGTACGGATTTCCGATCACGTGGTCGAGGGTTCGAATCCCGCCATTCGACTTTTGTCGTAAACCATATCTTAGCACAAGCCTAAAGCTTTGTTGGAATGGTAAAAGAAATATTAGTATATTCACAAAAAAAAATCAAATCTATTTGTCGACTGCTCCGGTTGTGTTCTACATATAAGGTGCTATGTATGGCCTCCCAATAAGTTTAATAGATTCATTTTCCCTGTAAACTGTATAATAATTATATCTGTAGTAGACCTAAAATGTTAACAGTTGACCCCTATATGTAAAGGGTCTATGAACTCGCACAATAGTGAATACGAAATAAAATATTATAACTTATCAGATAGATTCGATTTCGGCGAATATTTGTATAAAACTAAATTACAGCAAAGAAATAAGTGTAGCCGTAGTTTTCCACTGTTGAAATATATGTACAAAAATATATTAATACCCCATTTATTTCCTTTGTAAAAAACAGAAATAACAATTTACAGGTGACACTCCACAGTGGAAATTCGCATTAAGTAGAGCAAAATAATATCAACGGAATATCAATAAGGACTTCACTTCACGGTTGAATAAAATTCATCGTCGTATATTAAGTCAATTATGTATTTCAAAGTGTACTTGTTACTTTTCTGTTAGCTTAATTTCCTTTTTTTGTGATAAATTACTGAAATGTAAAGAGTTCTTTGCTCCGGTAAAAACTTGTTGCTCTACGACAAAATGTAGTAATTCAATCAAACGCTGATTTAATCAAATAATAGTTTAAAGCCGTCTTCAAAAAGAAGGGGGTTATCAATTCGTCTGTAGTTTTTTTATAATCAGAAACGTAGCGTATAGTTGGCTTAACAATAAATAACGTAGAAGTATTTCAAATAGGTCTTAGCTTAAACATTTTTCAACCCTTTTATCGCACTTTGATATAAGACATTACCAGAAATCATGATTATTGAAATATATGTAGGTAGACTTCCTACCGATCTTCACCAATAAATAATACATTCGGCACTTAAACCGGAAGCAGTCATCGTAACATTTAAGGGTAAAAAATTATTCTGCAATAACGTTTACCATTAAAATATCAGTCATCGGCAGTCAAAGGGTTAGATCACGTGTTTATCATTTTCTAAAAATATCCCTTTGTTATAAATAAAAGTTTCTGGTAAAATTAGGCCTTTAAGAAATAACCGTTATCACCGTCATTAGTACGTTACTTCTGTCCTTTTCTAAATGTCAATGATCGCTGCTTGTATTTTTTATTTCTTTTAAATTGTTTTCATTTTTATAATAAAAGTAGACATGATACTAGTTATAAGCATAATAATGTTTATACATAATGTAATATAATATAAAGTGTAGCTTAAATAATATAGCACATATCCAGCAAAAAGTTTTTGCTACTTGTTTTTTAGAAGGCGCTCTCGAAAGTTCGCCTCAGGTCAACTGACAATTAATTTAATTTTTTTAAATGTTTATATCGGTTCTAGGAATCGCAGTAAGATGCAGTAACACAAAGGGAAAGATTTTAGAACGATATTAAAAAATGCGATTTAAGCTTGCATAATTTTATTTCAGGTCATGTGGTTAGGCAGTTTAAACGGCAACGATGGGTGCAGGGGCAGCTACGTATCGGGCCGCTGGTGCGACATATGCTGCAGGTGCGGCAACGTACGGAGCAGCAACGTAGGAGGCGGCGGGGGCAACATAAGCGGCGGGCGCGGCAACATACGCGGCCAGGCCGTTGTTGATGCGGTGGTAGTACTGTGAGCTGGTGGCTGTTACGATGGGAGCAGGGGCAGCAGCGAATATCGCCGCAGAAGGCTTGGCGCACGCAATGGCGACCAGAGCTGAGAGGATCACGAACTGTGAAATGTCAAAAACAATAGTCTATTACTCACCTAAAATTACAAAAATAAGAACGGTTTTATTTTCTGGTTAATCGAGGTTTCAAGATTGCTTTCACAGCATATGTGAATGAATTTTCTGGCATGCTATCATTGTGTGACTGTAGCACAAAGATCAACCATTCCTGAGAAAAACAATCAAGATAATTCTTATTTGCCCTAAATAATCACTTTAAAAATGAAACTACAAATTTTACTTACGATTTTCATCATTTTGTTGGTTTTGGGTTGTTTGCTGCTTCTGTAGAAGAAGATTGATATCTAGTGTGAGTTTGCCTGACCGTTTTATAGTATGTCGCGAGCGACATGGCGCAATGTACAACACTCGTCTCCTCTGGCATTGGCCGAGGCGTGATGTGAATCAAAGTAAGGACATTTCGCCACTTTCAGACGAATAAACGGTTCAATGAAATTTATTGGAAGCCTCTATTTGATTGACGCTCAGGGAAGTGATGTTACATTATTGGATTTTATATTCTCGATGTGGAATCAATACGTTCGAATCTTTCGTCAACTACAGCATTCTTAATGAGTTAACAAATTGCCAATAGTATTTAAAATCGTCAGTTCATATATGTTCCTACCGAGGGGCTCAAATCTAGCCTAACTGTTTATTACATCTTAGTCAACCGTATTAGCTCGGTGCGGATGGATTAACCAACAATGACCTGTGTATTTATTCGCAAAACATATATGCAGATTTTGTCACGATGCTTTCTCTCACCGTAAGAACGAATAATTAATTAGTATTTAATTTTTGAATTAATATTTTATTGATAATTGACAATTCACAACAACTGTGAAACAATGTGTTGTATAATACGTAGCTATATACATATGTAGCTATACTTATTAAAGTTACAAGAGTAAGTGGCATTAAGTTGTACAATAACCCGATATACTTAATTATTAAGCAGCATGGCGGCACATGTGCCCTGTTACGTAATATCTCCTGCTCCTTGCACATGTGCAAACATGTATTATAATATAACCAAGGATTTCCACTGACGAAACATATATCCCAAATATTTTTATTGGCATATGTGTATTTCGGAGAGAATGAAACATGACATAATATAATTTGAATTAAGTTATGTTTTTTTATGATTTCCAGTTCATTTAAGTTCATTGCACTGTTTTTACAAATGCATATCAAACATACGTGGTTATAATTTGCGATAGTTTGTCCTGTCGTTACTTTTCTATCTCCAGCATTTCTATTACGTAATGGACTGTTTACACTCAGGACTGTTAATAAATTAAATAAAAAAGGTATCCTTAGAGATCATGATATATTATATTTGATGTGTGAACATTCAAGATGTTTTTGACTTTCTTGTGATATTTTTTTTCTAAACTCATAAAGTCATAGAAAAGAATAGTAATGTATACAACAAAATCATCACAGACAGAAGTTCTCGCTAATAAAAATTTCATAAAACATATGTTATCTTTTTATCTCATTACATTTACAAAATATTTCATACGAATGTCTTAATAGTGCGAACTGACGGCAAGATTAACCTAAAGTAACTTAATAACATTAAAAGCACGTTCGCGAATCGAACGAACACTTCGAAATGTTCGTTCGTCGATTCGTTTGTCTAAATGTTACTTTTCACGGTATTGAAAGGTAGTCGTGTCGTCGTCTGCACACGACACAGCTCATTGTCACCGGCCGCCGACGGGCACCCTGCGAGCGGCGAGCGGACAGATACATATTCCGATATTACGTAACAATTCGCCGCCTTTCATCTTAAGCTCAATGGAATAATGCACTTGATAGGGGTGACGTGAATATTATCCGAGGAAATAATCGACTATGAAATTATCTCCGTTATTTGAATGTTATTGTACAAGTTACTACATTGATAGTGACAGTCTGTTTAAAGGTTATCTTTTTAATTAGACAACAGAATAGTATCATCATCATCATGATCCCCAGCATGTTTTAACTACTGAAGATAGGCCCGGCAACGCATCTACAGTTCCTCTGGTGTTGCAGATGTCCATGGGTGTCGTTGATCACCTGGGTGTTCCCGCCGCTCGTTTGCCCTCTTCTCTTATAAAAAAAAAGACAGGCCTCCTTCCCCGATGCCTATTAACATTATATGGCCATTTTTGTCCCTTCTTAAACAAATTAAATTAGAATACTTTATTGACTCTTTTTAATTAATAGCCTAAACATATATTACATATCATCCTTTTTGCAATGTTACTAATCTTAAAAAAGTTCCTTCTTTGAAATGCACTGTTTGTGTTCATTTGCTTACACTAATCCACAAGGAAATTTGGTCTTTGAAAAAGTTCGTAAGTATTTTTGTTAGCTGTGATCTAATTTTATATAGATCAGACGCAAACATCAAATAAGTTGAGAGTAATTTGTAGCTTACTCGTCACTCAAATCACAACACTTATTAAGAATATAATACTATTTTTAGATCTTAAAACAGTTACGAAACGTTTGGTACTACATGTTACAAGTCTAAGGAAATTAATTCAGCGTGTGGGTGTCAAATCCCGCGTGGAAACTATGCCACATCAATAGTCTGTAGACAACATTAGAAGTCAAAATCCTCCGTTATACATATTGAATGAAACTATTTTTTTTAAGATTTCATGACGTATTTTTTTACCTCGAAAAAAAAACCGAAGGAGAAGGAAAGTATGATTAAATTGTAGCTATAAATGTCGTAATTTTATTTACAACTGTATTGTTTTTTTCTACAAAAATGCGCCTATTTTGTTTGAAAATGGGTCGTTTTTCATACATATGTAGGAATAAAAAGACCTGCTAAGAATGTTTTCTTACTTTACTTAATACGTTCAAATGTAAAACATAATTATTATTCATACATTTATCCGTTTAGCCTAACTAAGATTTTGTACTTACATAATTTTATACAGACATACATTTAAAATAACAAAGCACTGTATCAAAAATTGTAGGCAAAAATAAATACAAACAAGCAAGTCAACATAACTCGTATCGCGGATGAAAAGGTTCCGTAAAAATATTATGTTTATTCAAACGCTTTGAGAAGGAACGCAAAGAAAAAGTATCGTACGTTACACGTGGTGAAGTTATTGACAACTTTCAAACCTTATAAAATAGTACTGACATTGCTATGGCTTATTGAATACTGTGTGCTTTTTTTCTTTACTTGACTTGGCTTCTAAATAAACCATTTTGTTCCAGAATCTAATGTCATAATGTTTCGTACTGTATGTAGGTATATTTAAATATATCAAGTTTAAAGAAATACTTGGGTATTATCAATAACCGTAGTCGTAGTGAGGGCTTTATTTTAAACAACTCTACGAACTGCGCTTATGTTTTTACATGTTGTTAGCAAGAAAGGATTCATTTTATTCCTAATTAAATATCCAAATGAATAAAAAACCTAGAGATTTTGTCATTTATTAAACGGTTATTGCATTTTTATTGTTGTATAAAAAAGAGTAATGATTGTATTATATATTAAATTTTTCTTGCGTACTTTTCGTTCAAGTCTACTTTCTACTTAATTCAAGTAAGCGAAACTTTCCAGTGAACAATAGCTGTGTGTAATAGCTTAGATAGAATGCGTGTAAGTCAACTCTCAGGGACAGTTACCACTGTCAATAAACATGTTGATGTTATTTAATATTTTTATCAAGGTAGGTTACGCATCTGCAACTGCGGATGTTTCTAGGCAGCGATCGCTTTGCCATTTCGAGGAATTCAAGTTGCATGTTTGCCACCGTATATCTACTGATAGGAATCTAGCTCAAAGAAATAGGTCAGATAGGTACTAAGGCGCGTGTATGTTTAATCACTTGAACATTTTAATTTATCTAAGTGTCGTTTGGGATTCTTAATAAATGCAATGAAACAGATTTATTCACGACGACGTTGTCTTATAAGTAAACCTGATTTGTTAAAAAAATATCAATTAACAACTTTAGACGGATGAGTACATTTGTCTTACCGTCTTGAATATCTTAATAATATTAAATACATTTTCATTACAAGTTATTTAAAAAAATGCTTCAATTTACCACTCTTAGAATGTAGTGCAATGACGCTAATAAAAAATTATTTTACGTATATAAGTATTTATAAATTATGCTCACAAAAATGCTGGGTTTAACATTTCAACCACATGTATCTTTAAGTGTTAAGTTTATTATGAAACTAGTAAGGTTCTTTTGTATTATTATTTAAGCCTTTAAAAGCATTTATAATTATACTCTTAATATTTTTATAGAAAGAAAGATATTATTTATACTAAGTTATTAATTTGTGTAATCTCTATTAATAGAAAACATCCACACAAATAAAAATTCCAGCTTGATACCTTCAAAAGTTTTTTAGAAAAAGAGTTTTGACAGACAGACGGACGGACAACAAAGTGATCCTATAAGGGTTCGGTTTTTTTCCTATGAGGTACGGAACCCTAAAAACTAGATATAAACTAACATACACATACGTTTGTATTTTGTAGCTCCCTTTGTAATGTAATACACATGAAATATATTTAATCTCATTGTACAAACGCTTTTGTTATTTTTTTTAAGCCAGACACCTTTTTTAAAATAGAGACACAATTTTCTCTGAATTTATTTTATTTCAATATTATTATTTGTAACAGAATACCGATTATAAAACGAATTGTGTCTCTAGGTTTTGAATTACCAATAAAGCATATTCTAATTCACTCGTCCAGCTATTCACAATAGATTTTATGATAGGAGGTTAGTTTGAAGGTTAAAAATATTCTTTCTGGACGACTTGTATAATCAAACTACATATGGAATAATTTTGTTTTCTCTTCGTCAATTACCAGTACTGAAAACAAGAATGCAATCTTATGGCATAAATTCCCAACTTTTACGTGTGAGATGGTCTTAATTATTTTTTGTATCAGTATATATTCTAGGATAGGATATTCTAGATACTCTTTTTTTATATCATAAGGTGGCAAACGAGCGAGCCGCCACCTGAAATTGCTGAAGTAGCGAAGCGACCGTTGCCCATAGTCATACGCAATTGCATATGCGTTGCCTACCTTTAATCGACGGAGGAGAGGATGCACAGAAAGAAAATATTTTCCCTTCCCATGCATCCTCTCATCCGGAAAGTCCACTTCCACTTCCCATCCTTTCCTTATAAGAAAAAGAGTGGGAAGGAAAAAAGGACTAAATTGGCCTCCGGGACGCACACTCATCAGACGAAACGCGGAATTACTTTTACTTCACGCCTGTCTTCTGTGTGGTCGTGGTATTTCACCGGGCGAGCCGGGCCGATTCGTGCGAAGATGTTAAAGCGGGCTCTACCACTGTTAAAACTACTCTAGGTGTAGGCTTTCAACTAATATGATGGGGTTATCAAACATAAAAATTCCGTTTAATTTTTCAATTCAAGTTCAAATTAAATTTTGTCTAATCATTTAAATTAAAAAGCATGATTTAAAGACCTATTAGAAAAATTAAGGTATACCTAAACATTTTTTTCTTAGTTTCGTTTTGTAACATGTGTAATTAAAACGAAAGTGTTTAGTGTAAACGTGCGTTAATCCCATATGACCTCTGTCGCGTAAGCGTCTTATACATTTGACCCGGCCGCGGCCGCTGCAAACAAAACCTGTCACTCGACACCGTCTCCTTGCTGTCTACGTTAAGGTATCGACTCTTCTAGGATTACAGCAATTAAATTAATTACTCGTATATTTAATATCAATCCAATAAATTTCAACAATTTTTTTTATTTTTATTTCATTAAATGTTATTTGAAATCTGCGACTCAAATTGTTTTGGCTTATAGAATATAAGTATTTGCACTGGCTAAATCTCTTCAAGTGATAATGGAACGCATAAATAAAACAGTTCATTTCATGATAGCTTCATTAATAAATATGTATATTTTTTATGTATTTTTAATCTGCGATGTATCTTACAATATTAGGTACTATTGACTTGCTTGATTGTCGTCGAGCTAGTAACATTCATTGTTTTCAACGAACATAGTAAGTGTAGGGAGATGCGTATGTGTAAGCAGAATATGCAGCAACAGGCGCGGTGTAGGCAGAGTAGGCGGAGTAGGCGACTGGTGCGGTGTAGGCCGCGGCTACCGGAGCCGTGTATGCTGCGGCTACCGGGTACTCGTACACTAAAGGCTTAGCTGACGCGAAAGCCAAGAGAGCAGCGAACAACACCTGAATGAGAAAGATAAAATGATAAACAGACCGTAAAAATGGTAATTAAAATCGCATTCTATATTAATATGTGGGCAACTAACTTGATTTTTACGTTTCAAGTTTGATACACATAAACATGCCTCCCGACAAAAACGTCTGAAGATCAATAACATTGTAATTTAATAATTGTAACAATATCTAGTACTTTTCCATAATCCATATTTTAACACTCCACTTTTTAATAGAATGTTTTTTTTATTTATATAATTAATTTAAAAAATCACTTACGTATTTAAACATTTTGGAGGGTTTTTTTCGTTTTCCTTAATGTTGCTATTGAAGGCACTGCTTGTTTGCAATGGTGTCCAGTAGACGCTGTCTCTTTATATATAAAAACCTTAAGGTTGGTGCAATGATGGACGATTGTTGACCGGATAAGTGTCCATATATCCTCCTATTGCTAGTTAACAGTATTATCACGTGCAACCTTGTGTACTAGACCAACAAGTAAAAATATAAGGTCAAGGACACAACAACGACCGTCTGAATACGGATTTCGAACTAGTTCTCTGTATTGTGTCCAGTTATATCAGTGTAATCTATGTTAACGCATATTTTTTTGTTCGAGGGACACACTTTTTGTATTATAAAGAGAAAACTAATACGTCTGCATATCTAATGATTGTACTAATCATTGATCAGTTAAATCGCTAGTTTCTTTGTTTCAATTTCCTTGTTTCAATAAAAATCGTACAAGTATTGTGTAAAAACAAATTATGAACCAGACGCAGCAAGTTATAAATAAACCATATTTAGGTCAGACTAGGCTTTTGTTTAATATCAATTTAATGTTGTCTCTAAACCTGAGAGAAGTGAGAGACAGACTACTCAAACAAATTATGTAGATAGATTTTGTTACTATTAATACTTTATTAAAGTTAATATTGACCATAAGAATACTTTGCAAGCTTTATTTAATTAAATTTTAGTAATAAAACGAATATCAACGTAAAACTGTTTATTCCATTTTCAAATATTCATTTTAATAGCACCAGATAATAGCAGTTGTTTCTTTTCATTGCGTCAAACGTTTTGTAGGTCTGTAGATAATTTTTTTCATTAACATCAGTGGACGCGGATGGACGTGTTTTCTGGTCTCCATACTTTGCATAAAACATGACGTAATCACGACGAAAATTAACAACTGAAATAATCATAAAATTTTATCATTAAAAATATTCTTAAACTCTTAATATTTACGAATTAAATTTATTTATTAACAATAAAATAAAATTTTATTCTTTTATTTATCTCTTTAGGCTTGCAGTTGTGTTATTGAGGGTTAACAGAATCTAAACAGAAAACGACAGCCGATTTTCGAAATGACATTTTGTATTGTAAATGGGAACATTAGTTAACCCCAACTAAATTCCTCCGAAGGTCATTTTATTTCTTTTTCTACATCAATTTAAAAAGCAGTGTATTTTCACTCTACTCCCATTTTTACAACGATACGATTTGCGTCGTAACCGTAAACCAACTAAAGCTTCACACGCACACAATAAAACAATTGACAACTACTTTTTTATTTTTAATCGCAATAACGCACTTGACAACAGAAGAATAATTAGCCTGCCAGTAACACATATTTTTCTTTTTAACTAAAACCTCTTTGGTGACCTTTTAAGAAACAAAAATCAAAATAGATGAAGTTATAACGAAAATAATTCGTAAATAAAAAAAATAGAACTCACAATTTTAAGCATCATAGTCGATAGCAACAAAAGTACTGAGATGAAATGAAGTGAATATATCGCTGTACCTAATATAGTTAGTATATGAGGGCACTAAATACCCATGTCGGTGCGAAACTTTTAATCAAGCTAGCCCGCTAACCCGATGATAAGGTCTTTAATTAAATTGTCATGCTTCATTTACAGTAAGGTTTACATTCACGCGTACACGATTCTCAAATATTAAAACACTTTCAAACCTTTAGTATTAATACTTTATTTGTTTCACTAGTTAATTAATTTAAATTAAATAAGTCTTATTAGAAATATATTGTACAATAATAATAATAGATAGGTTATGAATATGAAAAAAAATAACTCGATTTTGGTTCGACAATTAATGAAGTGATGTTGCTATGAAAACCGCACGAAAACTTTTTGTTCGTAGTAGTATTTTGAAAGTTACATTTACAACAGTAATTATTGCGCTTCTTATAGCTTATTTAGTGCAGAAGACAATTATTTAATATCCGATACTACAGATTGCGATACAATCCAGACTTCAAATACTCATGGATACTCCTTATAGCCTTATTATTTCAATAATTAATTCAAATAAATGACCATCGCAGTCGATCGCAGTTCAATTGTTTTGAGCTAATATCAAAAACCAACATTCCAACAATGCTTGATATTCCAAACATGCGTATCAAGGCTGTTGTTTGATGCAACCAAAGTATAAAACGGCGAAGACGCTTCTTAGTAGCACATACTCAATCGATACCTTCGATACCAACCCAACCACAAACAAAATGTTCAAACTGGTGAGTAGTGTAAATATTAACATATTAATTTCAGTGTAAAGCACGAACATATAAATTGAAAGTATCAAGTAGAATTTAAAACAAACCAATCTCCAATATTTTGTTGTTTCTTTTTAGTTCATCTTCGCTTGCTTCCTCGCCCTGGCTTCGGCCAAGCCCGGCGTCCTGCCTGTGGCATACACCGCGCCGGTAGCCGCAGCATACACGGCTCCGGTAGCCGCGGCCTACACCGCACCCCTCGCATACTCCGCCTACTCTGCCTACACCGCGCCTGTTGCTGCATACTCTGCTTACACATACGCATCTCCCTATGCTGCGTACTACCTTCGTCGTTGATTTTGATCTCTAGATTCTACATCTTGCTGTTGTTAAAGAGTTAAATGTTTTTTTTGTTTCCACTTATTGTTGCAGTTCTTAAATGGGATTTATTTATCAACAACTAAATAATAAACAAGTATAAAAACAAAAATCTTTATTTTCATTCAAACCATCGTCACCACCACAAATTGTTACAACTCTTCTATTGTGTTTATCCTATCACTCGTTAAAAGCAGATTACATCAATAATACAAATATATGACAAATACCATTGTTATATAATATTATTATCTGTGTGTCAATCTTACGTCTGCCTTTCATATATTCTAAGAAACAGGGTTACAAAGAAACTTGAAGGGATTTACAAATATGTCATCGATCAAAACACCAAAGCACGAAACAATTCAAATAAAAGACGGCTCTCCCTCTAATACTGCGAATGCGATGCTTATAAAAGGCATTGATTTTTTGGTAAAATGCGTTACAGATACGGGACCGATTTTAATAAAACTTTGATATTGAGGATACCCTTGGAATAAAAAAAAAGTCGTTTAGGATTAGCCTGGTTTAATAAACTAGAATCTTTTGTTTTGACCTTGCAATGCATTAAGGGTTCAGTTAACACTTAAATATAACCAGACTATTCAAAAATAAAGTTCGGATTGGTGGTAGATGTGATGATAGTAGAAGCATATCCAGAAAATTATGACAATTATCAAATGATCTAGCCATAGTATTAGAAAAATCATTTTAAATTGAACAGCTCAAAAAAATTTATTGTTCGTACGCAATACTACTCCGAATAGTGTGCTTATCAAAATACCAAGTAAACATTAGTCAATATCCGGTTCGAGCAAAATGTAAACAATATGAAAACTTGTTTTAGGTTCATTAACTTCTAAAGCTTTCGCATAACAAATTATTTTATAATAAACAAAATATTATTGTAGATGACTCGTAGTGGCGTTTTTTTTTAATTCTTTTTTTAATACCGTAATATTTTTTAAAAAATCTATTCATCTAATAAGATAAATCCGTATGTATGTAATTCAAAATCCTAGTCTCTGGTAAAAAAAACAGAAGAGAAAAATTGTAAATTGCACAAAATAAAAACTTCAGCTAACTTCGATTACCTTGAATGCAATAATTTAAAAAATACCTTTTTTATGTTTTCCAAATGTCGATTGTATGTACAAAACAACCTTTTATTAATTAAGTCTTTTAATAATTTCAAAACTTTTTTAATCACCTCTATGTTAAATAGGTTAATAATATGTTTGATTACATGAACAAAAACACATATATTTTTGCAATATATAGTTTCAATTCTATGATCTCTTTGTATAAATATTGTGAAATATACATAAACATACAACTGGCAGTGACTTTGAGAAATACTGTCCTGGAGGCGTCTGGTGAAAAGAGGGACGGCACCTACATACATGATGACCACGACCATTCTGTAAAGACTGTGGCGCTGGGAACATATTCTACTGTACTGGCATAATGTAAACTAAGCATTACAGACAGTCAGACAGACAAACTAAGATTTGCAGACAGACGGACAAACAGATCAAAATTAAATAAATGCCTTTTATTATAATAAGTAATAATGTTCGTGAAATATGTTTTTATTATAACAGAAGGGAGCAAACGAGCAACGGGAACACCGAGGTGTTGAACGACGCCCATGGACATCAGCAATACCAGAGGAACCACAGATGCGTTGCCTTTGAGATGGTGATAAGCTCGTTTCTTGAAGGACCCTAAGTTTTCATATATTATATTACATACACACATTCTAATTTTACTTATTATATAGATTATATGAATGTGATTAGGGCAGTTCGATCACTATCAGTTGAATCAACATATTTATTATACTCATAAGTTATCTCCTTCCCAAAAACATAATAAACATTCCGCAGTAAAATCCAATACATTTTAAAATGTATAACGTCATCATGCTTTGGATAAATTAATAACATTCAGATACGTCGCATTTCTTTTTTATATCTGCGCAGGTAAATAAGGTCATTGTATCATCTTGTCTTTTAGTATAAAATGAAACGGGGAACAAAATTTGGTGTCACACGTGAATCTGCTTTTGAAGACTTGTTTACATTTCGTGTCACGCGGGAAATTGATTTTAAATTCTTATTTAATAAATTAATATCTAATCGAAACAAACCAAATATGTATAAATTGGTAAGTAATCTTCCATATTTTAAGTATTCGAAGTGCGAAATTCTATATGAACATAGACTCTGAAGCTTAAAGTTTTGCGTATACAAAATCCATACTGCGCATAACATCGATTGTATGACTACAATACTTCTAATACCAACAGGATCATTTAAAAGTCAATGACTATTTTCTACTAATTATTGCCAAGGATTCTAACTATTATGTTCGTGTTTGATTATATTTCATATTTGTTCATTTGGCTTTTAACGCCACATATTTATTAACGCTCTAAAGAGGTTCCTCTATCAAAGTTTAATTTTCAATATTATGCATATTTAAGTTACCATAAGTTTTATAAATTCACCGGAATGCAAAAATGGTCGAAGCGAACTAATGTAGAGCGCGCACTTGACTTGCAATCTGCAGGTACTCAGTTCGAATCCCGCCATGTGCCAATGTGCTTTTCACTTCCGATTTACACACATACATGCGACGTTCTTAAGGTTAAGGAAATCATCGTGACACATCAGCACCTGCACATATCAGCGAAGAAATTCAAAGATATGTGTGAAGTCAACCAACGCGCACTGGGCCAGCGAGGTTGACTATGGCTTTATCACTCCAAACTTGGGCAGGCTCCGAGCCCCTCATTGGGGACGTATAGTGAGCTGATGATGCAAACTAAATGTCTCAGCACAAGTTTACTACCTAGTACGTTGGTGATTTAATTTTTTTTTTATTTTCCAGTTCCTGTTCACGTGCTTCCTTGCTCTGGTTTCAGAGCAGGTCAGTGCATTACCCGTGGCTCCTCCGGATGTAGAAACATTCAACGCACCAGCATACGGCTCACACACCTCTCCACTCAAGTTCTCCGACTATTCCGCCCCGGCCGGCACTTACTCTGACCAAAGATATGCTGAACCATATTCTAATTACTTCGTAGGATAGGAGGATTTAGTTTTAAGAATTATTTAATTTCTATAATAATATTTAGTTTAATGTTTAAATTGAAGTTTTATTTTATTACCACAGAACAGTGAAGTTACACGTTAATAGGATAAGAAATCTCTCTAGAGTCGAACCCTCATGGCTGAGGATTGTGGTCAGCATCAATGTTAGTTCTGGAGTAGACCATTCGCTTCCACCAACTGCGGTCCAGCGCGTCTCTCAAGACTGCGTGGAAATCGGATAAGTGATCCTTCACTTGGTCGCTCCATCTAAGAGTTTTCCAGGCTTTCATCTCCTCTGCGCATTGTGTGGCCGAAATATGCAAGAATGCGTTGAAGGCATATACGTAAGACAGGATAAGAAATAGTAACTTATTTATATCCCTAAGATGTATAACTGCATTTAAGTATCAAAATGTGTAATCTCGTATTAGCAATACAGATCTTGTTGTAAATAAAATTTGTGGCAAATTGGAATTTTATTGAACTGTTTTTGAATTTTGAAAGTAAAAACTTCTGACGATCGTTATTTGTTTAAAATATGATTCTTATTTTATCGGTATTTATAATAAACAAAACTACGTGCTGGTATACTTTCCCAATAAAAGGGTAAGTTATTGAACTTAAAAAGGAATTTATAAAAATCCAAGTACCAAAATAAGGAAAGGAATATTCGGGGATACGATTATAAAGCCGATTATTTATGTCCTTACCTGATGCCATACTTTTAATAAAGTCTAATTCTATCGAACTCCATACAAACTTTGTTTTTGTTGGTTATCGCAAGGATCGTGTTGAGGTCGATGACTTTTATAAAAGTAGGGGATAAACAGATTCCTTTTCTCATAATCCTAAGATTTAATTAAAAGGGTATTTTTTATGAATAAATTTATATTAAAATTAGAAAGGAAAACTTTGCCAAGGACGCACTTACTATTTACTTATGAAGTATTCTTACTTTCATTGAAATATGTGAGAGTGTAACAATTCATAGCACGTGGAGTTGGCAACTTAATATTCCGCGCAAGTAATTTAAACTATTTCTTCATTGCTTCTGTATAAATACTGGAATTTCTGTCTTTAACGGCATAAGCATCTCAACTATTGCACCTTCATCTTCAACAAACTAAAACTAACAATGTTCAAACTTGTAAGTATCAAAGAAATTTCAATGATGTACTATTTGTGATCTAAGATCGATGAATCCTTATCCGTTTGCTATTTATTTCCAGTTCATCTTCGCCTGCTTCCTCGCCCTGGCTGTGGCTAAGCCTGGAGTCCTGCCTGTGGCTTACACCGCGCCGGTAGCCGCAGCGTACACCGCACCTGTAGCCGCGGCCTACACCGCGCCCCTCGCCTACTCCGCCTACTCTGCCTACACCGCGCCTGTTGCTGCATACTCTGCTTTCCCATATGCAGCTCCTTATTCTGCCTACTTCTTACGCCGTTAAGTTTTTTAAAACGAAATAATCTCACTTGTACACAATATTATATATAAAAATCATGAAGATCTAGTTTTGTCAACGAATAGAAACTTTTTGTAAATATACAAATTTCCGAAATGTAAAATAAACCAATTCAAATATAAAAAGTCTTTTCACTTATATATTTAACTAGCTGTTACCCGCGACTCCGTCCGCGCGGTATTAAAAAAATAATTAATAGTCTACGTGTTTTTCCAGAGTAATTTTTACATCTATGTCAAATGTCAAAGTTCTGGAGAAACCTTAAAAAAACATCCATCCATCCGACAGTCTCATTTATAATATTAGCAAGATAAAATCGCAGGTTATAAAGATCAAGAGATGAAAAATGGCCAACTCAAACACCTTAGTTTTTGGTATGGACTTAAAAGCAAAGTTGATCAACAGACATTGAAGTCAATACGGATATTTATTAATAAACATATAGACAATGAATGGAATATTAGTTATAAAAGTTTCCATAAGACAAACTATACATAATAATACGTAGTTGTAGAACTTAATCATTTGAAAGAATTTTATGAACTTCTTAATAAAATGTTTTCAATTTTTTTTATTTTATTGAACATGTTTTTTAATATCATGTTCATTTTTCAACGTGGAGCGTCGGTATAATGCAAGTCCTAGATTCTAATCCCGCCATGTATGAATATCGTAAAGCAACCTGCACATATCTACGAAGAAATTTAAGGAAATCTAAGAACCTGCACTCGGCCGCCGTGTTTGACTAAGGCCTAGTCACGCCTGACTTAGGCTAGGCGCCAACTCCCTCAATGTGGACATATAGTCAGCTGATGATGATGGACGATTCTTTCAACAGTCCACACACACACACACACACAGATCAGGTATCCCTAAAATGCTTTATGAAAAGGTTTTATAAAAATATTTAGGAACATTGTCCAAAAGTTAAGTTCGGATGACATTTAAATGAATTTATAACACAACTTACCTACTGACGTGTTTTAAATAAATATATTTGCCGGGAACTGACTTAGATTAGGATTTACCTACAGTGTAAACGCACAAATACTTCCACTTCACACCTGCTTCTTTGTGGTCTTGGTATATCACTGGTCGACATGGCCCATTCATGTACCCAACAAATATTGTTGTAGCGGGATAGTAGTAACTAACAGAATTATACATAAATTTAAATACAATTTTTTTTAATATTATACAGTTAATTATAAAACTAGTGCAACTTTTCCAATTTCGAATTGCATAATTCTGGTTTATTGATTGATTGTCTTATCCTTTAAATATATTGCGTATGCAAACTAGAACCTCCTTTGCGATGTATGAATTTCTGGATATATTTTGGATACTACTATAATACATTTTTAACAATGTTTATGGATAAGATAAAATATGTGAACACACAAAATCTATCTAAAGCTAAGGTTGTTCGGCTTAAACGCATCAAGCAAGTAAAATATTCTTAACAGAGCGTTGACCTTGACACAAGCTTACGGCACTACTGCCTCGATGAACAATTCAAAACAAGCAAGACGTGTTTTACCATAGCGATTGTGTCTCACATCTCAGATTTTAGCAATATAATTTCGAAGGAATTTTATTAACTAAACTTTATTGTTTTGCAAGACATCATTTTAGTACAAAACACAAAACATCAATTTCATTTAAATTATATGCTTTTATTCTGTACATGAATCTTAGTGGTTTAAGCTACAAGCGACATAAATTATTAAAATGTTCATTAACACAGCCGTTATAGGTATATCTTCAAACACCCACCACATCACATCCATTTGAACATTCGCATTTATAATATTAGTAAGTTAAATAAAAAACAGCTCTTCAAGGCATAAATTCGAAAAAACAATATCCTATGTCCGTCTCCTGGCTCTAAGCTACCTTCTCACCAATTTTCAGCCATATCGGTAAAGCCGTTCCTGAGTTATAAATAGTGTAACTAACACGACTGTCTTTTAAATATATAGAAAGTAGAAAATAAATCACACAGGATAAATTTATATAACTGTATATTGGAATATAATCTTAACATTTTCAACAAATTGGTTCATACAATAAACAACAAATTACATAAACTATCAAAACATTCGTACAGGTTATTTGGCTGTAATATACAGGCATTTTTCTGAATGTACACATCCTTGAAATGACTTTCCTCAAGTGTTGTTTTATTTATTAGATATTTAGCGGGTAAAAATGGCATTTTCTTCGATTTAACTAACGACGAAGGTAGTACGCAGCATAAGGAGATGCATATGGGTAAGCAGAGTATGCAGCAACAGGCGCGGTGTAGGCAGAGTAGGCGGAGTAGGCGAGGGGAGCAGTGTATGCCGCGGCTACAGGTGCGGTGTACGCTGCGGCTACCGGCGCGGTGTAAGCGCCCGGAAACACGCCAGGCTTGGCCGCAGCAAGGGCGAGGAAGCAAGCGAAGATGAACTGTAGAAGAGATAAAATGATATGATGAAATTTGATTTTTCCTATGTCGGTTTAAAATATTGAATAAATATATTCTTTCATCACTTTGACACACATTATGAAAATACTGACATATTCAAATACATATAATTATTGCAAGTTGAGAGCAGTATTCAGAAAAGATGATTTTTCTATAATATTAATGCAAAATAATCATAATAACTTACGAGTTTGAACATTTTAATTTTGTTTATGTTGTGGTAGAAACAAACAATACAGTTCAAGAGTGAGTGAGTAATGTGACATTGTACCGGCTGCTGTGTAGCATTTATACTACGCCCTCAGTGAAGAAATTGAGTCGACGGTTCTGCGTAGAATATCAAACCGTTCAATTCCTTAAGAGCTCAAGAGCATTCGTGTGTACTTTGGGTCAAATATAAGTAATTAAACCGGTGAACATTAATAAATACACATATTACTTGTCTGGAAATAATATTAATAAAAGCATAATGGATTGTTAGCTGGGAGTTTAGATGGAATGTAGCCGAAGAGTTATTGAAGAAACGAAAATTTAATAAGAATAATCTTTACCTTGTAACAAAAAGTACATTTATAGTATTTAAACCAGAACATGTAGGCCTTACTAAATTATTAATAAAATTTATATCACATTTTTTTAAACTGCTTAACATATGATAAAAGAACTAATTAGTTCCTATATTATCAAAGTCTTGAACTTCGTACAAATAAAATAATTTTATATGCAGAGCACGTGCATGAACGGCGCTCGGAGTTAAGTATATAAAGCAATGAATTATTCCTTGCAGTATCACATACAACTTTGCTTTCGAGTTCATTTGTTTGATTCCTTCAACTTAAAAAAATATCAAAATGTTCAAATTGGTAGGTCTCTAAATATGTAAATCAAATTCTTTGCCGACACTATTTTCGAGATACATCCCTGATATTTCCCCTCAATGAAGTCTTTTAATAATGAATAAACACATTAGTATTCAAATAATTATTGCTTGTTTATGTGTTGCTAAGTATAAATTCTTGTCAATTATAACAAAACATATTATATACAAACAGATTTTTATCAAAACAACGATCCTTTATATATATTTTTTTATTTTACTCAATATTCCATAATCAATTTGGTTTTATAATTGTATTTTAATAATTTCAGTTCATCTTCGCTTGCTTCCTCGCCCTTGCTGCGGCCAAGCCCGGCGTGTTTCCGGTAGCTTACACCGCACCGGTAGCTGCAGCGTACACCGCACCAGTAGCCGCGGCCTACACCGCGCCCCTCGCCTACTCCGCCTACTCTGCCTACACCGCGCCTGTTGCTGCATACTCTGCTTACCCATACGCATCTCCCTATGCTGCGTACTACCTTCGTCGTTGAACAATAAATAATATTTAAAATATAAAATATCTTTTAATTCATATAATCCCATAAAATTATTCTTTATATGCTTAGTCAGGTGTTGCGTTTGAACGATGGTTCAGATTCTCTACAATTAATGAAAAAATGTCGCAAAATTGTGTGTTAGTATTAATAGTGTTCGTACTTGGTAGACATTTACCGACTAAATTGGTAAGGTACTAAGAAAGACTGTTAAAAGCACCCAAAATTGACGAAAACGCATACGTAAATGTATGAATGTCGTAAAGTCGAGCGAGGTGTGCTAGAATCGCGCCGAACACCTAATTTCTACCTATCTCTCTAGGATCCCGGCCTAATTTACGTTTTAATTATTGAGTTTGTTTATAACGTAATTTCTTTTTTGTATTTATTTTGTTCATTCTTTACGTTCATTATTATTCGTTAACGAATTTTGTAATGATTACCCAGTATAAAATAAATTTGTGTACTTGATCAGACCAGACCAAAAAATAAGTTACAATCGATCCCCGCCACATATCAATGTGTTTTAAAATTCCTAATATTATAAGTACATCTGTTCGACGTTGTTACGGGGAAGGAAAACATCGTGATGGAACCTGCACAAATCAGCGAAAAATTCAAAGATTGCTGTTAAGCCAACCAACCCCTTACTGTGTCAGCGTGACTAACTATGACCTAGTCTCCTTTAATTTGGGTAGGCTACGAGTGGCATATTTATAAGCTGATGGAAATAACAAAACTTCATTAATTAAGCATTATTAATGCAATATTGGGAGTGCACTGGATGCGGGCGGCACAGGACAGGGCATTGTGGCAATCGATGGGGGAGGCCTACGTCCAGCATTGGACAAATTTAGGCTGATTATGATGATGAATGCATTATTTGGATTTTCGGAGAATATAATTATTTGATGCATTAGAATCAATATACCCTGTAGCAATATAAAGAATAGAATAATATTTTGGAAAAGGAATCACAACTTTTTCTGGAGCATATCTGCTCCAGAAAAAAATATGATTAAGCGTCGAATTAGCTAGTATGTAATATAAGATAAACAAGCATTCATTGCTCAGGTCAAAATCAGGGAAAGTTCAAATCTACTCGTCGTAAATCAAACTATTAACGATTTATTCCTTTATATGTTAGATGCAAAACGATAATTCATTAATTCTTATATTATATATTTTCGTACATTCAAATTATTTCATTCACAAATTCACTCTTTTTATATCAATCACTATAAGAAAGTTAGGAAAATACAGTATACTCAATATATTAAAATAAACAAAAACACTTGTTTAACTAATACGAAACGACAGTAACTAATATACAGGGCAAGCAAAATCAATTGTATAAAAAATACATAAATGAAAACACACTCCTCTTTCATGGGTGCCGAGTCAAGTAATACAGAAAATATAAAAAATATGAACACAGGAGTGTGTCACTCTCACTCATTTTTATTTTTATTAGTATTGTACCGTTTTAAAAAATGACAAATCTTTTAAGTTTAATTAAAAAGATAGAGAAATTACTAATCCATATATATTTAAAATGATCATTTCCGAATAATTTTACAACTTTAAAATTTGTATATGATATCTCCTTCATTAAAAGTAAATCATGTGATTTAATCCAATAATCAAAAACACAATTATTCAATGTTAAGTGCCGGTAATTACCTCGACCGCCCATGTCTGTATGCAGTGATAACTGATTGCTATTCATGTAAGCGCACCACAACGGTTTCCTAATAGTCGACAAAGTATAAAACTTGAAGGAGCGCACTTCTCAATATCACACTATCACTTACTCTCAAACTCACTTCACTCCAATCCAACAAAATGTTCAAACTGGTAAGTTTTATAATTTATCGTGATGTAAACTGAACCTAAAATACGTTCCACAAAGAAATTATTCCATCCAGCATTATTTAGACCAAATCTTGATAGTTCTTAAGATTGATCTTAATAATTTTAATAGGGATATTTTTATACAACTTGCAAACACTATTCATGTATTTTATCCTCGGTCCTTAGTGGTGTCGACTAATAATAGGCATTTCAATTCGTCGAAACAATACACTTTCTTTTATGCTAACTAAAAAGTGCTTAAAAGGTTAGTTAGTTGCAGTCCATAATTTGTTTATTACAATATCTACTATTGATTGTTTTCAAACATGTGACTTCATTGGTTTTTTTTAAATTTCCAGTTCATCTTCGCCTGCTTCCTCGCCCTGGCTGCGGCCAAGCCCGGCGTCCTGCCTGTGGCATACACCGCGCCGGTAGCCGCAGCATACACAGCACCGGTAGCCGCGGCCTACACCGCGCCCCTCGCATACTCCGCCTACTCTGCCTACACCGCGCCTGTTGCTGCATACTCTGCTTACACATACGCATCTCCCTATGCTGCGTACTACCTTCGTCGTTGATTTTGAATTTTTAAGTTAATAAAAAAATAACTAAAATATTTCAATTTTATTTTATATGCTTCGAATACCGTATCATATCTACGTCTTCTAACAGCGCTAAAGACCACATATATTATATCAAAACGTGGCAAAATATTAGGCTGTAAAGTGGCCAGATTAAACTTAACTTCGTCCCGCGATTTCGTCCGCTCAAGATAAAAATAAAAACTTATGAAGTAGCCTATGTGTACACAGTATTATATTTATGTGCAAAATTTTATCCAGATCTGTTTAGCCTGTTTAGAATTACTTGGTAAAAACATTCATCCATCCAAACTTTCTCATTTATAATATACACAACTATATCTTCATTTAATATCTAGTTAGACACAGACTTTTCCACAAACTTTTTATTACCTTTACTTTTAAACAAAGGGAAGACTCTTTGTATTTCACGTGGAACTCAACCACTGACCTAGTTTTGACACACCTCTCTCAGACTCTCAGGCAGCACTTCAAGCTTTCTTTCATATACTATAACAAGCCTCGTTTGTTTTCTTTTTAACTGACATCTTTGGTCTCTAATCTACCATGTTATTTGTTTGTTATGTATTGAAGAATCTTCAACATTTTAACTCGGTTTATGTATCTCTACTCGGCACGGGTATGAATAAAGTGGACGGTGCCAATTTTAATCACAGTTTTAAGACAGACAGACGTGACTGTATAAGTAATTTAGTCTGTTATTGCCATACTTTTACAAGAATAAGAATTGATATCCAAAGTAATTCTACTGATTTCAACACTAATAATTAACACGTGAAAAGGATATATATTTAAGCGACATGAAAATGTCCAATTTTTTTACAATATTTTTGAACTCTGTTATAGCAAAGTTTGAAAAAGTTTTATTGCTCATATTGTAATGTAGTTGTATATGGTGTATAAACACCTTATTCTTCGACCACACATCAGTGGAATAAGGCCAGGAGGATGATGGGAAGACGATGATTGTTACGGAGTTGTTTCTCAGTTAACAGGTAATTCCAAAGCTTAAATGACAAGGGAATAGTCACTTCAAATTAGTTGTCAATTTATCAACACACGTTATATCTGATAACTACATTAGTTCACGTGTTACTTTGATCACGAGCAAATTTAAGTTGCTTAATATACTGTACACGTATAAAAATCAATGACTTCTTTGATATATGAGATTTTATAAAGAGAATTTATCTATTTTTCGGGAATTCGTCAGCGTGAAATTAAAAAAATTGCCTAAGTTACTCCCGCGTACATAACCTTCCAGTAAAAGTTCTGTCAAAATCGGTCACTCGTTACAGAGGTTTCCCGGAACAAACGCAGATTTGAGGACAGACACACTTAAATTGTAAAAATTGGTTTTCCCTTTATCATATTCAAAGATATATATTTTTTTAAATCACATGCAGACACTCAAACTATTTTTATATATTATTGTATAGACAGATAAACTTGCGTATATTAGTTATTATATTATATTATATTAGTAATAAAAGAATAAGCAATTAAAAAGGTCGATGAAAACTCTTCCTAAATAAATTTCATACGTAATATGCTTATCAGTTCAATGATCAAGTGGTAGGCAATTGAAGGCCTGGGATGCGGTTAGAATATCAATCGCTATGCATCAATACTTTACCTGTGCACTAGCCAAAGGACGAGCTCGTATCGTAACTCAAAGTACGTATGGCGGCGAATAACATAGCATTGTTCAATCGGCCTTCGTTATTCACTATATATTCGGCTTCGGACATTGTCTTGGCATCATTAGCTCGGCAGCAGCAAAGATAACCCAACAATCAAAATGTTCAAACTGGTAAGTTATAACACGAGCATAAGACATCAATAACTTTTTTATAATAGACGAGGCATTATATAAACATTAATAGTGGCATAGTTTATTAAATACTACTATATTAAATTGAATTTGAAAAAGGAATGAATTATAATTTTTTTATAATCTCACAGCTCAAATGAATTCGTGAATTATTTTACCTTTATAAAATGAAAAATGTCCAACTTACTTTCCAGTTCATCTTCGCCTGTTTCCTCGCCCTGGCGGCCGCTAAACCCGGAGTCCTGCCGGTGGCTTACACTGCACCGGTAGCCGCAGCATACACCGCACCTGTAGCCGCGGCCTACACCGCGCCTCTCGCCTACTCCGCCTACTCTGCCTACACCGCACCTGTTGCTGCATACTCTGCTTACCCATATGCATCTCCCTATGCCGCCTACTACTTTCGTTGAAGATCTACAACTTTGAAACCAAAAAAAAAACTATTGGATATGATTAAAATCGAATAAATTATTAGCAATACCAATGAACTATTTTAATTTGTAGCGATTTCTACCTCTAACAACAAACTAATAAGTGACTATTGAGAAGTAACCAAAGTCTAATGAAAATTTTTCAGCCAGAAAAGGTGATCAAATCACTCACATGAATTGAGTTACTTATAGCTTACATTTTTATTATAAAACGGAATACAAACCAAAAGTGACCATTCTAGTAATACCCACTTTTTCTATCAAACGAACACATCGTCAATAGAAAATATGATACTTTAAGATACATACTACGATTAAAAAATTGAAATTCAATAAAAGTCGAGAAGATTTAAAATTACTATTATAGACCTAAATATGTTATAAATAATTCAAATATTTGAATAACATTTACAAACATGTTTGCAATTATCTTTAACAAATATATGAGCGTGTGATTTCAAAATGAATATCTATTTTGTATAGACGTTCGAAAACAATTTCATTATCCTCGAGCAAAACAATGAATTTCAATAAGTAAGAGTATGCTAAGCCTAAATTATAATGCCTCCGAACAGTGTTTAAATTTAAGACTAAAGTGCTTTCATACAAAAAGCTCCCAGGCTTATATCCAATGAATATTTTATAACTATTGTCATTGCTGATGAAAGGAAAGTGATGTAATTTCAGTTTAATATTATCAAGAGTATATAAATATTATATATATTTTTTCTAGGTAACACAAATTATATAATATTTTTGGTAAATAGGTATTTTTATATACTATCCCTTTTTATAGAATCTTTTATCTATGTATCTTCTTATTTTATGTAGAATCATATATGTAACTCATAGTAGATGACATAGTGGTAGAGCCCGCTTTAACATCTTCGCACGAATCGGCCCGGCTCGACCGGTGAAATACCACGACCACACAGAAGACAGGCGTGAAGTGGAAGCAATTCCGCGTTTTGTCTGATGAGTGTGCGTCCCGGAGGCCTAATTTAGTCCTCTTTCCCTTCCCACCTTTTTTGTTATAAGGAAAGGATGGGAAGTGGAAGTGAACTTTCCTGATGAGAGGGTGCATGGAAGGGGAAAATATTTTCTTTCTGTACATCCACTCCTCCGTCCATTAAAGGTAGGCAACGCATATGCAATTGCGTATGTCTATGGGCAACGGTCACTTCGCTATTCAGCGATTTCAGGTGGCCGCTCGCTCTTTTGCCACCTTATGATATAAAAAAAAAAGTTTAGAAAGCTGAGCTCGTAGATTCAATGGGTTAAACTGGGGTAGACGCCAGCAACAACATCTGTTGCCCGACTGAGGGCCGACTCACCTGGTGCAATACGATCACACAGAAACTTCAAGTGGAAAGAATTCCGCTTTTCGACTGATAAGTATGCATTCCGGAGGCCTTATTTTGTTGTAAGGAAAGGATGGGAATGAGAAGTAGATTTGACGAAAGATTAGACTCATAGGAAGGGGATATACTCTATATCGGTGCGTCCCCATCTCCTTCGATTTAAGGTAGGCAGTCATCCATAGTCATGAGCAGCGGTCTAGGCTATTTCGGTGTATAATATAAAAAATAGGCTACTTACCCAGTTTTTAATACCACACGAAGTGATGGGCGACAGCTGTAATGCGTAGGTAAAACATCTATTGCGAAAATCTGTCTCAGTAAAACGTGTTATGCGAATAAATAAGATCACATGTTCAACTGTTCAAGAAATTAACAATGATAACAATATTACAAGGACGAAACACCAATAAAAGGCCTACTTGAATTAAGCACATTGACCTCTAGGCAGTTGCTGCAACCGCTCGGCCGCAGCAATGGTAAACCAAGCACGCGCGTGCTGACCTCTGACGCAACGTATGACGAGCTTCTAGCATGCTGAGTGGCTCGCATAATGCAAGAGCGAACCAAGAAATGCGTTAACTTAGTCTAAACTTATTTTATAAGTCATATAATTAAAAAAAAGTACCATAATATAGTACACATTTTCAGTAACGAGTTATTTGTAAAGTAAGTTGATTTGAACGTTATAGAATTCTCTGCTTATTAAATGATTAATAAAAATAAATTATATATTTTACATGAAGAGTCTTAAATCTAGTATATTAAATAAAATATTAAAAACGAAACGAATTATATGGTACACTATATAACATACAAAAAATATCAGCACAGATAGTCAAAACTTTGAATTCACTCTCCAGAATATAATATCAAAGTAGAAACATGCACTGCATAACGGTAATCTATTAATGTAATTAAGCCCTAAATTGAGTTCAGAATATTACCATAGGTATAGGTAATTGTAGGATTTGGTCATTAGAAGTACCGCTATTTACATTAATATAAATTTATGTACTGTATTATTTTATTATCTATAATATCATAATAGACTGTCTCTAAATTTTTTTGCAACTTTATCGTTTTCTTTTCATAGTTTGTAACTACTTCACTCTCGTTGAACACAGTTCAAAATGTTAGTCTCGAATTCGGAGCACCACCGCGGCTCTCGGCAAGTTAACACACCCTCGCAGAAAGAATAACTTAATTCTTTCCTCGGACTATTTAAACTCAAAGTTCGCTGTTATCAACATCATTCACTTTTCTGCAACAGAACAAGTAGAACCTTTCCAATATGTTCAAACAGGTAAAGAAGATAATAATATAAATTACATGGTCATATACATTTTCTTCACATGTTAGCATATTCTATTAAAGGCATCAAAATAATCATTAAACATTCTTATAACAATTAAAACTTAACTTTAATTCGTACAGATAAATCATAACAACATGACAACAGTAGTGTTAAAAATAACCGTATTTTATCTTATTTGTAAAACACTTTGACTTATTTTCTGCAGATCATCTTTGCCGCCCTCTTCGCCGTGGTTGCTGCCAAACCTGGCATCCACTCTGTTGCATACCCGGCGGCCCCTGTGGTTGCTGCAGCCTACACTGCCCCAGTTGCCGCAGCCTACAGTGGCCCATTTGCCGCAGCTTACACAGCCCCAGTTGCTGCAGCATACACTGCCCCAGTTGCCGCAGCATACACTGCCCCAGTAGCAGCAGCGTACGCTGCCCCATTTGCCGCATACGCTGCCCCCTACGCCTACAGCTCACCATTGGTAGCGGCCGCTTACAAAGCTCCAGTTGCCTTCCTCAAGTGATTACGATCTCCCACGGACCGATAGATGATTAAATAATTATACAGTTAACTCATATATTTTTTCTTCTTGCTCCCTAACAAAAACAAGTAACGAAACGAAAACGTTTTAATTTATCTAGTGAATTTCATCATTACGGTGTCAACGGCACTACATTAATACACATTTTATCGACCCTCTGTAGAGAAAGAGACAGAGTGATGAATACGATGACTTCACATGAAAATATCACTTTTTAATTAAGCTTCCTTCTTACATGAATTAATTCTCAATCTGCGAACGTCAGTTACTCGTAAGTTGAACAATTGAATTGTATGACATCATAGACGGTGGTTAAGTATTACCAAATAAGAGGGATTGTTGGACGGAGGCATCCTGACGTCATAATTACCGTTGCCGCTGTGTCATGTCACTACTATACTACTATATACTAAAATATAGTTATAAAAGGAACATTTTATAGGGAACATAGGACATTTGGGTAAGGAAGAAATAATTCTGGCAATCCAGTACTTCGTAACAACTCTCCAGCGAAATATTGACTATTAAACAAATGCTGCTGTTTTAGGTAACAGTTAACTAACTTTTTTAACCTTCGAGGGACAAAATACATTGAGACGTTCAAAATAACTCGGATAAAATTAGAACCACTTTAACTTTGCACATTTATTAGGACTCTATGCTATTTTTAAAATGAAAATCAATTATCCGTAAACGAATCTTTTTTTCTTTGACCTGCTTTTCTTGATTGAATTTTTATTTCAGACATTTTAACGAAGAATTCCACTATAAAGTTCATTGAACTCAGTCCTAGATACAAGACTCAAAGTCCGAAGTTAATTTTGTTTTGAACAAATATCGTCTATCTTAGTTTTGTTTTATAAGAAAAATATTATATTACTTAATTTATGTAAAAATACCAGTAGTTAAACCAGCTGATAGGTTTTAGTTTTTTGTATTTCGAAAAAAAAAACAAATTAAAAATCAGCCTATTCAGCTTATATTCGAATCATTGAGCATTTAAATAGCATTTACTTACATCTTTCTGTTTGTATTTCTTTGATTCTATAAATCACTTTCTTATTGTTTCTTTAAATTGATAACAATAAGCTTTAATGTCTATTATAATACTATAAAACTTTTTCATGTCAACAACTTTGAAGAATACCATATAACTCTAATTTCAAGTTGCATTTTAAAACAAGTTTAAAAATGTTTTTGAAATATTCGCAAAATAACAATCTGTAAAATACATGGATAAAAACAACTTGTAATTATTTATAATTAAATCTGACCTTAATACGGACTTTCTTTTACTTTCCTCCTTCGTGAAGGTAACAAATATACGACAATGTCAATAAAATACTCAATAAGCAGAGTTCAGGGCTATTTTTAGCGACCTTTATTGGCCGCAATCCGTTAAGGATGTACACAAATTAAATGCGTCAAGCACAGACGAATCGAATGTTCTACACGGACTATGATACTAATGATTAGATTTTTATATCAAACAGGATGTTACAAAATTCTTAATAATTTTTATTTGACCTCAAAATTATGTACTATTCATATACTTTAATTAAATTACAATATTAAAATATAGCTTTACTTACATTTACTTTTATGAATAGCACCAGAATAGACGTAAGATTGTGAATAAATTTAAAATTTGCCCTTACAAACATTTTGGTTCACAATTCTATATAGTCAAATAAAAATCACTAAAAATGTCTCTTGTTTTTATTTAAAACTAAATCCAAATTCTTATATGCAATATTGGAAACAATTCTAATCCAATGCAATATCATTAAGTAAGACCTTGACAAACATCCTGTATATGATACATTAGACCATGTTGTATTCATATCAGGCGCGTTAGTCCCGTCAGCGATCGTCCTTGCGATGGAGCCGCCAAGAACGATGCCAACAGAGGGACTACACCTATATATTAAGCCAGGGTAGAGCCACCTGACTCAGTGTTCGAGAGGCATCCAAAACAAATTATCAAAATGTTCAAACTTGTAAGTACTATTTTGTTTTGCTAATGTGCTACTAAGTGGTGTTTTATTAGTGATATTTATATTAATTCAGTGTAACTTTAGTCTTAAAATAATTAGAAACAAAATTGGTGGTTGCTTACTTAAAGTTGTTTAAAATTAACTGAATCCAACGTGTAAATTTTTATAAAATAATAAAATGGGCTTTTCTCAGAATTTAAGCTGGCCTAACAACGCTTATATTTATTCTATTTATTTATTGCGTTACTTTTATCACACTAAGTATACTTTTCAAAATTATTTTAATAATAATCTTGAAAGTAATAACGAATTTACTTGACCTAATTTAAATGACAATGTCCAAGAAATCTTTTCAAAATTCGTATGTATTTTTCATCCCCCGATATTTTTGTTTAAATTTTCAGTATTATTAATAACATAATTACTCTTTACTATTTCTTTCGTTACATTATACAAAGATAAAGAATTAAATTTTGTGAACTGACTTGTTTAATATTACCTAATATCAGTGATAGTTATATTCAAAGAAAAATATTAAATCATCTTGCAGTATTCGAAGCCTTAGTAAGACTTAAGTAATTTTGGAATAAATTTATATCAATGATATTGCTTTTAACAGAAATATGTATCCAAATTCAATAGTTCTTTGTTCGACTCTATATTGTATCTATTCGTTCATATTCAATCAAAACTCACTTAAATACTATTTCGTGTTACTTCTAACACTTCAAAGCTCTAAATTCTTCAAACTGGCATTTCTAAAAACGTTTTATTCTCATTAAACAATAAGAAATAACTTTTGAAACTTAGGAAACAATCAACTATTATATAACTTTTCATTCTCGTACTTCATCTTTTGTATTGAATCTTTTCTGTAACTTAGTCAATTTTCGTGTAGATTTTTATACTATTTTATTACTTAAATAATTTTAATCTTTATAGGTATAACACAAATTGTCCATTTTATTCTGACCACTCAGAACAGAGACATTAAATTGAAAATTCCTTTTTACCATAACCGCATTTTGTTAGGGTTGCCACAAAAGAAAAAAAGAGTGTGTATGTAGTACTAAACAGTGTTACTTTTTTCCAGTTGTTGTTCGTCGCTCTCCTGGCGTTCGCATCAGCGAAGCCTTTGGTGTATAGCTACTCTGCGCCATTTGCGGCTTACACTGCGCCGGTAGCTGCTGCCTACACCGCGCCAGTTGCATACTCTGCATACTCCGCCTATTCGCCCGTCGCATACTCCGCTTACACATACGCCTCGCCATATGCCTATTATATTTAAACGAAAGTCCGTCCTGATTTCAAATAATTCTACGATGTAAATTGATTCATAAGTTATTATTTCCTAAAGTTTACTGTAATTTATTGCAATTTAATTACAATAAAAAGAAATCTCCATCTGGTGTTTTTTTTTTTCAATCAGAATGAACATTTTGTAATACTATTGTGGATAACGTCTTTTTTTTTAAATACTATACTAAATACTATACTAATACTATAATAAATTCAAAGATTTGTCTTTTTTCATATTTGCAGTCTATCGAGATTAGTTATGATCTTCATGTATCAGTGAATCTAAAATATAAGATGAGGACATCATTAAACGGATTGTACGAAAAAATTCTACGGATAATTTTATCCCAACTGATCATTTTTCATTTTATTTCAAGTTCCAGCTTTAGTAGCCTGTAGTTTTGTTATCCAAAAGATTAACAAACATAACCTGTTGGTTATTGCAGAGCAAAACATCTACAACAATATTGCAATGCAAACTTAGTAGGCGCACTGAATAATTACGTTAGGTATAAAACCTTGAAATATAGAAATACGTGGCAAGTACATCAATATGTATATATATGTGATGCGAAAAATAAAACTAACCATTATTTTCAATGAACAATAATTTTATTTAAGATTAAATAACAATATTTCTTAAACTTTACATATAAGAAAAAACATCGCCGAGTCACGTGATATTTAAACAGGTAAAATTTTCATACTTTAACACAATAAAGATAAATCATTCAACGATAATACAAATCTGTCAAGGTGTAAGGAAGATTATACGGTAATGGTACACTTAAATAGTCCTGTAGGTTCAACGATGAACCATACGAATATCTGTAATCTGATACAGATGCGTAAGGAACTGCGTACGATGGGGCAACTGGGGCGACTGGTGCAACTGGGGCGACTGGTGCAACTGGAGCAATTGGGGCAACTGGTGCAACCGGTGCAACTGGGGCAACTGGTGCTACTGGCTGTGCTACTAAGGCAGCAGAAGTGAAAGGAGATGCAAAGATACTGGAGCTATACAACAGTGGTTCAGCCGCTGTTGACGCTAAAAGCGATAACATAGTAATCTGGAAAAAAAATAATTACCTAATAAAAAAAATGGCGTTAAATTTTGCTCTTTTGTTATGAACATGGACATATTTATGTTGTTAACGATGTTCTATAATAAACACTAGTGTTAAAATTTATTAAAAAAAATTATTTAGTTTACTAAACGACTAAAAAGAAGTAAAAAGTAAAATCTTTTGTGCAATATTGATCTATAAATTCTTACCAGCAATATTTTATCCATTTTGCGAACGTTGTCTGAGAACTACGATTTTTTTAAACTGTCTGTAACCGAGACGTCCTGCGTTTTATATTTGGAGGAGGTTGTATAGAAACAATGACAAATACTTGAAAGAATCATGGACTCGTATGGTATTGTCAAGGCTCTGCTGAATACTTTACGAGGGTAACAAAAGAATTTATAATATAAACATGAATACTTACTCATTTCCAAAAATTGTTTCGTACCGACCTTGTGGTGACTCGCCGTCTAAACAAAAGTCAATGAGTTTCGAAACGATCTTGTTGTTAACATCCTGTTTGAATAAAACAAATAAACAACGTAACGGATTAATTTTCTAAACGTGTACATTTTTTTAAAATAATTAATCAATATTTTGGTGTAATCAAAGTGTGTCTTACGATCGCATAACTGTTGTAAAGTGTTCAGGAATAAATATCTATACGATTTACTTGTAAAATTTAGGAAATATGCGTTATTTTATCATTGTAGAAATAACAATTGTTCTAGAATATTATCCAAGTGATTCACAATTTAACAAAATTCCTGCGTATTTGTACTGTACAGAATATAAATTGCATTATTATACATGCGTTGTTAACTGCAAACTAGATTTATTAACATTATTTATACACCAGGTTACCTTGCCTTACAAAATGGACTTGTTTAAGTAATAATTATACCATGAGAATTATTGTAATAAATTGTAATTATTCCAATGCCATTATAGCTTGGACGGTTGGTGATACTAACTCAGTGACTAATCGCTTATCTTAAAAATGTTTACAACTGGAGTTTGATTCTACTTGACTAACAAATAGATAGACGTACTATGTTTGAAAAAAGAACAAAAATAAAAGAAATACAACGTTAACAACACACTCTATGAGGAGTACGGAGAGGGCACCGCCGCGCCCTTACAAAGAGATACACTTAAATTAGACTAGGGAATAATAAAAATCAAATATAGATGCTGTACAAATTTATTTAAAACGTTAGGCAAATCGGTTCATAGTAAGCTTGGGTCTTTAGTTGAGTTAACGGACGTAGTAGTTGTAGGCGTAAGGTAGGGCGGCGGCGTAAGGCGCGCTGTAAGCCAGGGGAGAGTAGGGCGAGTAGCCAACAGGCAGCACCGCTGGAGCCGCGTATGCCAGTGCGGGGTCGGGTTTGGGGTTGGGGTTGGCGAAGGCCACCGCCAGCATAGCGAAGAGGGCGAACTGCGAAATAATGTAAATAGTTATTAAAAAATACAAACGAACAAGTGTTTTAGATATTGCAGATCCTCTATGGTGATGAAGAAAGAAGGAGAGAATATAATGGGGATTATGAAATGCAACTAAGCTATGAATATATATTCTCTTATTGTTGACTTTTTGTTTTTTAAAATAACATAACATGTATATATATTTTTATATTATAGGTGTCAAAAGTGTTGACCTTAATTCGCCGAAATAGCGAAGCAACCATTGCTTATAAACATTATTATATTGTGGTAATCAAAATATTTTCTGTATAATTGTCCTGACACCTTATATACAGTTAAGTTTGTTCGCCTCCTTCAAAATAATACTAAGAACTACATAAATTAAGTATGTTTAAATAAATCAAAGATATATTTCAATTAATTTAGGGGCACGTGACGTTTCACGTTATGCGTCCTCGAGACTCTAAATAACAGACCGTGAATTGATGTCACACGCTTTCATCAAATGTTAAATCAGAGGTTTCTCCACGACATCTTTACTAAGGGTTATTACCTCCTTGAAGCCAACAAAGACAGGTCACACTCACACAACTAGACACAGATAACTGTAGAGATGTAGACTCGAACGCAAAAGTATTTCGAATAAATATTAAAAAATAATTGAATAAATCAATTGAAGTACGTCTGGGATAGTAAGTCATCCCATCGGGACGGCTTTTATTAAATAAATATTGCATAACTAAATGTCATTCACAGAATTATATCAAGTGCGCAGTTTATATTTATTGAAGGTGAAACTAGTGTCATTGGTATAAACTTTAAGGACACGCTTTGATTAGATCTTTTAGGATTTTCTGTTTATAAACTTCAAAATGCGTTAATTGAAAAACGTTCAAACAATTTCGCATTTAAAGCAGTGTACGCAGCAGTGTAGTGTGTGTTCATAGAAGTCCAATGCAAATACGTTTTAGAACATATCATGTTTGCTGTCGTAGTAACTTTATAGTAAGCTTAATCTATCCCAAACAATTAACTTATTATCTTTCTTAAGTCTGTTTAAAATCAGTCAATTCTTCTATATTCTATTCTATAGTATTATTAATAAAAAAGATTTTTTGTTTGTAATGATGCTATAAATGTGCAATATGGACTCTAATAATAAAGTATTTTTTTAAATAAAGAACGCTATTAAGTATTTTAAAGAAATGTAATATTTACTAACATACCGATTACTATAAAAGACAATTGATATTTATCAATTTATTCAAAAATTAAAAAAAAAACAGCTGAATCTTATTTCTTGAACGGTTAGTCGAGCAGTTATAAATATGATGTTTTTAATAATATCTATAACTTACCAGTTTGTAGAACATTGTTAAAGGTTTACTTGCGTACTTGTCAAGTGATACTGATGGATCAGCAGGCAGCGTTTATATAGGGATATGTAACGACCACGCCTCGAGATAAACGTAATGTAAAAAGCGTCCTTGATCTTCAAAGCAACAATGTATCGCGTACTAACATAATAATTAGAAGTATAACAAACATCCGGGTAGGGCGGCAGGGTCCCGACAACCTGTATCACAAGCTTTGACAATCTTACGACAGATTATTTATAAAATTATAGTTATACAAAGATATCTAAACCAGTGAGAGAGGCGCTGCTTTCGTGATTGGTTCCGTCACAATATATATAAAATCTACTTAAACATAGAAAATGACATATAAGAATTTTTTTTTCCATTACAACTATAGAACAAATAGGATCTTATAGATATTTTTGGCGTTGTTAGTGGGCGCTAGTATGCTGTCATAATTTAGTTTGACATTTGCCCACCGGTTCGGATATTTTGGTCGTTATGTCTGTTGGTTTCTGAAACCGAAATCTCTGCATAAAACATATTGCTATCCCTGTCATTATTTTAGACAAAACAGAAATAACAATATGTTTATCTCAAAACCTAGGTTTAAAGCCTGTCCAATTATCGTAGGTTGTCATGATCTCTATCTTTGGGGAGGCGGAACACATGGGCGGCACCCGCAAGCAATAGCTATATTATGGTCTTTTTGAAATAATATTCAAACGTAGTATAAAATTTATGTTTTTAAAAACATTTGAAACGAAAAATTTGTATTTACTTTATGCAACTTCATTACATTGTCAAGTACATCTACTTTGTTAAAATAATACATAGTTGTATTATATAAATATGTATTAATGTAAATAAATTACAAGTATTATTTTATTTACATATTTTAATAAATATCCATTTTATCTATAGAATTATATATTAACTTTTTTATTAAAATTAGCTTTTATTATCATAATCCGCGTTAAATGTTTTTTCTTCACACCTTAGAATAGTTTTTCATAAAGTATTGAAATGGCGGAAATTTTTGTGAGGTCGTAATGTGATTAACTTTAATTTTAAATATTTATCGTTTCCTAACTTTTGATAACAAATTAATTGTCTTCAATTAGTATAATTTATATAATAACAATAATTACTTTATTAAAAACTGTTATTATACATTTTAATTTAAGGGTGTCAAAAAACGGTATTTTTAGGATTTCGTACCTCATAGGAAAAAAACGGAACCCTTATATGATCAAGACCCTTTTTTTGTAGATCGGTAATAGGTAATGAGGCCTACTGTCTTTAGCAACAGGCTCGAAAACACATTTTACAATTAAAATGACGATATTTAATAAATAATTTTCCTTCGATGCGTGTGTAAGTACTGGCAAGCGCATTAAAATAATTAAATTATTTTGTATCATACATGTGCTGTTTTACTACACGGGCTGTCAATCTGGCTTAACGCAGATAGACAATATTTTTGCGAATGATTAAAATTTATGATGTATGTTTGTTTAGTATTCTTTTGTTTTCGTATTTCGTGGTCAGATTTTTTTCTATCCAAAATTAGATACGCCGATTTCTTCTCGAACAAGTGGGTACTTTAAAAACCCTTATGATTCTGAAGAGCGCGGCGGGGATTGTGCAGTAAGGGAGTCGGACCCAGTAACCTACCGAAACTATTCGAATGGTTTTAGATTAGCTTACAGGATCGCTTAAAATTGGCGGTTTGCGGATGTAATATTTGCTTAATTAACGCGATAGCGGAAAGAAGTGCAATACGGATTGCGTCATGATAGCATCTCTCGAACGCAGCAGAATAAACTTAATGAGTCAACTGAGATTTAATAGAGTGATTAGTGGACGACAAGCGGTGAATATGACATCTAAGTGGTAAGTCATCTTCAATCATACAAAACATATATTGACATGAAAACAAGTATATTGCGGGGACACAAGTCATGGGCTGCAGGCATTTCCATTTATATTTTTAGTTAGAAGTGTCATTCGGTCAGTCGACTATTGTATATGTGTATATATGCAATATGTTTATATATTTTTACATGTACGCAACAGAGACAAAAGCTTACAGCACTGTTCCTTTTTAATATTCTTTAAACATTTGGATCGTGTCGTTTAAATTCGGCCCACGCTTAGAAACGCGTATGTTAACGAATTGATGTTATTTTAATACGTCTTGATACTTAAATATTCAAATTAAATATTGAATATTTAGATCAATTTGAAATCCAGTATTATTTGCAACGATTAACCGTTGGTTTTTGAAACCAATATCCGTATAAAACATGTCGTCATCCCTGTCATTAAATCTCACAAAATTGGGATTTCAGTTTTCTAAAACTCACGGTCAACGGCACAAATTATACTTTAAATTTTTATTTCACCACTTAAAGCTAAAAGAACAAACCAAAAATAACAATGGATTTTGGGAGGCAAGGATAGTAAATAAACTTGTATATTTGACCTTCTAGTCTACTACATCTAGTCTTCTTGACTAGCACATCGCCTCGGTTAAACAGATAGATAAATAAAAAAGGAATTTGTAGGTATCAAGCTGCGGTTTAGTAATTTATTTAGTAGATAAAAGATGTAACGATTTGGAACACGAAAATCTGGTGCGTCAACCCTTTAGAATGATGAAGAAATGTGATGATGATGATGAATATTAATACCAAGTATAGGATAGCGTATAAATGTGTAAAACAATTAACAGTTTGTATAAGATAAGATCAAAGATTAATTACTTATTGGACCTAAGTCATTGTAATCATGAGCCTGTAATAATATCAATCAAGTGGTCATCGACACCTTTCTAGTAGGTTCGCAATTAATCAACTGCGTAGAGCATCTATGCTATACAGCGTCAACTTTTGACAAAAAACAATGGTTCGGCCAAATGTTACCTTCTCCACCCTTAATTATTAATTTACAGCCAGACGTTGTTTTATGTACGGTAAATTAATCTTACGCATCGTTCAAATAAAGTAGTAAACTGGTATTTGCTTTTTGTAGATTAAAATATTATTCTAAGGTGTTTTTTAATATACACAAAATATAGCTTAGCTAGACTTAAAGGTTATCTTACAAAGTACTGTCCTACTGTACTTTATAATTCTGATGCTTAATGTGCCCAATAATAATTATTTAATTTCGCACCCACCCTTTCTCATCATGTTCGTACCAAATTTATCACTTTATTTGTCCATTTATATTTATCAAGTCCATTACATAATCTGATATCAGCGTATTTATGTCCCAAGGACGTCCCATTCTTAGCATTCTATACAAGATCTTTTGATATATACTTAGTAATATTTATAACATCTGAGCCTTGAGAGATATTTTTAACATAAACGTATTACCTTTTACGTAGTATCTGGGATTTGTGAAGGTCGATTATTGTACATTAAATATCTTATTGTGGTATAGAGCAACATTAAGTTCATTAATGTAATTAAATGTAAAATAAAGGTAGGCATCACATCTGCAAGTGCTGTCTATACGTAACGGTTGCATCATCATTTTGGCGAATTCATGTGGCTGTTTGCTCGTTTGTCACCGTATAATATTAAAAAAAAATCGCCTACTAGCAGAATAATAGCCATCATCTTCCTGCACTTGGGAATGGGAGGTCAACACAGTTTGTACTTCTTGTTCTCTTTAAGCTCTATCAGCAATCATATCTGGGAGATTAATAGTAAAAAATAATTTGATTTAAAATTTAATCCAATATACAAATAAACAAGTCAAAACAAAATCAGGCCAATTGACAATAGTATATATGTTTGTATCCACTGGTGTATCCACTTTAATAGTATCCATAACCGAGACTGCTGTAAGGTGAAGCAGCGTACGATCCGTAACTGCCGTACGAGTAGGGGTTGGAGTATCCGGAATATCCATAATAGCCGGGGTAGCTGGCTCCGGAGTAGGTACCGTAGCTATAGCCAGGGTATACTTGAGGTCTCGCGAAGGCGAATGCCAGAATGGCGAACAAAATAACCTGAAATAAGAAAAGTTTTACTTAAAATCTTGTTGATAATACTGAGTTCGTATTCCAAATGTCTATAATAACAAATAAGGATTAGTTTTTAAAACCATAAATAGAATTCCACTCGTGTAAATCCCTTGTTAAAAGTGTTCTAGTTAAGAGTTCGATAAAGACTGGAATATTCGTTTAATAAATTACTAACACTTATACTCTTAATGTCTGTTTAATATATTACCAACACAGTTACTACGATAAAACTTAAAAAACTCAACTCTAAGCTAAATATTAAATAATTAAACACTCAAAGAGGGTTTTTAAAAAGTTTAAAGTAATATATAAACTAGTTCACTACTTACCAGTTTGCCGAACATTTTGATATTGTGTATCTGTAAGCTTGTTGAACCTTAGCTTGCAAAGAATTGTACTACGAAAAATTATAATTTACTTCAATATTTATACTGCCTTCGTGTCCTTGGAGCGTCTTCGTCCATAACGGACAAAAACAACACGAACACAATGATTGGGAACGTATGTAAATCGGGTGCACACTACGAGAGATATACGAGGTCCACATCGACAATTAGGTCGCCTTTGTCTCGACTCAAACTATTCGACATTATAAATACAATACCTGATACGAATATAGTAACAACATAAAACTTTATTGCATCTGCATTGACTATGCCTAAATATGTCTAATCGACAATACCTTAAGAGACTTTGCAAAAATATCACATTATTAAAATTACGCACAAGTTAAGCCGACTAACAAAAGAATAATGGTTTGTCATGTATGTAAAACATATTGATATCTATGTTTTGTCAAAGATAATTAGAGATGATGATATGTTTTATATAGGAATTTTGGTTTCAGAAACCAACCATTAACCGATTATAACGAATGAGGTGTCATTCGATTCGTCTATTTTCGTCCGTTGGATTTTTGAAGTAACATATCGTCTTATTATAAGTGAACAAAGATAGACTTTAACCAACCACATCATTCCAAAAAACCATAATCGTCGTTAAATGTGATTTCATTAGTAAAGAACCGCATCAAATAATATTTTTGAACATATATTTAATTCGAATATAACGCAACTGTAAATACGTAATCTAATTTAAATTATTCCCATCGAGAGCTTTTTCTACAATTCTACAATATGTAAGCCATAATAAATCGTTATTGCTAACACGAATTTAGTGGGTGTGAAATTCTTGCGATATTTATTACAATTTCTTTGACATTAATTTCGCCATATCAAGGACATCGACGAACAACTTTTTATCCCTTCATATTTTTAATATTATTATATTTTTTACGAAATGTGTTATGTCTGCGAATTTGAATATAAACATCTTTACCTTGGATGCAAAAAATATATAATTATATATTTGGGTTATGGATTTAAAAACTCTTCATCCATAAAATTTAGGATTAAAAACATAAATTACTTTTTATCGTATTAAAGTTTATTTTATTTCGATTGTAGTATTCTATTTACAAATCGATTCTAACTACTACAAGTCTGCTACTAGCTTAATTTGTACACTATACTATATACTTACACTTACATACTTATTTACTTATTATATTACGTAATATTAGTATTCTTAGAACTTTATATCTAAAATGTAGATTGAATGGACTGGTGTGTTTTGTATTTAGACCACTTAACCTATCAGGAGCAATCGTGGACAAATGTTAGTTTATTTATATTCAAACCAAAGAACAAACGATTTCGATTCGTAATACAAAAAGATCGTCCAATAGACTTGGAACTGTTCAGTTTTAAACTCAAAGCCAGAAGTCAAAAAAGCTCTTCCATCGAAGGTGGCGACAGTTTTCTATATCACTTTATGACTACATTGTTACATGTATCCGTGTTACATGCGTCATAACATTAACAAGCCTTTTATCTAATCTTTAGGGTTCATTGAACCGTGTTATTGTTCCCTGTTATTGTCTTGTAGATGAATAGCGTGTGACAACGCACATCAAAGATCAAGGCTAATAATGTCGTATGAGCTTAATATTAAAGCTATACTATGCAAGTATAGCAAGAAATCTGTTACGTGTCATGTTCACTAAGCGAATTTACTAAGCATATTTCTTAACATCTTATTACAATACGTTATATCTTTGATTTGGACGTTTTTAAAATAGTCTTAACTAAAAAATTAAAATGTCAATTATATCTGTAATAATAAAATTTACGCTAATAAAACGCACATAATTTGTTACGTTAATAAAACTTAAAAAAATATAAGTAGTCATTAGAATTCATAAGTAATATCTTACGGATAACGTAATATTGTTAGATTTTTTTATTTCATTTTTTCATTTATTTCAAAACGTAAATTGTAATAAGCTGTTGCCAGGTTCGCAAACGTCCTTTACAATCTTTACGATGCCATAGAGTTTACTGTTTTATTTCTTTTGGTTGTGGCGAAAGAACTAGGACTGATGGCATCCTATTATTTTGGATTTAAACTTAAATATAACAAAACAAACCATACTATCTTTTCTAAATATGCTGTAGAACGTTTGACATCAGTTTATATATTTTTTATATTATATTATGTTTATTGTAATCAACTTCTTTCATTTATCTTTAATTTTAATATTAAAATACTAAAATACAGTAGATATATTAAGAAATTTTAAATCCAATGAGAAAGTCGTAAAGATTTTCCTATTTCTTCTAAGACCTTAAAATGAATCAAATACAAAGTAGGTAATGATTCTTACATTTATGGAATTTTTTTTAGAAATCATAAAATCGCTCTATAAAATCTTCTATATTCAAAACGTAGGGAATTAAACATTGCGTAACCTGTTAGAAACTCCAACATCAAATCTTTCTTTTGTTGCTTCGATAAATACTGAAAAACACTTTGAACGATATAAAAGCTATTTTTAAACTAGAAAACACATGGAAGCCAAGTAATTTCGCCTTTGAGAATGAAACAAAAAAAATGTCCCCGTACTCTTAACGCTCCGCTTTAGAGTCGATCTCAAAGAAATCAAAGATTCTATACATTTTAGCGTTTTTCCATGGAACATACTTATAAAAGCATCCTTACTTAACATTCCCACTGCATGTCGTCTGTAACTTGAGTACAAAATCGGACCTCACAAGATTAAGTTATTCCAAATAGAAGACATCGCTTAATATAGAAAACTTACTGTCTCGTACTTGTAAAACATCGATATTAAGGCTCTGTTGTTAAGCAATGGACTTATATACGGGTCCAGATTCCACCATGTCCCAACATTTCTTATTCGATTTTCGAAATTGCATATCTGCTAAGAAATTCGGATATAAGTGTGAACAAATCCGCATTGAGCAAACAGGGTTTATGTACAACTCGGTTAATCAAAAAAAAATCAAACACACAACAAAATTGTTAGTAAAAGTGAGATTAGTCATAATTACTATATGAAATTCATATAAGCTGAATCTTTTAAGACATTTCCTACACCAAATATTGCAAACAATACAATTGCGACCTAATTAATAACGACGAAAGAATGTTTTTTTTAATCAAGTCGTCCTATCAATTGTTCTTACAATTCAGTGGCCAGTGTCATAGACGCTACAAGGAGGGTACACGGCCTTCACAACCAAGGTCTCTTTCCCGGATGTTGTACATGCCTACGCCATCCTGATACATACCCTATTTTGGTATTAACTCTTGTTAAAATGAGGACATTGTATTGATAATTTTTTACAAGTAAAATTAAAGACCTGTTAATAGGCGAGTTTCTGTTTTTTAGTTACAATATTTTAATTAATAAAGACATGGTAAATTTATTTAATTTTATGTTAATTTAACATTATAATGGTTTAATTGCTTCTAACTTTACCTTCAAATTGTTTATTGTATATCAATCGTTATTACATTATTGTATTTTTGTTGTAACCTTTGTGATGTGTTTTATATCTTAAAGGAAGTTCATTAGTTTTTTTTTAATTAGTACAACTTGTTTGGTTTATGATAAAATAATAAGATATAGTTTTTTTCCTTTTTAAAAAATCTAATAGCAACATTATTCCAGATTACGATTTTAGAAGTTTTACAACTTTGCAAAATCCGAAAAAAAAGAAGATAAAACTCAAATATTTCAAATTTATTTTTCTATGAAATCTACAAAAAATATTACGATTCTGAAGTTTTTGTCACTTGACGTTGCTTTTATTACACCCAGGAAAAAAATAATTTACTTTATAAAATCGTATTTGGATGGGAATAGAACCTCAGTCCATAACACAGCAATCCTGACAAATTTTGTACACATGCGGTTTGTACTTTAGGGTCATATATTGAATGTATTTCAATTTAACCGTATGTCAGGCTTAATGTCTCAAACAGGCTGTCATTATGACAGGTGAAGCGTTTACGTAACATAATACCGAAATAATACATCGGCCATACACGCAAAGGATTCTAGTTCACGATTACGTAATTCAAATACTATTCGAATATGATGGATACTGTTAGAGTGCGGTTACGCAACGGGATAGCTTGATAGATGTTGTGTACGATGAACAAATTTATATGTATTTAGGATATGTTTGTGTAGATGAGGTTGCGGTTTTGATAACACTACTTCGAGGAATAAGTAGTTTAACTTAATAAGTTAACATTGTTCGAATCGATCGATATGTTCAAGTAGATTTAATTTGTGTTGTTGTTCAACGTTGATCAAAGTCTTAAATGGTAATATACCGTCTAGATTGATGAAATATACAACAAGAATGGTATTAAAAGCATACGAAAAACTGATGTACGTCATAAGGAAAACATGCTTTTGACAACACAATTGCCTGTATTCTTAACTGTAGGCCTAGCACAAATAATTGTGACAAGCGTTATCGTATAGTGATCGAACAAAATTTGTGCAACGTCCCGCTTAAGTTAAATACACCAAATCTCGTAATAAATTTTATGATGACGATACAAAGGCGTAAACATGCCGTAAACATTATCTAGGCCTACCGAAGTCACACCTTAAAGTAAATCGAAAATAAACGTTAACAATTTGAGTTACGTCAATAAATATTTATTTATATAAAGTGAGTTCAGGTTCGTTTTCAACAACAAACCTTCGCACATTGAGCTAACACGAATGACGAGAAATCGTATTTTATACCCGCGGACAAAAGTATCGTAGCAAAGGTCAAAATGTTATTAGGTCTCAAGTATCGTACGATTTAGCCCTGTGATTTTCCTATTACTGAAAAAAAAATTGTTTAATGCCTTACTTATACGAAACTCTGAAACATATCAGATGAAATAAAAATTAATATTATACTAATAATATTAATTTTTGTCAGTATGCAATTGTTTCAATTTTATAAATTAGTGAATTGTGTTTTATTGATCCAGAAACTGGTACATATTCATCAATCATTGTATGGTTAAAAACCCGTATCGAAGTTAAAAGATAAAAAAGTCCGTATGTAAACCGACACACATACAAATGTTTTCCGTTTTTCACTCTTTGTAACTTAGCTATCATGTTTATTTGTACATAAGTATTGTTGTATGTGTCATATTAGAGCTTATAAAAAGCAAACACGTTCCATCTGTCTGTTTGACCTTGATTTTTTTGCAATATTAATTTACAATGCTGGTCAACTTATTTTTTGTAAATACATCGTATCTTGATATACTTGAATAAGTTTGACAAAAAATATTTTGTAATAATTGTTAAATGACATTATTTTAGGTTTATATTATATACAATGCAATAAATCCAATTACAAAGAAAAAAATGTAATTCAATTAATTTAAAAAATCTTCCAAAATTTAAAATTAAAAAAATTATAGCTAAATTGGTTTTAATGTATGACGTCACAAAGTCATTCTCAACATTTACATATATACAACACAGCAAATAATAAATAAAAAAGTTAAATATATAACCTATGTATATTCAGTATATATAGCCTATTGTGTTTTGAAGCAACATTAAAATCATAATAGATTTATTAACATTGGTTACCAAAAACATGTACGGTCTTAGTACAGCTACTAAAGAACATTAAAACCATATAAATATTCTAATCTGACCATAAGCATAACGAAGTGTTTAAATATAATTAAAAATATTTAACTCTCATTTACATAACCGTTGTGAATATTTACGTCTTCCGTAGGTTCAATGAAAACTTACTGCGCGTGGGAAATAAGTTGTTTTGATTTGAAAATACATACTTTGTTTTTCCTCTCGAATTAACACATATTCGACAATTATACAATGCGTTCACTATAACATGGTTTCGTTCCTGCAAAAGTCTACTCTAACCATTATTTTGATGTTTACATTCAACTATTTGTAGAGTTAGCGACGAATTCTTCTATCTTTGTTAACCTAACTAGAATAATTCAAAATATAGACTACTTTTGTATACCGTACAAATAAGCAGCTAAGACGTCAATGATAAATTTAGAAGAATTGTACAAACTTACGGCGATACAGTACCAAAAACTGTTACATTTAAGAGTTATCATCACAATACTAATACGTTTATTATGGTTAAGAGCCTTAATTCTTTAATTTTTAACCACTTTTCCATTGTGCAACAGTTAAAGATATCGTTGTCGCATAACATCCGGTGACACGCTTACTCTACTTCCTAGAAAAAGTATAAAAAACTCTCGGCTTCATGAACCGCATTGCAATAATTAAAGTAAATTAAAATCGAGACTAATGACGAATGCATTTTAATTAAAATGTTTCAATTCATTTGGCGCTCGCGAATCATGTTTACGTATTTTATTACGTAGATTGGTTAAGAATAACGTGATTGATTTGTGACTTGATTGCACGTCACGTGCCTCGGTTTCTCGCGACACTTCGCGCTTTGAGAGGCCGCGTGACTCACACCTTCACGCGATATCGAAATGTAATTTGGCGACAAAATCAACGAAGGTGAAATGGCACGAGATGTTGTTTAATTACGTATTTTAGACCTTTCTAAACGTGTTCTCTTTGCAACGTGTTAGAGTCACGCTGAAATTAAAATAAACAAATGTTTTGTTACTCTTTCACACGGGTTTTAAGACGAGGATGATATAAGTAACTGCGAAGTTGTATGTTTTAATAAACACGTTCCTTTAAAAATTATGTGTAATCCGTCAACCAACCAATCCAATCCAAAAAAGTGCAAGTAACCGATTGATTGCGCTAAAATATCTGCCTATAGACATATTTAACGAGCTTCAAATGCATTATGCTTATGATTTGTTAGGTACTTACTTATTTTCTACTACAATGCAGATGAAATATCCACTAATTAATATGACGCGGCGCAGAAATAATCTATTTGCATCGTTAGGGTTACGCTGAATCTAATCCCATCGCCAGTAGTAGTATAACAAATAGAAAATGATAAACTGCGTCACCAACACTTGTATTTAGAACCATATAACACATGACGCGCCGTTATTGACGCCGTTATAATATTATTCATATTGCATAATACCTCAAGCAACAGACATCCTGTGTATAAATAGATTTGGAAGCATAAGCTGCGGTGATAATGGTTTTCATAGATATTTCTATCTTATAATAGAATTCCGAAAGTAACATTGTTTGTTTTTACATGTGCATAATACGATAACTACAAATTTTGAGGATTTATAATAGGATAAAGGAAATACATAATAATTATTTAAAAAGTTGGTTAAATATCCATTCTTTTTGATGAAATAAAGATTTATGTTTAAAATTGGTTAAATTTAGTAAACAAAGTGAACAATCGATAAATAACCTTTATATTTCAACAGATACCCTAAACAACGTAGACGATCTTAAGCACACCTAAATAAATATATTTGTACACTCCCTGTTGTTAACTTATCCCTATGTTTATTAACTTTAGTCAGAATCTATCCCTGTCCATGCCAGATCATTATAAAATTTGTTGTTAAACTATCAAAATTCAGCAATGTTTTAGAGTAAGGGTATTGCTATTGGCAAAAAGCAGGCGCTAAAAGTTATTGTAAATATATCCTGTTCTCTCCTAAGGCTAATTTGTTAATTTTAGTTTAATGGTTGTAAAAATCTATAAAAATACATATTTATTATTTCCATATATAATAATATAGAAATATTATCTTCATAGAAAAAGGATATTTTATTATAAAATAAGGATTAAAATACATATGTACGTGCGTAACGTAATAGTAAATTGATACTGGCTTACCAACTAAGTTGACAATTGGCTCAATTTACGTGGCCCAAAAAATAAGATTAAATTAAAGTGGATTTTGATGTCTTATCTTATTTATAACCCGAAAAAGCCTTTTAGTGATCTTTGGGTCACTAATTTAGTTTTTAGGTCGGGATTTAGTTCATTTTAACTTCAAGTAAAAAAGTCAGTAACATTTTTTTATAACTTTTAACACAATTTATCTCGATAGTAAAACATATAAACACATCACAGGGAACTACAAATAATTTTATTACTAAATATTCAGTTTATTAAATATTCTTGAAATTTCTTTGTAGTAAGAGCCCTCGACTTTATCGGAAAAGATGCTTGACATAGAAAATGCACTATCAACTAAAAGCGCTTTACATAAGACTTTGTTCTATTTACGACACACGAACTCCGAATAACAAATTCAAAAATCAAACTATAAACTTTTATTAAAATAACAGTAACATTATCAGTGATAAATATTAGAAACAAATTAAAAAAATCACATAAGTAATTACCACAGTATTTAACACAGGAATTTGAAACTTTCCTTTCATATACTTAAGACTGATATTGCAACTGCAAATCTTTTTTTAATCTGAATTTATAAACATAAAAGCCAACACCCACTCAAACATGCCACAAGCAATCCTTCTCGCTTCCAACGTGTCATAAAATATTTAATATCGTCACTCCTCTAAACATTATAAATATAAACTTTCCGTATGGTAATTTAAGGCAACGGGCAAAGAACAATATAAAATATTAGGTTTCAAAGTACTATTCGTCTTGTTCACCTTCACATAAAATAAGATTTAAGTTATTTCAAATGATTAAAAATAATTCTATCAAAATAATTTACGTAACTAGTAGACATTATCATTATTAAAAGAAATATTAACTTTAAGTTTTCTTTCACAAATCTAAGAGACGAGAAGTCAGATATGCAATAATAAAGTTTTTATGTAGTCTGAATTATGTTGAAATACAGGAAACGTCAGTACTACATAGTGTAATATGCCTTTGGTTCTCGGTGTTTCAGATAATCACACATGATGGAAATGCTATTAATACTCAAATATAAAATCATATAAGCGGCCTTTATATGACCGTTTTAGATATGTAAATAACAAACCAAAAGCACAACCCAAAACGTGCACTTCTGTGACATATTGCATACAATAGAACATGAAATGTAACCATCGTATTTATATAAATGACTCCTAAATACACCACAAGCCACGTCACTAATGAATTCATTATCAACTCCCTACTTGAGGTGAGCGCTTATAAATAGACTAGCATTGTTATAATCAGAGTGTCGGATTAAATTTTAGTATCCAACTTCAGTTTAAGTGCGTCAGTGTAAGGGCATAATGTATGATGCAACAGCGCTATAACGCCTTCAGTGAACACGGCGCTAGCTGATTATATTATAAATGCTACAGAACTTTAGACTCTCCAGCGAGATGCGGCTACGGTCGGGTTGTCTACTGCGAACGTGCTAGTACGTGTGTATACAGTAGCAAGCTCGAAATCCTCATCGCGCATGCGCCATTTTATCTATATAAGGAGCCCACCGACCCTCCCACCAACAGTTTACGACTCGACATCGTAGAACGCTCTTCACTCTCTAAACTAAAATTGTTTTGCGATAAACGGAAAAGTTTAGAACAACAAAATTCTTTGCGTTAATGTTCTAAAGTTTTGCTCGATAGAGTTATACAGTTCTTCGGATATAGAAAGTGCTGCAACTAACGAACTTATGAAAAACAAGCTAAGTGTCGATTTTGCTGACAGCGGAACGTTCGTCGGTGATCTGCCGGTGAACAAAGTAGTGCAGCAAAGGACAACCAAGTCTCAACCGCGGCGAGAATCAGTGGCGCCGAAGATCGTGGTGTGCCCGCCAGCAGAAGATATGCCGGAACAAGTCAACGCACCTCGGGGGGCTCGGCTGTTGAAAGCTCTCAGCCGTCGTCTATCGCGACGCGCGAATGACGCCGATTCCTTGGGCAGCTCGAGCAGCAACGACAGCATGTCCTGCGAAAACCGCACCGACGACCGCTCCTCGTGCTCGGCGAGCGACTCCGGGAGCGACGGCTCCGAGCACCGCCGGCGGCATCGCTCCACCGTCTCCCTACGTCGCGTCTTTCAAAATCTGAATTTAACATCGCGCTCGCAATCCAGCTCGCCCACCGAGAGACAACGCCAACCCAAGAAGCAGCAGCAACCGAAACGTATTCTACGCCCGCCGATCACGTACACATACGTCCGCGGCCTCTCCGGCCTGCCCACGCAGAGGGTACCCAGACACACCGTCTGCTGCGCCACCTTGGGCTTGAATCGGTAAAATGCGCCTAAAACATTTTTAAACGAACGAATACGGGCAGAGGTCAAGACTGGTTAAGAATAAAGTATTGTTAAAAAGTTGGAATGATAAATTCTTGTCATATCAATAGAAACAGGTATTCAGGACCGATGCGACGTTGTCTTCGGCGAGGACCAAGTTTGGGGAGGCTTCGAAGCGAGTATTTTTATTCGGGAGTTTCCTCCGCGCGGCTGTAATCACTCAACAACGGAGCTGTGAATATTTTATTAAGAGAAATAAATAAGACTGGGAATACAGATACGAAGATAACAAGAAAGAAATGATACAAAATCCCTTTTAAACAATTAGAAACTTTAAAATGTTTTATGTATCCTGTATTGTAATTTTCCATGCACCTCATTTAGGTAACCATCATTGTCTAATAATTTTGATGATGTAGATTGTATTTTCCCGACTTCTCATGTAAATATTGTTTATCTCTGAATATGATGACATGTGAAATTTAAGAATACAAATGAGGGTGTGAAGGATTATACATTTCTTGTAACCAGAACATAGTGCCTTTCCATAACTTAAAAATTATGTATAAATTATTGGATATACTACTTGATCATAATTGTATACTAAAATAAAAGTTAACTGTTTTTAATGAACTCATCCTTTTTATCACTTACCAATTCCAACACTATTTAATCAAAATTTTCGAATCAAATCTTAACATATGAAATCTTACACGTACAGGTGTATGAAAGTGGATGAGTGGTTGAATTATTGTTCAGTAGTATAAAGAGGTTGCTATTATTATTTAGATAGTATAAATATTAAATCGTTTAGCATAAGTCATTTTTATTGTATAAAAATTTGGTAACTAATAAACACTACAAGAATTATTTTAAACTTTTAATTCATCTCCTATTAATAACAAAACAATTAAAAAATTACTTAGTAACAAATTCCTAAGCTTCTAACTGTTTTTCACGAACTTTCATTGCTTCCATCCATACCATCTCGTTGGCAATCCACAACCGTGTAGTTTTTACCGAATTTTCTTCCTCGCACAGCCGCGTAGTGGAATGGTCTGTCCTCCGCGGTATTTCGAAAACTCTACGACTTAGGGTCTAGCGGTTCCTCTGGTCTTGAAGATGCCCATGGGTGTCGACGAACACCTCGGTGTTCCCACTGCTCGTTTATTCTTATAAAAAAAGCTAATTAGTCTAGAGCGTCAGTGGCCTAATTGTTATGCCCTTAACCAGATCGGACCGTAATCTACACGTCCAGGTTCGATACCCATACCATGAATTAATGTGTTTTTCGATTTTCATGTATTGGAAATATTATAATACATACAAACATGTTTCGGAAATCTGAAATTGAGTTAAATATTATACTATTTATTAAAATAAATGTTTGTGCATTCAACAGTTTACTACGGAATGAAATGGAGATAACACAGATTTAAATTTACTTTACTCCATCTTAAAAACATTGAATTGAATGCAGACTACTTAAATATTGCTTGATTATTGTGATGAAAATAACCCAAAAAGTTGACAAAACTTAATACTAAATTTTGTAATACAGACATTAACTTATTACAGATCAACATTAACATCGTGTATTCATTGTTTAAACCACAAGTTCTATGGGAATATGTGCAACATTATTATTACATTTGGATATATATTTCACCTATACTTCATTATTACAATCCTAATACTTAAACTTCCTTTAGTCTATTTGTAAAATAATACTTTCATAGAAAAAATAAAGGTCAGCTAACTTGATTAACTTAGTTTTTTTTAACAAATAAAGCATTCCGCGGCAAATTAATGGTAGTTAAAAATCTTACTTATTGACTTAAAGTAAGATTTTTAACTCTGTGCTTCTTTAACAGAGAACACTGCAAGTATCGCGAAGACAGTAAAAAATATGATAGGTCGCTACACCCACTGACAGATAACAGATGCGGGTGTCTTCAATCCGCGCAGTTCCACTAATTAACTTCACACACGTGTTTAACGCCTACAACATCACGTGAAAAACTCAAACATGTCACCGCAGTACTGAATAACTAAAAAAAATATGTATCTATGTTACCGTCAAGAATGTAATTGGTTATTTTGAATAATGCCCAGGAATTTATTACATAAACCGTACCGAAAAATTAATTCGCATACTTGACTGATTTCATTATTTCTTAATTAGCGTAGGGAACTGTAAGGAATACAAAAGTTAAATATCTAGTAGAGTTTCTACTGCTTTATTTTCTCAGGGGGTTCGATGGCAGTTTTTTAAAATAAAAAATATACCCAGTTCGGGGTAAATGACCTACGTGCATCTATCGATCCGGAGCCTGAAACTTCCGGTGTTACGCCGACTGCCTTTTGATGCACCTGTATTTAAACATTGTTGTTGATATCATTCTAGCTAAATTAATAAATACCTAATTAAAGGAAAATAGCTATTACTCTGAAACGAGTACATCGACCTTATGAATGTTTCCATTGTGTCTGTTACTTTAATTGGCAGCCCTATGTTCAATGTATATATTATGTAGACAGCTAAATTAACGCCAGGCGATTTGAATTATTTCCAAAGAAAAAAAGATTTTTATCTTAGTTTTTCAATCAAATTTGATACAAATCACCATATTAAAAGATTATCTTTTCTCTAAAATCATTTAGGATATTCACCACAGCGTTTTTAAATTAAAATCTAAAAATAATGAATGGATATCGGATTTAGAGAGTATCCAATAGCGAAAGACCTCCAACAGCTTACACTGAGCCGGTGAAGGTTGTCACAGCGGAATATCTCATGGTCCCAACTTACACACACATACGAACGCCGAAGTCAAACACAGCTGTGTCCATGAGCGTACCGCTTCCATTGAAAACTTACCAAACAACCCTGCAAAAGATTCCTATGTTAATTCACTATGATATCAGTGTGTCGACTGCACAACATTGGCGGCGCAGTGTACCATTTCCTACGTCACGACTACCCCATTTTGGGTTAGTAGGTCACAAGAGGGGAATGCATTGGATCCGCGGGGTGGGGGGGTTAATTTTTTAACCTACCTCAGTGACGTCACTGAAGAGCCTTGGACCCCACTGTACCGCAGTGTATGAATTATGAATGAATAGATCGATTGTTCGATATAGTCATTATACATTTTAATTAAGTATTTACACAGTAAACTTGACTAAATATGGATAAATCTGTTAGATTTACAAATTCAACTGTGGATCAAGAAACGCGCCAAATGTATTTATTTATTTATTAGACAACTACACACAACAGATAAATTATGCAACATTGACCAAAGTAATACAATATACAACACAATAAAACTGATAATTTATCCAATAACAGGTGTACAACATTCATACAAAACAAACAAGTATAAAATACACAAAAAAAACCCTTAAACCTCAGTTATTTTTTATTAGTTTTTTGTTCTAGAATATTTATTAATAAATAAAGGATTAATTGTCCACATGGGACAAACAGATATAAACTTAAATACTAACTTGACATAAACTTTAAATAATATAATGTAATGTAATGAAATGGATCTGAATAAATGCTTATTATTATTATTATAAAAAAGGATTAATTGTAAATTTTGAACATCCTTAAGTAACCTTCGCAATAGGAATAATTTTAGTCATAGGCATGTTACATATTTCGATTAAAAGCAGTGACATTTATTCGAAAACCCATTAAACATGTATCATAAATGCGATGCTTGCCGTGGAAGCAACATGCTCTGCGAGCTGTTAAATGCCACTTATAAATCTATTTATAGCTCACACAATAGACTACACCAATAGTTCGTTGCCATTTAATAATAAAGAAAGATTTTTCAATATATTTGGGCCGAAAAGTTTAGTGCAATGACGTGAATCTAGTACGTAGTTTTTTCGATTCACAAGTTGCATAACAAGCTTACTTTATGACGATGCTAACATAAAACATAGGTATATTTTATTAGAAAATTTTATTGCTATGATATTTTTCTTCTACCAAACATATTGTTTTTGTTGTAGTCCTTGTTATATTTTTACACCTGTGAAAAAAATTGTACGTGTATTGCAAATAACGTGACAAAATACTGAGTCGCTAAAAGTTTGGTATACAAATTAATTGAAAGGTAATTTATTTGAACAAACATCGACTCGTGACTGTGGATCACGCAGCGCGGACCTCGAGCGCGAAACGTAGGGCTTCCTCTGACGTACACCGTCTCGGCGAATGTTGAAAAATGTGACATTACACTTTACGTAACGGCAAAACTTTCATGTATCTTTTACTTTTATTCTTATTACACCTAATAATAGATTTTTACTTATAAGTAATTTAAAAATACACGCACTAATTTCGAGATGCTTCAAAAATAGTGTGGTAAAATTTTAAAAAGAAAATGTAATTTTTTCATAGAAAAGTTCTTACATGACCAATCTCTATTTGTCATCTAAGTACACAGTAACAAGATACAATGTAATTAATTCTAACATTTTGAATGTGCTATCAACATTTTAAAATATTACTTTCTCGGTATGAAAGCTAAAAATGGTTAATTTAGGAAATATCCAGCAGAAATACCAATAGTAGAATTGGACATTCATTGCCCTTTCGTTAATATATGATTCTATTTATCAAACGAAGGACATGGGGAATTTTGACCTGTCTTCGATTCGTACCATTCTATAGAAATCTTCTGATGTCTACAATTTTGTATAGAAATTATTTTGATTGCTCCTTACATTTCCAAAAACTGTTTACTTCATTGTAATCATTCTGTTTACGTGAGTAGCTAAGAAATATTCCATCAAATTGGATACCCCGTCGTGTCCCCGACCTAGACAATATCAAATCAATCAAATGAGTTCTACTTATTTATATTTTATCATTCGAAGTCACATGTCGCTAATGTATCGGAATACTTCGCAAACAAAAATACAGCTTTTCATCTGACTTAACTTATAAGTAGAAAGCTAAAAAGTGCTTACGAGTAATAATTATTTCTAATATTCAAATAACTACTTCTGTTATAAGAGGGTAGCAAGCAAAAATCTTTTTCTTCTAAACATATGTTCCTCTTGAATTTAGTCTTACACTAAATTAAACTTGTTACATTAAGAATAATAAGATATCTGCCTCCGTCGTTTGATTATAATTTGTGAAATAAATTTATTTACAACCCACAGTGTGATCGCACCATATGATGCGTCATATCTAATACACAAAAAACTGTGTATGGCTCATTACGTAGAGTAAAATATCATAATTTTCCGTCGTACAAAGAAATATTGACGTCACACAGACAGCCTGTTAGAATACAAACTAAGGATGTTGTCGCCTACACGGTTTTAGCTACGCCGTAGCGAGCTACGTCGTAGCCGGGAATACTGCGTAGCGATTAAGCTTGTATTGATGCCGTCGTAATTAAGACGTTTACTTAATTACATGGTTCTAATGACCTTATTTGTTTTGTATGATGTAAAACTTAAAGGGTTAAATGTAGGTAATCTTAGGAGAAAAATATTTACGGCGTATACAAATTACGTTTTATAACATAAACAAGCGATTATTAAACCCAAATGTGTTTATCGATCTCTGTTTTGACCAAAATGAAACGAAACTTAGTAAAATCTTTAATTATAATTTATACTTTCATTTAGAAGCTCTTGTCAATAAAAATTATAATCTATTCAATAATTACTGTACTTTTGTTCAAAAAAATAACAGTATTACAAGTCAATATCCTGAAAGAAATAAAATTTACTGTAATGAAATTTATTTATTTGGTTCATTAACAAAACTACAAGTGTTCTTATATTAATTTTAAGCACAAATACAATTTTTAGGCACCATGTTTTTCTAATTAAAGACATTCTCAACGTATATAAAGTAAGAATCGGTGCATAAACAATCAAAAAATAACACGAAAGACTGTTTAAATAAAGAAAATTAACAAACAATATTAAACAAGTAACAATAAAATAGAACATAGACTTGATATAAAAAAGTATAAATACTAAAACCATTTACTTACCTGATTGTGGTTTTTTCCAATACTAAAAGCTCCATTCAATCATTTTTGCTCGGTTTCTTCCACGAGGTATCGCAGACTAGCGACAGTCAACCCGTGACGCACAGTGGTTCTCAACTATTTTTTTTACCAGCCATAAAAATAAATAATGTTTTTCGAAATGTATGTATGTTCTGATGTATATAGGGGTATGTCAATTTAAAGATGACCTTCCGTAATTTAAATTGAACCATTCACCTCGTATTTTTCCCAGAACGTCGGGGTTATTGTTTTATTAATAAAAAAAAATATTTAAGAATTTGTCAAAACAGTTATAAAGTTTGAAAACCTCTATCCGAGCACGTTTAGTTGAGTCTTGTATTGGTCACGTGTACCTTCACATTTCCTCTCAAGACGTCCATTGAATAAAAATAATGGTTCGCCGTGACGCACCCGACAAACAATAGGCTTTCCGCCTTCACAGATTTTTAACCTCGCGTCTCACTAGACAACACCTAATGAGCTTTTCTTTAAACTACAATATAACAAGCTCTTTGCTTTGAATAAAGACAGCAGCTATCTAATTTTTTTTTTCAAAGTATCGGTCCATCCAAGCGACACCCCACTTGCCAAAATCAGTCTGGCTGGTTCTGTATACGTGTAAAATAATGGTCATAATATATACATAGAAACTCACATTAATGCATAAAAATATAATTATGTCTCCGCAACACTTATGTAGTATTTTGTTTAGTTAACCTAATTGTTAGGTTAACTAAACAAAATACTACGTAATCGGCGGTTAATCGGCGATACACGATAGTCTGTTTTGTACGCTCCACACCTAAAGCCGTATGCTTGTAAGCTAATGGCGCTTTTGTATTGCTGGAAATGGAAAATGATATACGCAATGTACTTTGCAGCACTTAAGTGCTTTCTTTAAAGATACAAAATACGCAGGTTATTTTTAATTTTTGTAAAATTCAAGGTATCACTTTAATTTTAAAGGCTTAGCTAAATTCAGCGAGCTTAAAATATTTTTTTTTGTTTATGAACGTACAAATTCGTAATAACAACTAATAAAGTAACAAAACATTTATTATACTGTTACATAATCCGGTAATTTAGAACTAAATGAACGAAGTTTATAGTGATGTTTATGCCTGTTTCGTCTATACTTCGTAACTAAATTCGGCGTCTTTCAAACGACCCTTTCTCATTATAATTCAAAATTAGTCTTCGATAAACATAGGTCCATTGACATTGTTATTTTATAAAGCGAATAAAATGGAAAATACACTAATAAGCTTTCATTGTTTTCTTGTAAACGATTTAAATTGACAGAAAGGAAATGAAATAAAAATATTTTCTGTGAAAATTTGCGATAAATTTTCCATCTTGATTCTTACCGATAATTACATAAAGATGTGTTTGTGAAGTTGTTTATGCTAAAAAAGACAATGAACTTTTTATTTAATGGCCAATTTTCCTCTGTATCAAAACAATGTATCGGAGCACCAGAGATCGTTAAAATTATTGTTATTTTAGACCGAATAAAATATGATATAAAAGAGGCTATGCAGAAGATGAGATTGAATTCATATATGCGTATATGACGGCTAACAGAGATGTATATTAGAGCAATAAATGTTTTTTTTTATATTTAGAATATAAATAAAATCGACAACCCTGTTCGGGAAAGTAGTGAGTATCTTGTAGTTATTTTTATCCGACGCACAACGAACGTGGAGGGGACGTCAGCGTGCCGAACAACGTGGACTCACTTTAAGAAAATATTACAAAATATACATTTAAAAATATCTGTTCAATTTTCTGGTTAAACTTTCTCAAACTATTGGCTATTTTAATCCTTTTAGAAAATATGTTTTATATTTATATACAGATGACAAGTTGTGGAGAAGCTTAAAAATGAGAATGTTTTTAACTGTAAAGATTAATCTTATTTTTATTTTCTAATTATTTAGTTACATGATGAAGTGAAAATGTCAACGATTATTAGAAAGTTCTAACAACAATCATCTTATGTAAACCATTTTTTCAACAAATATTGTATTCATTAAAATAATTAAAGAGCTTTATCCGATTTAAATTGATAATATGCCAGGATATTAGCAAGACTTTATGACCTAATATTTTTTCTAAGGTACTTAATTTTCATTTTAAATTAAACTTTATTGCTTGTTGCATTATTTGACAAATATTTTGATGTTACTACTTTGCATTTAGACCTTTGTTATAATTTTGTCTTTGACATTGGATACACCAGTTCAGATAGTTAACTTTTCAAATCAAATATGTAACAATACATAAAGATAATCAAAAATTTGTTTATCGCAATTACACCTGTTTTTTGGAGACAATAAATCATGAGAAGAAACCCGTAGAGCGCATTAATCGTGCGAAGCCATAAATGTGCAGTTATTAAAGTTTATGATGCTGTGTTACTTGCCGTGGAACTGGAGCTAGGTCGTGTCGTAACCTTACCGTTGTGCTTTTTTATTCTAGCGTACTAGAACAGAAATTACACTCATGACCTAGATACAAAAGCAAAACATAACAATCATAGCAATCAATGCTTGATTAATTAATACATTGGTTGCTTATATTTACGCGTGGACTTAAATACACATTGTAATCAATCAATTTCACGAGCTTCATCGCGTTTTTTCAATATTCTTTAACTCTACGTTTACACTGCTGCACTTAATTATAATTTTCATAAAATGACACAATTTGAAAAGTGAGCAATAGCATTGCCAAGGATGAGATGCCAAGATGATGATTGAAAGACATATCCAGAAATATACCGAATTTAATAACATGATACTCTTGTACAATAATAAAAAATCTTTTTAATTGAAAATTATTCTAGGAGAGAAACCGCTGTGCGGACCTTTTGCTAATGATTATTTAAAAATAGAGGTAGTAAAAAAGAAATAATAGAACAAGGTAGAGAAATGGTGACATCTCATTATGAACACTAGCGACATTCCTGTAAAATTTTGACTGATAATTAGGTTAATTAATAATCTGGTCCCTGTTAAATAGAAGCGGTTACGAAGGCATTTCCATTACAAAGGCTCATTGAATAAATCTTCAATGAATCGGTCGCGGCACCGGGCGCACGGCGCACTCCATCCAAAGGGCACGACCCGCAATATTTGTGTCAAGGATGCTTCTATAAATAGAAATTTCGAATTATCAAGCCCCATCTGTTACTTTACTTTCAATTGCGCTAAGCCATACTTTAAACTGTAAAATTCAATCTAATACGATTCAGAAACCGTATTAATAACAATTAAATCATATTGTTTAATTACGATTGAAACAACCGATGTTATGCCTTTTTGTAGGGTTCCAAGGTGTGAAGTATTCACCTATATAATTTAAAATTCATGGGTATAGTCGGTTGTAATATTTTTACTGGCAATACCAGTGTGCATGGCTGCATACATATTCAAACTAGTAGACAGTGGTTGTATGTAGATGATATAAGATGTCTTTGATTAATAATATCTTAACTAAATGCTAAAGAATTTGATGCTCTAATGTTTGTACGACAAATGACACAAACCGTTGGTTTCTGACACGAAACATATCGTCATCCCGGTCATTATCTTTGATAAAACGAGAGATAACAAGTATATGTTTAAAGGAAGGTTTTGGTCTAAGAAACTCACGGCAAATCAAGTATAATTTAGTAATAAACAATTAGGTTTCTATTTATCAGTTTTCGAAAAAGAAACTATCACTAGGCCATTACAATATTCAAGTAACATCTGTTCTAACTTCAAAAGAAGTCTCTACAGCAGATCGATCACCGATTTTTGGTTTACCTGGAAATAAAATTATTATATCGCAAAATCACGTGACCTTAATAAACCTGCCATATTATAAATAGAAGGAACGACAAGAGAAATGACCTTTAACTCCACAACCACATGGACCTGCGACCTCGGCAATTGTATCTGTATGAGTGAAGCAAGGTGAAGCAAGAGGTGGGGCTGGGTGCACGTACCAACAAGGCTGTGATCCACTTTTGAATGGGCTCGAGGAGGCTCGGCATGACGTCACGGGGGCGTAGCGATGACGTCAGTGCCAGAAACTAGGTCGGCCGGTCAAAGACCCGAAGCAGCATTGCAGTGTCCTTGTATCCGATGCAATAAGCCATAACTTAAAAATTTAATAAAAAATACGTGTAAACCATTAAAACATCAGACTTATTATAAAAATCCATCGCTTTCTATCTCACGAGATATCCTTTTCTTTAAAGTAAAATTAATTCAGTAGTTTCAAAGTTTTATTGTATTCGTAGAAATATTTAGAATGTTTATATTGTTTTAATAATATTCATATAATGAAACAAAAATTATATTCTATCAGTCAATTTTATAGACTGCGACCTCATTCAAGTCTAATTTGCCGTAAGTACTGTAAAAGTCATGAACCTTAACATTTATGAGCTTGTTTTGTTATAAATTGATAATAAAAACAAATAACGATATCCAAGAGACGTTTAATTTATGAAAAAAGTTATTCTTATTTCAAATACATGAATATATTAAAACAACCCAATGAAGCTACACTCATGCAAATGAAGCATTTAAAGTAAAAAAAATTAAAATGGATAAAACATTTCTGCTACAAGATATATTTTGTTGCTAACTGTAAGTTTTTACATTGAAAAATTCAATTTAAAAATAATAGATCAAAAAACAAAAGTGCAGTGCATATTAAATTTGAAATTTCGCACTTATACCGTTTCCAGTTAGGCCGGTATACCAATTTTACATTGAGCGTGCGAACTGGGTCAGAGCTTGCAGCAGGCCCGGGGACGATCGATGTGCCGGCATCAATGAGCACCGGCTTCAACTTGCGCCAAAGACCCCGACTATAAATAGACCTCAAGGTGCATGCGCTCTTAATAAAAAAATCCAAATAAAAACGACGGTTTCATAATTCCAAATTAGCAATTATGCACAAACTGATGTTAACTATAGTAGTAATAGTAGGAGTTACTTTACCGATTTGGATAATTTATTTAATCTATTTAAAACTAGCTATCGCCCGCGACTCCGTCCGCTTGGATATATAAAAAAAATAATTACTGTAGCCCCAACCATCCATCCATCCACATCACATCCATCTAAACATTCGCATATATAATATCAGTAAGTTAAATAAAAAGCAACTCTTCAAAGCATAAATTCGAAAAAATGAATAAATAGGAATATTCTATGTCCGTCTCCTGGCTCTAAGCTCGTTCCTCACCAATTTTCAGCCATATCGGTAAAGCCGTTCTTGAGTCATAAATAGTGTAACTAGCATGACTTTCTTTATACATACTCGTATATACAGATGTTAGAGGTAATATAGAGCTGCAGTAGTCTTTTTTGTCTAGGTTTCTGAGACCAAAATCTCAAATTTAGCCTTGTCTTTCTTATTTGACCAAAGAGAGATAATTATCTATATGTTTTAAACGGAGTTTGTGGTCTCAAAACCCACAATAGGTCTGCTTAGAGAGATTTAACAAAATTACACACCATCTCCAGTATGGATAGTATTAAACTCAAAAATGCCTAGACTTTACATAAGCTTTTGAAATGTTATGTGGCAAGTATAGTAAGTATCGTAAGCTATATACTTAGGTTCTTTCCACGCACTTGTTTAATATTCACCAATCGTAGTCATGTATTTCTGTTATTTGATTTCTATTAAAATGGTTGTTTACATTAGCGTGACGTCAAATTTAAACGTGCTACGAATATCCGAACTGAAGCAATTTCCTATGCCCGAAGCCAGCGTAGTGTTTCACTTCTGTACCCTTTCCTGTCTTGCGAAAGCAATATTTTTAGCCGAACTATGATGTCAATGCCCTTAAAAATAATGAAAGATAAGAAGATATAAAAATAAACAGATGCGACATAAACAAAGTAACACCACAGATAACTGTAACGAGTATTTTACGCTAACTAATATAATAAGTCGAACTTTCGTTAAGTTTGACTAAATTCTATAAGTTAGTACAGACTGTTTACCTCTTGCCATGTATACTCATTTTTATTCACTACCATAAATTCAAAGTTCAAATTGTAATGCGGAATTATTTTTGATTATTGAAAATTATTAAATTTAATATAACCATAGCTGTCGCCCGTGACTTCGTCCGTGTGGAATGAAAAAAAACTTAATTAGTTCCCGGCAATTATTCGACTTTTTCTCATCTTTTAAACCTTCCCTAGACCTCCACGAACATTTCAAGACCAAGATAAGGTAAATCCGTTCAGCCGTTCTCGAGTCTTTGTGAGACAAACGAACAGCAATTAATTTTTATATATATAGATTACGTATCTTACCTTAGTTTTATGCCTTGAAATGTTTGTTAATAATCAAATAATTAATTTAGACAGATTGTAATTAATTAATTTATATTGCATAACTAATGTGAAGTTCAATAACATCTGTATGACTGACGTCATAGCTATATTGTAAGCGTGGAACGCAGCGACACTGCTACCTCCCTTCACCTATTGTATAGGTATTAACAATGACAGCCATTAGGAATATTATTTAATAATTTTCCTCTCTTCGACGTTCTAAACCCGGCAACATATCTCCCTGTGAATTTCCACTGTGGAATCATCGATACAGCAACATGTGTAATTTTTTTGGAAAAAAATGATGAAGACGACAATTTAATTTCAAGTACGTGTGTATTTCAGTTTCATTTAAGCCTGTATCCGTTAATTTGAGATTCTGAACCAATTTTAGCGAGTGAGATATACGAGTATAATTTCGTGAAATGACAATGGAATTTAGGTTTATTGTTTTTTAGGTAACAACTAGTTCTATAAATTGATTATAAATAAAATTGTTTACTTACAAAATAATCTATGAGGATAAATGTATGTTGAATGTGTGCTGAATTGTAATCAACGTGTAGTTATAAACCCTACGAGCTACGTGCTACGAGCTACGAGCTACGATTCACAGATACATGACAATTCACGGAACTGAACAACAGATAAGAGGATTAACCAAAGCTGGATTATTTACAATGTCATGTTAGATCAAAAGCTTTGTTGTCATCTAATACCCATGCGATTTGCCTTGACAAGCTTAACATATTAATTAATAATATTATCAATTCGATATTTTAATAAATAAAAATAGTTAACATCAAAGAAATGCATAAATGATTTGCCAAACATAAAACACACATATAAAAGTGTGGAACAATTTCTTTCTTTTTACAAATCAATTTTAAAGTTACAATAAAGCTTTGAGGCGTCAATCTTCGTTACCGATCCATTTTAATGCAACAATAAAGAAGCGTTTAGTGCCACAGTACAGATTATCCTTGTCCACACATAATGTATTCACCCGTGTCATTGACCTCACTTAATATTCTAAAATATGCCTATTCATAGCTCGTTCACCAGCATAATGTACTGCGAAAGGCATTGAAAAAGCTGTGTCATCGTAATAAATAAATTAAAAACTTCTCACCTTACTGAAAAAGTTCATTTCAAAGGCATAACATGTATTTTAAATATTTTTATATTAGAGAATGAAGCAAAATGTAAAAGAAAATCTGTATTTTTTAGTAACTTGCAAGTGTAAACAGAACACTTTTTCTTACCTGTACATGCATGTATGCTAATAAAGTAATAAAACATTATGTGCTGTATAATTTCAAAACATAAAAAAAAATTATTACCAATCCTTTACATTTGTGCTGAAACGGTTACTCGCGATTAAATCAATATTATTCGTTATTAAGTCATTTATTTTGTGTACATAATTTATTATTGATGCCATTGAACTATTAAATTCTTGTCACGTCCTTCAAATACACTCTGCGTAAGAAAATATCTTGAGAACATTGACCCTAATTTACGACGATGAAAAGGCCTTTTCCGTGAAACGCTAGTAACCCCTTAGTAAAAGCTATCGTCTTCAAAGATTCCAAAGGCACCTATAAAAACATATCTTCATATTATCAAATGACAAAAAAGTAATTGTGTTTTGATAGTGCAAAACTACAATTCTAATATTTCGCCGCAACCCCGGTGGTAAAGAGAAGTTGACAGAGATGGATTTGGGGCAAGCCTTTCATAACTATTTAACTCTATATCTACGGTCACTTGTTTGTCAGGGTCGGTATTCTAGTTACATTATCGATAAACAAAAATGAAAATATTTGTACTAACATGTCTAACTAAACATGTGTGTAATCTTTTCCTCCGCTTCAAAATTCTCTTCTGTATCTAAATAACTGAACTTGAATTCATTAACGAAAAACGGATACGATGACCCATTTCATGAGCGCCAAATACAACAAAATTCAACACCTTAAAGCGTTTAAAACAAAAAAGATGCTGGTCGATCACATATTTTCCTATTTTAGGTTTATTTTTTATCTCCATACATACCGTATGGTTACCTGAATTGTAACATTAATGTTCAGAACATTGAACCTAAGATTGGCCATTCTAATTTTGATTAAAAATCGTCAGATCAAAGACTCGAGCAATAGTCAAAACAAGTGCGGCAATAACCCTTTAACGGATGCTCAACTCGTCTACGGTCTTGTAATCAAACTTTTCCCATCAACAGTCCAAAATGCGGTGTTCGTTTCTGCTTCACAAATTGGCACAATTGCTATGCGTTTAACAGTCCCTTTACAGATATAACATAAACGAATTAACTTTAAAACGATTTGTCGCCTTCCTTGTACAAGCAATTGGCCAAAGTTCGTCGACGGTAATGTAGTGGAAAATTATTTTTTAAGAATTATTTAATAAGTCAAAATTACCTAGGCGATTCGCTTGTATCTTTATAAGAGGACTTTCCCTGAATAAAAATACTCAATAAGTTAATAAAGTAATAAACGTATAAGTTAGTATGTACAGTAATTGCGTGCGAATCTTTGTTGTGATATGGCTTTAGATAAGCTAGCTGTGTGCATATGAAATCCTAGATAATAACTGGCTATTGAATTGCGCAACATGCGTTAAAAGCATCAGAAGCTCTGCTAATCGATTTAACATAATGCAAGCACGTCGACGTCGACTGACATAACATCCACACATCGTTAATATTCATTATGTAACTTAGTTAAGGTTGCGTTTGCGATATCGTGAAACTGGGTTAAATCCTCACAGCTTTATAGGCTTCGAAATTTACTTATTCTTTATTATAATTTATATATTTTCTATCCACAAAATTTATATATTTTTTTCTTGATCTAAAGACATACTAGCAATAGCCTGGGACTCTGTCCGCGCGGAATTAAAAAAAAATATATAACCTGCGTGTGTTTTCCGGACTATGTTCTACATCTAATCCAAATTTCAGCGATATCTCTGCCACTATTCTGGAGATGCCTCCTAACAAACCTCCATGAATCTGAACTTTATCTTTTCACATTTACACAGTAAATTAAAACTACTAGACTACAAGAGCATAAAATGATTAGCGTAAATAAAATAATATTGGTAAGAATATCGATTACATACAGTGAGAATATAATCGGGATGTAAGAAGTCAAGTACACCTTATATTAATGTGTGTATTATCCACATTTAAATTGTAAGGGTTGCGTTGTATCCCGCTGGTTCACCGAAACGATCAGACGAGGGTCGATCAAACGCAGCCGCGGGCTATTTGCGAATCCACCGCAGACTGATATGTACAGGACTTAAATACTCTCTATAACACACTCACATAACATACAATGAAACCAAAAGGTCTCAATTTATGTAATACATAACAACTCTTTTAGAATTTTACAATATCTTGTAGACGACATTACATCTCTACAACTTTTGGGAATGTATCGTCGAATTTAGGTAGACAACATTTAGCATAGAATTGAAAGGACAAATCTTAAATAAAACAATTGAAAATGCGGTAAGCAAAGGCAGACTAAGCAAATTATGCCAAACGACCTCGGCATACTTAAAAAAGACTTATATTACTATCTTACGATGACACACCTCAATGTAACGATGTTTTAGAGATTTTACTGACACTCATTTTAGCACTTTTGATAACTTTGGCCTTACTTTTTAGATGTCATTTTTTTCTACAATAACATAATTATTTCGTGAACAGTACTCAAGAATAAATTCTTAATCATTCACGATAAAATCTACATCTTGATATTTTCATAGAATGTTTTATTATTCGATGACGATAAGATTTTTTAACTAATCTTTATATCTTTTATCCGATCTAATTAATTTCCCTTTTTTTATCGAGCCGTCTTAAAATAATCTTCTACTTATGAAAATATAATACTTAAATACCCTAAACTATAATATTTAAAGATTAATGCTTTTAATACAATTTCTTCGGTCGATGTTTAAATGTGAAGTGTAGTTATTCATAGTATCATATCATATTTATATTATATATATCGTAAATCTTTCCGCTTATTGACATACAAGAAATATATAGAAATATAGAAAAGTATGAACTTCGAGTTGACATTGTTAAATATTTCAATAAAAGAAAAATGAAACAACATTTATAGTTTGTTATTTATTTTGTCGTCATATTTCCTCTTGGTTCAAAGAAGTAACACTGGTGGTACATACTGCCTAAGATACCGGTGAAATGTGGCTCGTAGTTATAAATTACGTATTTATTCTCTTCATTAGCGGTCGCGAACGAATGTAAATTCCGTCTGCATTCGCTTACAAAGAAATCCATGAAGTAGCGATTCGCTTTGATTGCGTTCATTGAATGTGCGTAGTTCTTTGACAACTTCCATTCGAAGGAATTCTTCTCTGGATGGAACTGCACACCATAGAATGGATACCTATAAAATGCATGGTTTTTATCATCTATTACTTGCATAAAACTCCATTATGAGGAATGGCGACTGACACTATCTTATATTTATATCCAGAATGCTGTAAATTTTCAATCATTGTAAAATAAGAATAAAACGGTAACATAGTTTTATACAAATATTTTGCGATTTACAAATTTTAGCATAAAAGGTCGATGTTTCTTTGTTTACAAAATGCAAGTCTTGATTTGAAAGCATGTTTGTGTATTTTTAAAGTTTATATGCAGAGGAAATCATAACACGATTCAGTTTAGTTGTTGATAAGTTCATCCGCAACATTTTCGTATATAAACACGAACCTTTCCTTATAAAAGCAAGGCGTTGAACCTAAACATTAAGGTGAGAGTGACCTGTAGCATCAATTTCAAAGTTGTGGTTAGACCCCTCAGTGTTTAAACGCTTCAGCGAGCGCTTATTAAGCAAAATGGACTAGATATTAATGTAATTTCCTTTTCACACCGCTCGTGTCAACGAACTACGAACTCTATACAACTGAAAAGCCGACTTATAATACGTAAATAATCTTAAAATACGTTTTGACATTCTATGAAAATATATAACTCTGTCAATTTTACAATATAGCCTATAGCGTCCTAGCTGTGGTTAACTATTTTATTATAATTATACATATAATATCATATGTTTTTTTTGTGTTAATTTTGATATTCTTAGTTTTCTTTCTCACCTCCTATGTTCAATAGTGGCAATAAATTTGACACCGTAATCATCATCACTGTACGACGACACACGCCAGTCCTTCACCAGATCATGAGACTCCATGTTCTGAAACAATTATACAATCATTTTCATCTCAGCAATCATTTTGATAACAACCGACTAAGTGACTCATTATCATTAGCTCACTATACGTCCTCATTGAAAGGCTCAGAGCCTAACTCATTTATAGCTGTGACCAGGTTAGTCGACCAGCCTGGGCCAGGGTGGATTGCTTGACATCACACTTATCTTTGAATTACTTCGCAGATGTGTATTTTAAGATAAAGATAGAACTATTTAATCGACTTAGACAGACCACTTGATTTTCTTTTTTTTTTATTCAAATGAATACCGACCTTATCGACAATGCAAAACTGATGCGCGTTGACGGTTACATCTTCATTAGCCAGTATGTCAACAATATCCTCTGGAGCCTGCTTAAACATTTTGCTACTACGATAATCTGGGAAAGTTAAATTCTACTTAATATTAAGTAACTATACATATATACTTTTAGTACTGACCCTCCATGTTCCAATTCTAAGAAAGCTTATAATATTCATTCTTCAAACGAGTTGAAGCTTGTTTTGTTATATAATACTAGCTTTCGACCACGTCTAGGTCCGCGCAGAATAAAAAAAACTTAGTATAGTAGCCTAAGTGTTCTTCCAGACTATGTTACTACTACATCTATGCCAAATTTCAGCGAGATCGATGGAGCCGTTTTGGAGATACTTCATAGAAACATTCATCCATCCAAACATTCGCAAAATGTAATATTAGTAAGATTAAAAAATACTTACTTTACAACTAAGTATTAACTTACCTTCTGTAAAATGTAACGGCAAATTGTTATAAGAATAACATCTGATCCTATTCTCTTTCTCTCCACGGCCAGACGCAATGATGATGAAGAGTTCGAATCCTAGACAAGTACCGAATATAGGGAAATAGTCGCCTGCGTCATTTAATTCTATAGCTATTTCGTAAATATGCTGACCAGCGTCAGCATAACCATCGGACTGATTGAAATAAGTCGCGCCTCCAGGAAAAAGAACACTGTAAATCCAACAGAATAAAGTAAATTAACAAAATTCTTACTTTTTAATATTTTCTCTATTTAATGCATCTATTCACCTATTTATCATTTAGTTTTAGACAATTTTATTAAAAGGGGGAACCCCCGCACAAAAGCTTAACTCAAAATTGTGTGCTAGTAACAATCCTTTTTAATGTGGACCATTTTTCGAATAAATAATTATTTTTAAGTGCAATTTCTGTGTTCATTCGCAAGATCCGCGTCGTGGGTAAAAAAAAAACAAAGTAAAATAACACAGTAATTTTAACTTACCCATTCAATTTACTCATAATATCTCTGTAATATTGTCGATCTTTTCCAATTCTGAAAATTTTTCATATCTTTAGAAAAATATTATCAATTAAAATATTTAGCTGCTTATTAAAATGTTATATTAATCTACTAACAGGATAGGAACTACTCGTGCACCTGATGCTTCTATATCTTTGACATATGAAGCAGCGATATAACTGGTGTAATTCTCTTCAGGATATTTGCCGTGCAGGTAAAACGATTGTTCCTGGGACAGTACTCCTATGATAGGACGCTCGTTGATAGATGTTTCTTCATCCAACCGTACGATAACAGCGCCATCGCATTTCAAAATGTATCCCGTTGTTAAAGTCAACAATAACAACAAAACTCCTTTGGCGGCAAATAACTCCATCAAATTCGGCACAACCACCATCTTCACAAACTCTATAAAACTGCCGTTAAAACACCTACAATAGCGTTTTATAGATTACTATCGAACAATATCTCTAGTTATATCTATCTGCTGATTGATACTTTATCTTTGATCTCTTTTTATAATTTTGATTTAACTATATTATCTCATGTTTACATCACTGTAAATACTATAACGCTGTTACGAAGTTTAAATAAATAACCTACCACAGTATTAAAAGGTTTGCACTATCGTTCGCTATGCAAATTATAATATTCTTCAATATTTCATTCTTATACGCAACTTTCATTAGTGAATGAACTGTATACACTCTCTTAAAATAGATGGCTTCTCCGCTGAACTATACACGGGTGACAGTCGAAATAAAATTAGATTATTTAGCTCAGTATAGAAGACATCGCCAGTTCTAAAAATACATGTACATACACAGTGTATTTAGTAAATTTTAAATATATACACATTCATATTAACAATATAAATTATGTTCGTAATCACTTTTAATAATCTTTAAATGATATTGTCTCTGAAATAATCAGTTTTACAATTTCCCGCCATTTTGTCGTCGCTTCAATAGTCTAAATGTATGAAAATATTGCTAGCGATTTCGTCAGCGCAAGATTTTAAAAAAAACTTGTCAAATAGCCTATATGTTTTTTCAGACAGTATTCTACATCTATATAAAATTTCATCTAGACGTTCATGCAGACGTTCTGGAGATACAAAAATAACAAACATCCATCCATCCAAATTTTCGCATTTATAACATTAGTATGAAGTCGTGTGATGGATGAGCATAGTAATAAATCGAAATAATAACCAATTAGTTAACTATAGACTAGCCCAATTTTAAATTAATATCGCACACTATTTTAATAAAGGCATAACTTCACTCCGTCGAATATGCGTTGTGCAAGGCTTCTGTGGAAAAAATAGCTTAAAAAAGGCCAAGTTACTTACTAGCTTCAATCAATTATTACTTATCATTTAAGATATTACAATATACGGATTATTAAAATCGGCTAATTTAAAATACTCTATAAATTAACTGTACTGTAGATAATCTACTACTTACAAAACTTTTGTCTTGTATATTTTAATTATTACACGGCGTTATTTAACTTAAATTATTAAACACCTATAAACATGAAGTTAACTTTTTGTTTGACATAAGGAACAAATTCCTCGACTCTTGTGATTTTTCTTTTACAATGAACTAATGCAAATATTATAATTCAAGAAGTTTTTATAATATTTGGTAATACACCAAAATTATTACATTATCTTTAAACATAGAAACCTGAAAAGGGTAGCGAAATTGACATTACCAACGTCGTCGGATACCGAACATTGACCAGTATCGTACAGCGCATGCGTATAATTTCGTAATACGTGTTGTAATGAGATCTTCATTTGATTGTAGGTAAGTCAGGCTTCCATAATACTAAATATCGATATAATATCGGTGAAATAACAATAAGAGTAGCTGATATCAATTGAACATATTTTTTTTTAAAGTAAACTACAAAAACCAGTAAGTTTATCTCACGGAACAAATAGGGTATTAAATAAAAATGTACTCATAGTCTTGTCTTTAAATTGATATCTTAACGTCTATCCAGCAAATTCCTAAAACCTCCTTTTTTATTTACTTTAACTTCAACTCCAACCAACTTAGATACTTCTGAGTACAGAGAAAACTGAAAAAAATATCAATTTAAATATCGTGATGATTATTTCTTTTAAGTGTCTTTATAAAGGTTTTTCAATGGGTTATAAATTGCTTTAAAAAGCATCATAGTTTTGATCATTTTACAGGAGACTCAAAATAAACCGATTAAATCGATAAAATTGTTTTCAAACAAAAAGGATGCACATGGTAACACTGAAATTCTCGTCAAAAAGAAAAATGCCGCTGCAAAAAAGAAACGTAATGATAAAGGTATTTTGATAATAACTATTCTTTTGACAAGGACTTGTTTTAATTTAAAAAATCGTGATTAAGTTTATTTAAAATACAACATGTTAATTGATATTAAAATGCATAGAATTTACAAAGGAGTTATGTTCTAGGTTGGTTTCCTGCGTTGACAGTGGAATTCGTGTATTTTCTTTATCACTCCAATAGATTCAAGAAAAATGTTCGAAATGGTAAGTCGTTGATTCTGAAATACGTTTCTTATAGTTCCTCCTCCTTTAAATCGTAGTAAATGTAATAATGATACGATTTACTGTATTCATAGAGTATGGCGGAGCCGATGGTTGTGGATGTACCACTGGAAGATAATGAGAACAATGAGGCGGAATGTTACGTGGTTGAAAATCCTAGTTTAGATCTCGAGACATATGCTGCATCTTATACTGGCTTTGCTAAATTGTACAGATTGATGTTCATAGCTGACCATTGCCCACAATTGAGATTAGAAGCTTTGAAGATGGCAATTTCTTACGTTATGACCACATATAACGTAAATCTCTATCAAACTCTTCATAAAAAACTCGCTGAAGCCATTGCTTCTGCTGGTTTACCGGATGTTGCTGTCCAAATGGGCTCTCAAGACATACCTGTCTTAGATACAATGTGGGTGGAAGCAAAAACCAAAAAAGCTGCTATAAAGCTTGAAAAACTAGACACTGACCTCAAGAATTATAAAACAAATTCAATTAAAGAGAGTATCCGGAGAGGTCATGATGATCTTGGAGATCACTATTTGGATTGTGGAGATCTCACTGGAGCATTGAAATGCTATTCTAGAGCTCGAGATTACTGTACAAGTGGTAAACATATTATTATGATGTGCCTCAATGTTGTTAAAGTATCAGTGTACTTGCAAAACTGGGCACATGTTCTTAATTATGTATCAAAGGCGGTTGCCACACCAGACTTCAATGAAATTCCAGGAAAAGATTCCAACCAGTCCATTTTGACTCGCTTAAAATGTGCTGCGGGCTTAGCTGAGCTAGCAACAAAGAAATATAAATCTGCCGCAAAGCAATTTCTTGCAGCAAGCATTGATCATTGTGATTACTCAGAACTTCTCAGTAGTAATAATGTTGCAGTTTATGGAGGACTATGTGCTCTGGCAACATTTGATCGGTCTGAATTACAGAAACAAGTCATAGTTAGCAGTTCTTTTAAATTATTCTTAGAACTAGAGCCACAGTTACGTGACATCATTTTTAAATTTTATGAATCTAAATATGCTTCATGTTTAAGGTTACTTGATGAGATTAGGGACAACCTTCTCTTAGATATGTATCTAGCACCACACTTAAATTCACTCTATATGCAAATACGCAACAGAGCACTAATCCAGTACTTCAGCCCTTACCTCTCTGCTGACATGCGCCTTATGGCTGCAGCTTTTAACCGCACAGTGACTGCTCTTGAAGATGAATTAATGCAATTAATACTAGATGGCCAAATCCAAGCCCGCATTGATTCACACAATAAAATACTGTATGCTAAAGATGTAGATCAAAGAAGCACTACATTTGAAAGGAGCCTGGCTATGGGAAAGGAGTATCAACGGAGGACATCTATGCTTATTCTGCGTGCTGCAATGCTCAAGAACCAGATTCATGTCAAGGTGAGTATTTAACACTGGAACAACTTTTAAGCATAGAGTTTATAGCATAGTAATATATTACAATTTTAAATTGTACATATGTTATCAACCATGTGAACTTTAATCAACAAATTACAATTTACCAAATTACAATAATAAAAAAAATATTTTCCTTTGGTAGAATGTTGGCCGTGAAACAGGTCCTCAAAGTGGAGAGGCTCCTGGCTCCAGCACCAGCCTCACTCCACGTGGCTTCGACCCTGTGCCGTTGTGATGAATTACCTCATAAGCTAGCAAACATTTTCCTTTCACATGACAATTTAAATGTTACCTACCTTGAATAACATGACATATAATTAAATCTTAGTCACAGAATAACATAAAAATGTTTCCACATTTACATTTTCATGTGAAGAAAAAAATTCAAATAGAATCCCTTTTTAAGTACTGATAATATTTGCTTGTATTTGTTTACTGAAAATGCAGATATAGATCTGTATTTCAGCAAATTTGCCAATGTAAAATGCTGGTATCGTTTTAAGGAAAATGTTGAATTAAAATGGCTGGTGCAAGCATTATTCACATTGTTTATACAGAATTATTCATGTAACCAATAATTATTATGTCTACGTAATTTTTAATAACATTAAAAGTAAAGCCATACTTGTTTTGTTTTTTATGATCTGTCATTATATTATTAAGACTGAATATGAGACTATTTTTATTGACAGTTTATCCATACCTTGGGGGTTGATACAATTGAAGCAGTAGCCATCATACAAGTTATAAAACTCAGAACATCAAATTAAAAAAAAAGTACATTATCAACACCTTTTGTAATAGAAAATTGATTTGTTTTATTTTTGTTTCAATATTAGCAGATTTTTGTACATTTATTAATACCTATTTTTGTACTATTCCAAGTAAGCTCTAGGCTCGTGATAGGATATGGTTTATGAACTCTCAACCACATGATGGGAAATCCGTAACCTTAATCATTAGGCTATTGGCGCTCTAAATACACCAATCATATATTTTTTAATTTGATTAGATTCTGCTTACATATTTCATTGAGTATGGTAAATGCTTGCTCCTTGGGTGCAGTGATTTTCTACTATATATGCTCAAGTATTTTTAAGGCTAAATTCGTTAAATTGTAAAAAATTTAAGAAATCAATAAATCCTGACAAATGCTGTTACATTAGAAACAGTTGTAGTGACTGTAACATCTGTGGCTTAAATGGATCAGTTCCAAGTGACAAAATGAAAATGACTGGTTTTGTATACCAGTGGAAATGTTACTATATTTCCTATAATCAACATACAACAATTTGCACACCCTCTTGAATACTGCTGCAATTTCAAAACCCATACTCAAGAAAAATGTGTTTAAAATAGAACATGTACAATATTTTCACTTATTTTTAGAACTACATTTTTCAGCATGTTAAATTGTATGATGAAAGTACATAATATTTTCATAACAGCTGTCTCCCGCGACTCCATCCGCGCGGAATAAAAAAAATAACTTAATGAATAGCCTATGTTCTTCCTCACTATGTTCTACATGTGTGAAAATTACATCAAGATCCATTCCGAAGATACCTTCAAACAAACATCCATTCAAACCTTTACATGTTATAAACATTAGTAAGATGAATGCTATAGTAAAAGTGATTCATATTTTTATATACCTGCTACATTAAATGTATATTCATTGAACATAGTAAATACCTTTTATTACATCTCTGTGAATGCTATAGTTTCACATACATTAAATATGAGACTGGATGAGTCATCCATAAATTGAAGAAGTGTAAACTGAGATTAGGGATAGGTTTATACTAAAAATAAAATCTGAATATACGGAAAATTATTACATATTGCCATATGTTTTGATTGAATTTACTTATTTACAAATTTTAGAACATGGAACATAATATTAATTTGATATGAAAATGAATACAGTAAAAACATTATTATTTAACATAACATTTATTGTACTTCTGCTTCTGTTAATAACATATTGGGAATGCCTTTTGTAATTGGAAATTGTCTACCAGATTCAGGACATGTGAGATAACCTTCTTCCACTTCAACCTCCAATAACACTTTGTGAGCTTTCCTTAAAAACTCTTCATTATCTTCGAACTTGGGGTCTATAGTTGGTGGTAATCCTTCATTGTGTCCAATACTGTCAGCCGCTTTCCACAATACTTCCCAATCTAATTTTGGTATTATCCGGGAAATAAATTCAGGATTATATTCAACCTCAGACACTTTTACAACAGTTGCGGTTATAGCCAAGGGATAGCCGGTTATTACCCCTTTTAAACATTTAGATGTGAGCATATTATGAGTGATAAGCTTCATTTTAACCAATTTTGTTTTGTCAATGAATTCATCACAATTAAATTTTGTTTTAATTTTTCCCAGCGCCTAAAATCTAAAAGACATTGACATATGTCATCTTTTTTTTAGTTTCCGTTTCCTAGAAATTGTTTTATTTGGTACTGAAAAGCAAAAAGCCATGTTTATCAGTCACTTTAGATGTGTGTGCACAATAACATGCGTAAAATAGTGAACTTGATTTTTTCGATTATATAATTAGCGATATGATTTAACGTTAACTAGAAATATGTTTAGCATTTAATAAAATCTGGCAACCTGACTCTTAATTAATTACTCTCTGTGCATTTTGGTTTCACTTTTTGGCATTTTTTATATACTCTTTGGCTTAGCTCTTTAGTTTTTGGTCACGTTTATATGTTAACTTGTCAACAATGTACGTGTCATAGTGTGTCAGTTTTTGTTGGTTTTTGTGAGTCTAAATTCATGTATGTCTGAGTTTTGAAAATGTCTTTCATTATAATTTGTTTACCATGTTTGCATATAATATAGATTAGTAAAAAGTAAATATTGTTTATTTAACCATCCACATCAAAAGCACTCGTACAACATTCAACAATAAAGAAAATCGATGAACGGTTAACTGTATTTTGTGGTAAGACATTTAAAGTTTTGAAAATGTCTGACCAAAAGAAATCGATTAAAAACTCAGCGTTGGCAGAAAGTACGAGATCGCCTAACAATGAAGAGGCATCGGGAACGCAAGAAGTTGCAACAAATCATGGGAGTGCTACTGATGTCGAAGGCTATAAGGTGGAAAGTAAGAATACACCAAAAGGTAAAAATTCAAGGAAAAAAGAGAAAATAAGAAACATGCATTTAGAAATGCCAACAACAACTGGCACTCAACAGCAAGGGCACGCAATTCCGGGAGTCAGCACTGCACCACAGTATCAGCCCTTTTCTGCATTATTTCATCAAGATTTATTTATACATCCAGGTATTCCTTTAAATGCAAATAACTCCAAATATTTGGAAAATCTTGCACATTTGCAACTTTACCAACACAGCATGCAAAATAATTGTGTGAATTTATTGAGGATGAATAATCAAATTGGCAGTTTACCAAATTCTCCTTTAACCCACCCAAGCTCTATATCACATGCATGGAGCAACCCAGGTACACCCTTGTGCAATGATCAAATCACCCCGCGATTTTTGCAAAATGTGATGCAACATCCTCTTCTTAACCAGATGTATGGAAGACAAGGTAACCTACAATTTAGACAAGATAAAAGACAAGTTGTCTCTGGTAAAAATGGCACTATTAAAGAAACTCCCACAAAGAATAAAAATGGTAAGAAGAAAGATCAAGAGGATAAAAACTTTGAACCTTATTTAAATGCAGAAGCGGTAGATGCTGGCTTAAAGGAAAATAGTTTGGTAGAAGGTGTTTTAAGAATAAATCCCAAACAGTTTCAACATGCATATGTTTCCAGCAGTGACAGAAGCCTTCAAGATATCCTTATTGATGGGGTTAAAAATAGAAATAGATCTCTTGAAGGTGATGTGGTAATTGTGCAAATAATACATCAGCCCGATGAGAGCAATGATGAATCAAAGCAAAAGAAAGGAAAGGTTGTTTACATCAAAGAAAAATTACATACCAGAACCTGCATTGGTCATTTAAAACTGATGCCAGATAAGAATAGACAGAAAGCATTGTTTGTGCCAAGAGACCACAGAGTCCCTAGATTAAATATCCCTTTCACATGTTGGCCAGATAATTTTTATGCAGAGGCAAAGAGTTACGAAAATACCCTATTTTTGGCCAAAATAGAAAGTTGGTTTGATACAAGATTTGCTTTAGGTAAAATAATATGTAACATTGGCCAATCTGGGGATATGCTTTCAGAAGCAAAAGCAATTCTAGCTCAGACAGATTTAGATGTTACCCCATTTGGACCTGAAGTAAGAGATCTCTATCCACGTTTGGATTACGTGATACCAGTGGAAGAAATAAAAATACGAGAGGACTGTCGTAAATTATGCACCTTTAGTATTGATCCAGCAAATTGTCGAGATATTGATGATGCTGTGTCATGCAGAAAACTTGAAAACGGAAATTACGAAATCGGAGTACATATTTCAGATGTATCCCATTTTTTGACAGAGAATACTATATTAGATGAGAAAGTAGCAGAAAAAGCCACAACAATTTATTTAGTTGAGAAGGCATACCACATGCTCCCTGATGATTTATGCATGCTATGTTCTTTATTCCCAGGTGTTGATAAGCTTGCCTTTTCTGTATTTTGGGAAATAACTGATAATGCAGAAGTCTTAAGTCACAGATTCTCCAAAACAGTCATTCATTCATGTTGTCAATTAAGCTATGATCATGCTCAGGCTGTTTTGGATAGTAGAGAAGATGCAGAGATGTTATTCCCCGAGTTTTATAATGGTTTTGAATATAAAGATGTTTATGATACAATTAAAACTCTTGGCAAAATTTCATCAATATTTAGAAAATCTAGATTTGACAATGGTGCATTACGTATTGACCAACCAAAAGTGTCATTTCATCTGAATCCTTCAACAGGACTACCAGATGCCCTTTGGGTGTATGAAAACAAACAAAGCCATCAGCTTATTGAAGAGTTTATGTTACTAGCTAATATGACTGTAGCAAAGAGAATTTATGATGACTATCCTAATTTAGCATTCTTGAGATGCCATCCTCCACCTAGTGGATATATGTTGCAACAGCTGGCGAAATCATTAAAACCAATGGGTATTGACTTGGATGTTACTTCAGCGGGTAGCTTGCACAAATCATTATTGCAATATATTGAGCCAAGTGTGGCTGATAGAGGCAAGGCTATGGTTCTCAATATGTTGTGTGCTAAACCAATGACAAGAGCTAAATATTTCTGTGCTGGTGGCTGCACAAGTGATGATGATTTCCAGCATTATGCTCTTAATGTTCCACTTTATACTCACTTTACTAGCCCCATTCGACGATATGCTGATATTATGGTCCATAGGTAAATTATATTTATGTTACTAAATTTTCACCCAACATTATATTGTAAGTTTATAACTCTTACAATTTATAGAGATGTGGTGCTAATAATGATATATTCACAATATATAAATCTAATGATATTTTTTCAGGCTTTTATCAGCAAGTTTAAATTTTCGAGAAACACCAAAGTGGGAAATTGACAAAGTAAAAATGGTTGCGGCTCAATGTAACAAACAAAAGTACAATGCTAAAAGAGCAAGTGAACTTTCAACAGAGTTATATACATTGAAGTATATAGAAATGAATTCACCTTATGTTACTGATGCAGTAGTTGTTGATATTAGGGAAAAATATATTGATGTCATCATAGTCGCTATAGGATTGAACAGAAGAATTTTCTTCAACAATGTAAGTTTTTTTTTTATTTATTATACAAAAACTTAACATAACAATACAAGTAGCAGTTTACAATTTCTTTTTGGATTATGCCTTTAAAATTTAATTCATAATTTTTTTTAATAGGTGGAACTCTCTAATCTTACTATAAATGCGAATGTTGAATATCTAGAGGAACACATAGCCTACCAATTAAATTTTTTTTTTGTCAATCCCCTGTGATCGTTAACGCGGGCATTAGCTAGTTTTAATAAGTAATAGGGGTACTCTAGGGTGGTCAAGTCATATTGGCAACTGCAACATATATTAAAGAACAAGTATAGGCTGTTTTCTATTTCCTAGTCATATAGTAGGCGTTAAATATATAGTCACAACATTTTAGGATAGTAATGCTTTTTAAACTGAAATATATTTTTCAAAACAATCATATTTTTACAGGATTTCCCCGGAGAACATAAATGTATCAAGAATGATGCAGGTATCAAACTATCTAAAATGGAACTGCTATGGAAAGCAACGGATACTTTACCAGACGTGAAACAAGTGATTGAAGTCTTCTCTATTGTAGAGGTAGAATTGAATAGAGATGAAGATATGGTTAAAGTTGATACTAAACTTGTAAGACCAGTTTGAATTGTTTAGGATGAAATTATTGAATGAATTTTCCATATCCATTTCAATCGTAGATGTGTGTGATGACTTTTTAATTTTAAATTGTAGCTGAATGTTAAAAAAGAGCTATTTAGATATTAGTTATATTTTCTTACTAAATTGACTTGTAGATTTTGTCCCTTTAGGACTATATTTTACATCTATGACTTGTTTGATTGTGAGAATTTTTTATAATAAATGTGGTAGTGGTGTACTATCTGTTGCAATTATTAAGCTTAATTGCACAATGAACGACCTTTCTCTTTCTCAAATTAAAGTTTACTAGTATTGCATTTTGAATGGTCTCTGTAATGTACTTAATATTAAGGCATTTTATTTCTCAGGAATAATAATAGATGGGATAATGATTATTTCCATATCAAATATGGCTAGAAATTTTGAATCTATTACATGGTCGCCTTGTTTGTGACTCAAATTTTATGACAATTTTAAAAATTACTTATATGTTTTTGAATGGATTTTTTAGTGTAATTTTGACGTACAAATGCAATTTGGTGAAAAGTATTAAAATTTTTAGACTAAATGTAATCTAAATTATTTAAAATATATTTATAGACATTAGAACGTTTATGAACTTGTAATTATTGATTTTAATTCCTCGCACAAAAATGTTCTTTTAAATAATAAGTGTCGTGTTTACAATTTTTAAGAGTTATGGACAAATGAACGTTTGCCTTTTTTAATTTTATTATGTGTAGTATTTTAGCATAATATTTTTGCACTAGCATTGTATAGATTTACTCGTCGTGTTGAGTGGTATAGCCACTAAGTACAAGATATTGAATATTGACGTAGATTAAGAACGGATGCTCAACAGGCAAACCTTCTAGCAAATAATTACAAAATAATAATTGGAATTGTTGACGTTTTACAACATTATAAAATATAGAGTTGGAAATAAGCATTTTTTTATTCCATTAGGGAAATCTTCCATTTTAAAACTCTAAAAAAAACTTGGATTACTTAAGGTTTACCTAAACATTAAGCGTATGTAAAGATTTTCTTTTTAAATATAATAATAATTAGGTATGTTACGTTCTAATAATATAACAATTTGCAACACTAAGTCATTTGGATTCAAATCAAATAAAAATGTTTTCACGTATGCATTTATAAAGTAGTCTTTTGTAAATTATTTATTGTGAATATTTCAATTTCTCTTGAACTTCTAAAATAAAATTTTGTTCAAAATTTAATAATTTTATTAATCGAAATAACCTGTTAATGTTTTATTTAATAACCTGTTAATGTTAATTAACCTTCCAGTACATTTTTTTCTGAACGAAGTTGTCAGTTTAGTGACAGGTGACACCAAAGAGTATATAAAATTATGGGTGACACTGTCAATGTCAGTTTTGTTTTGTTATCGCTTATCACCTGCATTGAATCAAGGATTGGCTAAAGAAATTGAAAAAATAAGTCTATTTAATCTTGAGTTTGCAGTTTTTAGTACTAATATAATAGGGTAAATGCCAATATCCAATGGAGTCAAAGAAAGAAATGAGAGAACTTTTTTGTTTTTCTAATTATAAATCTATTACAAAATTTGTTAACAATTTAGAAAAGTTCTTTTTACAGAAAAAAAATACATATTTATGCTCCTCTAATTCCATTGATATGGAACAAATTGACAAAACTTACTTGAATGAGATTAAAAATGTTGATAATGTCAACGTTTATTTCGGTAAAACATTAGAAGAACTCAAATGCGTTATATCTGATGACGGGTTTCGAGAACATGAGATTTTTATAAAATTTTCTGGACCTAGAAAATATGAGATAACTAAGGTTAATTTACCACATTTACCTTATCAAGATGAAGTATACAACAGTATAAATGAAATAATTGATACATTCAGGAATCATGTAATCAATTTAAGTAATTATTTCTTTGAGTTGGAACAAATCGATCAATTTTGTTCTATTATGGAACCACTACATCCCACTTATAAAGACGAATATCGAAAAATAGCTCTAGGTCTGTAATGTACTAAAATTTTGTTTGATACAGTATAAATATAAGCGCTAGCTTATTCAATACAAGAATAAATATGTTCATTAAATAAAAATAAATTTTAACAGATGAAAGAACTTGGCTCCATATAGAAGTAACTCCAGATGGTGCAGCAAAAAACATTTACCTAATAGGTCAATCTGAAGCTTGGAATGATAAATTACAAAAAGGTTTTTTAACATGGGATCATGATAAAAGTATCATTGATAATATCATTTCTACATTTGGTAATGGTTTATCTAAAATAATTTTATTTACATAAATAAGAAGTTTAATTATTAATCATATTGTACTATTTTAGATATATCTAGTTTTTCAAATAAACATCACATTATTTTATCGGAACCAGTAACAACAATGTTAGAGAAACAACATTGTGCTATTTGCCTGTGTGAGGAATTGCCAGATAATCCTAGTGTGCCACAGCCTATCTGTCAAAATAATGCTTGTGGTGTTTACTACCATAGGAGCTGCTTATATGAGGTTTGTGATGTTTATTTTCTTATCTTTTATCTTTATTGTTTTTAATGCAAATTTTAAATTTTTTTTTCTTTAGTGGCTCCTTGCATCAGCTGGTGGACGCCCACCAGCTTTTGGAGTGGCAACCGGTAGCTGCCCAACATGTTGTCATCCTATAGCATGTTCACTACTTGAAAAATAAATAATTTATATTATACTCTTCCTTAACTGTGGGCATAATTTTATATAAGAGATCTCAGTACAGGAAACAGGAAAAGATGTAGCAAACCTTAGTATCTTCAACTCTTTATTCCAGCTGAACAATAAATTATAGAGTTTAATATACAACAAAACATGGTAAATTTCAAATGATCTAAGTAAATTAATGTCATTACATCAAAATAAATGATTTACAATTCATCTACAAATGGAACAAATACTAGATTTCCTGCGGATCCCATAGATAGCTTAGACCTGGAAGCATTTGCCATGGCCTGTAAAAAATAAAATATATATCACATGAGGCATATTTATGGAATTTAATTGCATTACACACTCATACATCAAAGTTTTAATGATAAATTGCCAAAAATTAAGATGAAAAAACACTATTATCAATAAAGAACCATTGATACATTTTTAATTAGATTAGATGAAATTCAGAAGAGATGAGACACAATAAAGTAAAAAAAAGATCAATTCTGTCTGGTAGACTTATGAAAAAAATTAAAGGGAGCAGAACCTTTCATTCTCATCAAAGACAGGGGACTATAATATAAGTTAATACAATTATCACAGCAATGGACTTGATTACAACTTACTTGTGACACATCATTGGTAGACAGCTGATCAATTTCCCTGGCAATGTCGAGGGGTGACTTAGCACTGCCAGTGAACAGGCCCTGTGCAGCCAGAGACTCCACCAAGGAAGTACCATCCTCGGCCTCTGCTAGAACTTGCAGCTTCAACTGGTTTTTCCCAGCCTTGATAGCATCAGCACTGAGTGGCTGTTTAAGGAGGTTGGCAACTGCTTTCACAGCCTGAGGACAAAATAATATACATTCATTGCCAAGTGAGAGAAGAAGAATCTTACTGTAAAACATACCCCAATTGTACTTTACCTTATAATTTCCCTTGTACTTAAAACTTTTTTTTTTATTTGATTTAAGTGGTTAATGTAAGATTTACTATAACAACATACCTACCCCAATAATCCATAGCAATATTATAATATATTCCAAATTTAGTATAGTATTAAGACAGAGATTTAATATAAATACACATGTACTCACCGCATTGGCTTCATCCTTGGGCACAGAAAGTACAACACCAAACAAGCCGCTATCACTGTAGGACACATTGAAGCCAGCAGCAGCAAATGGTCCAATGTTGCCTATAGCCTTTGCTACTGGCGAGTTGTTGGCGCCCCATTTGGTCACTGGCCCACAGCCCAAAGCTATACACAAAAATATCTTTATTATTGTTCAACTTCAGACTAGGTTTAAAAACTAATAAGTAGTATTTTTTAATACAAAACTGGATTTTTTTAAAATCTTCTAATTGAACCTCTTTGTCAATAATTAGAATATGAATAAGTACCACAACTACTCAGAATGTCTATTCGATTGGTTGAAGTCTTGTAAAAATGTAGACAAGTAAACTCACCTCGGGCAGCAACAGCTAATGCAAGGGATTGCGGGATACTAGCTGGTGCCCCTTGTAGGGCCAGAGCTACGTGGGCTAGATCACCGCCCATCTCCTTCCTAAGATTATTATAAAAAAGAAATCTTAATAAAACATTACACTTGTTTATTACAGAAAGAACCATACTATCAAAAATTGGAATTATATTTCGAGGTGATTTTTTGAAGCTTAAACCAAATCTTAATGGAATAATTATAAAATAACCTAAAGCATAATTGTATTTTACTAACCGTAACTCTCCACCATAGTAGGTGGTGGTGTCACTCTTGGACTCTTGAACTAATGATGATAATTGAAGACTGTCAGCAAGGAGGCAGGCTGTGTCCTACAATATTTATTTATATTACTACTTTATTATGGCTTACTATTTTTGGCTACCTACACATTATGCCACATATATATAAGGTAATGTAAGATAAAAAAAATTATTAACAGTGCAGTTAATTCATTTTTGGCCAGTTTCTTTACAGTTGCTAAGAGTTGGAGGGCAATTTTTTAAGTACCACAAATAAATTGTTGTATGAAATATATTTACCTGATTATCACCAATAAGAGCAATGGCACAACGATTCGGTACCAGGTTGTTACTGGCAAAGTGCTGGAGAGACTCCGAGCTGATCTTTCCAATCTTCTTGGGAGCAATGAAGAGAGAATTGCCAAGTCCACGACGATATGCAGCCTTGTGCAACAGATCTACTGCACGCACCTGCACAAAAATAATTATCACTTAACTAAGTACTTTATGAATTTTATTTGTTACATACATCTTTTCTCTATATCAGATTTATATTCATGCAAAAAAACCACTTTACTTATGGGAGACTTACTAATTCTTACATATTACTATCCTACAATGTTAGTGTTTTTAATAATTTATCTATTATTAAAAGCACATATGGCAGTAGACTACTATTTTTCATATCACTAACATAAGTGAATATTTAAAATACCTGAGGTGGTAGGGCAGCAATATCATATCTCAGACGTGGCAAATTGTCAGTCAGCTCCCATGGACGAAACTCTTGGTTTGATACAATCTTGTTAAGATACTCCAGTGCTGTTTTTAAGTTGTCTTGAGTAGCCTAATAAATACAACAATAAATATATTATTACAATAAATGAAATATAAAATTTGAAACTAAAAGTATACCAATTTCACTTGCTACAATAAGCTAATGATTTCAGTACAAAAGTTACTAACGTTATTAGCCATAAATGTCATCCATAAGTAATGTAAAAATACTTACTTCAACAGTATAGTAAATAAATTCACGGTCTCCTGATGCTGTAAATGATGCACCAATTTGTGTGAGTTGTCTACGGATCATGTATGCACTTGAGTTCTTTGTTGACAGGCCTGCAGCGGAACGTAGAACGTGGGCAAGACCGAGCTCAGTCTGGGGTTCATAACGGGAACCCGCCCTATAACACAATATTCAATTACTGCAATTTGAAATTTAGGTTTTTTTATAGAATATAGCCTTAATTTAAATAAACTTACTTAAAGGCAATCGTAAGGCGAGTGACAGGTGACCCATTGTCGAGCGCAGCCACGAATGTTTTATTTGGCAAAACACTTGTCTGAAGTCTAGGCTCCTTCTTCGCAACTGGAGCTGTTTGCGCATATCCCCTGCTCTGAAGTGCATAAGCTTTTATCAGAACTACATACGATTGAGCTTAACATTTATATCTTTAATTTGCGATAAAATGAAATAATAGGTTTTACATAACAGGGGTTTGACATTAGGAATCATACTTTGTATTCTTAGATTTTTCATTAAAATATAAATAAGAATTGCGCACTTACCGTTACATGACGAATAAAAGGGGTAGCAAGAGATTTCGAGGACATTATTACAAGATTTCGGTAGGTGCTTACAAAAATCTGATAGGCAAAAATCCAATGCTCAACGAGCAAGAGGCCTTATTGAAGTCGACTGTCAATCTCAATTTGTCAAAAGTGGCAAATAGTCCAAAGATTATTTTTAATCATTTTATTTTTTGGTTATTTGCTTTTCTTACTTAATTTGTTTATTACAAACTTTTCATCTAACGAATACGAAACTTTCTCATTTAAATTGAAAAAATCATAATCGTAAGCAATAAAAAATTTCTATAAGACGGAAGTGTTTTCACATTTATGACGATTTAAGCTGTCATTGTCAAAGTCTGGTGCGCGGCCCCGTAAACAATGGCGCCAAATTCTATACATGAATGTTGTTTTGTATTTTACTAATTATAAAGTATTAAGGTCAGTCCTTAGTTTTTAGTCAGCAATAATTTAAATGCTTAAAGGCATTATATGGTTAAAAATGTGATAGAACTTAGAAAACCTCTTTCTTGTTGTCAGATATATTTTAAAATGCAACGTATTGAAGAACATAAAATTGGCACATGATACGTGAGATATAAAAATAAAATCTATTATATATCTTTACTGTTGTTTATAGTGATGTCAGTTTGTTTGGACACTGTTTTTATCAAAGACATAAAAAGAGAAGCCAAACCTTTTAAAAATAACATAAAGCACAAGGATAGAACTGTGTTAAGATGCAAGAACAATATTTTAAAGCCGAAGTGTGACAGAACTCTTAAAAGGAAACTCAAAAAGTATAAACTTAGGAAAGATGGAAAGGAAGACCAAGAAATCATAGATGTGTCTCAAACTTTCATTACTTCATTAATCATCAAATCTCCCAACACCAAAATGAGCACTGCTACTGGTTTAAAAAGTAAATTAAAACCATCTAGAGTCAAGCAAAGTTTTACAATGCATAGGCGAAAAAAAGATGCTTTGTGTAAAAAACCTGAAGAGCTTGATCCAAACACTGTAAGTCCTACACAATCATTAGAATCGAAAAGTCAAACAGATGCTTTTAAAGTACTAATGGATTCTCGTAATAAGGTGATTGGATCTAATTCTCCAGGCAAAGAAAGGGTATTAGATGAAAGTGAATTACAAGAAGTTATTGAAAGGAAAGAGCTCAAAGTCAGAAGGTCTCTATCACTGAAAAAAATGGCTCAAGCTAAAGGAGCCTTACAGAAACAGGAACAGGAGGAATCCAGAGAAATGGATGTCAAAAATAAAATGGTGAAAAGAGCTGAAAGGTTAAGAAATATGATAACAAAACCTGATTTACATTCAAGTAAAACTATCAATAAGAAGCACCTTCCTGAGCCACAAGTAGATAAAATAAATCAAACGCCTAAGACTGAAAATGCTAAAAGTAAAAAAAGTGAATCTTTAAGCATTTCAAATTCATTTCCTACTACCAATTTGACAGATAGCACACTTAAACATGACATATCCAATGAAGAAGTGGAATTTCTGAAAAAATTATCACCCTCTATTAGAAAAAAAGAAAATATGCTTTGTTATTTCAATATAGTTACAAAAGAATTAGAATGTAAATCTGTTAATGAAAATGATGGTGTAGATGAACAAGCAATTATTAAAGTGAAAATTACATCAAAAAGTAAAAAGAAAAAGAAGCAAGAAAAAAATATTGCTAACATACATGATCCAGTGTTGATTATTGAAAGTAATGTTAATGATACACAAAATGTATCAATATCTAAAGACCAAGAGTCTAAGGAAGTTGTTACTGACAGAAAAAAGCGTAAAAGAAAAAAACATGTCCCTGAAAGGGAATCTACTAACTCTTCAGAAGTAACATCAATTGATTCTAGGCCTAAAAGAAATATCAAAAAACCAATTAAATATGAGGATGCTTTGTTATCAAGTTCAGATGAAGAATTCCATATTTTCACACCTAAAAAGAAAAAAGGTGCTGTAAATAATGTTGAACAAACAAAGATAACTAACAATGAGCAAACAATAGAAGTTAAGAATTCAATATCAAACAAATGTATTAAACAATATCCAAATAAAGCATCTACAAAAAAGAATATTCCCTCAGTAAATGTACCAGTTAAGAAGCCGTTAAAATTAGCCCCAATATTTACTTCAAAACCACAACTGACTGCTGAAGAATTAAAGGCCAAACAAGAATTTCTGCGTAGTGGTATTCCAAATCATGTAAAAAAGAATAATAAGCAACAAGTTATCAATACATCAAGTAGTAATAGTTTTCTGCCAGTGGTTCATATACAACAGATTGATCCAAATCATGTTACAAATTGTACCACACTTTCATTTTTGTTACATTCCGATGATGAACCACATGTCACAAACTCTTTATCTGATTTCTATAAAAACTTACTGACATTAAACACTGTGAATGAGAATTTAAATGTATTAGATTTCAAAAATAATGTTAAAACACTATTAAAGACAATGAAGAGCCTATATTCAAAATTTCCTGTTTATCGTACTTACCATTCATTAAAAGCTAAAAGTAGAGGAGAAATTGGAGAAACACAATGTATTTATTTAGATAACAGTGTTGAAATAATCAATGGCATAACAGACACCTGTAATGATAATCCAGATAAATTAAAATGGACAGATAAATATAAGGCAACATCAACAAAACAAATAATAGGGAACTTTGAAAGCATCAAAGAACTTAGGAAATGGTTAATTTCATGGACAGAAAATTATGTACCGGAACAAAAAGATTCAGATTCATCTGACTTTTGCTATTCAGATACTGACAGTGGAGATGTCAAAAGAATGAGAAATAATCTGCTTATACTAACTGGAAAGACTGGCTGTGGAAAAACATCTAGTGTATATGCCGTTGCGTCAGAGTTATCAATCAAAGTAATTGAAGTAAATGCAAGTAGCAAAAGGACTGGTAAAATCATGCTCCAAGATTTACAAGAAGCAACCCAGTCCCATAAAGTAAACAGACAGATGGATGGCATTGAAACCTCTCAGAAATCAATAGATCTTGATTCTAACACACCACAGATTAAAAAACGCGGAAGACCTAAGAAGCAGACTCTTGAGAATCTGTCTCAGAAATCTGTTTCTTCAAAGAAAGATACAAATAGTGAACCATTTTCAAGTCAAGATAGCACTAGGACTGTTATGTCTCTTATTTTAATTGATGATGCTGATATAATTTTTGAGCAAGATGATGGATTTTGTTCTGCAATAGCTCAACTAGTGCATAGTTCTAAACGCCCAGTTATTTTAATTACTGAATCAGTGAATTGTCCCCATCTGCAAAAATTTCTTAAATACAGTCAAATTATAAATCTGCAACCTTTCCTGCCTAGAATGCTTGGGACATGGCTAGATATTATGTGTTTGGCCGATAGTAGCATTTGCTATCCTGGCTTAGGAGCTAAACTTTTAGATTTGTTTAAAGGGGATATAAGGAAGACTATCAATTGTTTGCAATTTTACATGACGTCACATAGACACATTTTAAAACAAGATAATGCATCTCAAGGATATGATTTCATAGATGCAGGTGATGATGAAGGTTCAAGTATGTCATGGGCTGTTAATGACGAAGTTGAAGATAGAGTTGCAAATTCTAATACTATTTGTAACTCAAGTATTCAGTATTTTTTGGATAAGCAGATAAATATTCATAACCCCTCACCATTTCTTACTTTTAATATATGGTGGAGTTTACCTGAATTTTTATGTTTTTACCATAATGATATAGGTACAGTTTATACAAAGAAAAATGAGAAAATATGCAATGATATATTGAAATTAGAAACAATATCATCAGTAACAGAAACCCTTTCAGTTCTTGACCTGTTTGAAAACACTACAGCAGAATTACATCCCAATGTAACATCCAAGCCTTGGTTCTCTCCCGAAAGTACTAGTTTGATTGAAGGCGAGAATTTTGAATATTACGATAGAACGTATGACGTCACACAAGATATTTCACAATTTTTATTGACCAGCAGCATTCAGAATGCACAAAGAAATTTAAAATACGAACAGAGAACTGATGTAGAGTTTCCTTCTATGACTTTGCAAAGGTGAGCTTTTTGTTGTATACCCTCTAAATGTGTTTTTATGTTCTTAAAGAGCAGTGCAACTGCTAGTGCTGACGAAGTACCATTGTTATAAATAAATTGTTTTTTCTTCTTTCAGAGAGCGTGACAAAATATTACATCGACATAAAAGTTTGACTAGTTACTTGAACCCAGCAGCTGTGTTGGATCGTAAAGCAGTTGCGTTGGACTACTGGTCAAGTTGTCGTAGTATATGCAGATTGGAAAAAACCAAAACAGATTTAAGTAGCAAGAGAAATAATAGATTTTGTCATTACCTTAAATCATTAAATATTTTGTGTAATAATGAATATTTTGATAAGTTGGGTGACAGTTTATATTTAGGTGAGAATATTTAGAAGTATTAAATTAACTTCAAATTAGTTAAATAATTATGTGGTGAACTTCTGGTTTTTTTTTATAACTCTACACATATCTTGAGTACTATAGTTTGCACTTTTTTTTTATAATTTCTTTCTCTTCAAACAAATAAGTAAACTTTTATACTTTGCTAGATAAAAAGCTGTTTACTTTCTTAATGACATTGTTACTTTTTACTAATTTCATTTAATAAATTAATTTTTGTCTTAAGGATCAGAGCTGACATTTTTTTTATTAAAAATGTTTTTAATCCGTAGAAAAAAACTATTTGAATGTATATTTCAATGCAAATAAATTATTTTATATTTGATTTAAAAATATAATAATTTAGTCTAGTTTAATTTAATACAATTAGTTAAATATTTATTGATACAGCTTGTAATTCTGTCTGAAAACAATTTGGGGATAATCAATATTGTTACTTTTAGTGTAAATATTATAAAATAAACTGTGACAAAGTTTGAAGTATTAATTTTTAATTAATTATCAAGGATGTTTTAGTAGAAAATGGAATTGACTGATTCTTTTTAAAATAATACTTGTTATCAAAATATTCGAGAGAGATTCGAATGTCTAATGGTTTTTTATGACAATAAATTATCGTCATGAATAATCAAGATTTTTCTAGAAGGTCACTTTCTCGATTTTTTTTAGAAAATGATAAACACGATATTTGAATGATGTCTCGTCAAGTCGTATAATCTAGTGACCCAGTTTCGAATACTGTTGATAGCAGGATACAAGAACTGATGATAGCGATGAATTTTCTAGAAATTTATACGTGATATATGTTGGTACAATTGCAACTATACTATTTTTAACTTAAATGAAGGATTAGTGCATCATTTATTTTAATCAGAAAACATAAAGGCGTACTGCACATGTGCACATTTGAAATTGTCATGCAAGTATATTTGTAATCTAGACATATATTTTTATAGAACATAATTGAGTATACTTTAAAAAAAGATGTTTATACAACGTTTATCTTGTAACTAAGCAGACCACTTTAGTATCTCTGAGAAAAAAAGGCCGATATGCTTTGACAGCTACTAATAAACGTTTTTTTTATAGATAAGCTATTGGAAAAACAGTTCTATTTTTAAATTAAATTTATTACCAATCATTACTGTCAGGTTACAAGGAATAAAATAATATAATGTCATAATAAATTTTGGTCTTTATTGGTTTGAATGATTGAATACAATAGGTAGAGGTATAAAAGTACCAAGATTACTAGTACTTTTTATATTTGATTAATGTAACGAATAGTGTTCCGTATAATTGTGATTTTCTTATTTTAACGTAAAATCTTTAACTTCCCAAAAGTAAAACTTGATTTGGAAATACAATTTCGGATGATATTTACCAACTTTTCATGAAAAAACTGAACTAAAAATAATTGAAATTTAGAAGGAAAATTTAATTACATTCAAGGTTATTGACCTCATATCAGAGACGTATAAGTGTCAGTGTGCGAAATATTTCTCATAATACATTCAATAAAATATTATTACGAAAATATTCATCAAAATTAGACGACATTTTAACATGAAAAATTATATCTCATATTGTGTAAAAATACTATTTAATTGTGATTAAGTCATTGAACCTACGTCAATGTTTATGTTATAAACATGCTTCAAATTCCTGGCAGTCACGTTTAGATCGACTTTTCGTTATCACGTTATAAGAATTTGTTTAGACAACTCTTAACCTAATTGGGCTGTAGCGGACTTACACATTTGTTGTCAGTGACGAAAACGAACAAAAAAACATTTAAACTATGCCATTTAACTTATACGAAAAAAGACTATTTAAATTATAATACCTTTTCCTACCTCTACGAAACAGGCCATTTAAAGTACGTAACCTCTTCCAAACTCTACGAAAAAGGACCATTTAAACTGTGATACCCTTTCCAACCTTTACATTTATCAAGTGTATGTATGTAGAAATGACATAAAAGGAGCACTTTCTCCTTATCAACCCACTACGGACGCAGATATCATCACTTCCTGTAGTTAAGTGACCGGCTGCTAGTTTTCAAAAGGTCCCGATAGTCTTGAATATTAATCGAGTTACTGCCAGGACTTTATAAATAGCATTGACTTGTTTACACCATGCACGCGAGATAAACGCATCTCACAACTCGATACTATAATTTTAATCTGTGCTTCTAGAAATATCTCGTGTACGTTTGCTTCTGTATATTCATTTGAAATATTGTAAAAGTTTATCGCATAAGTACTACCACAGATTTGACTGTTTTATCCGAAAAAAATAAATTGGTACCAATAGTAGTAGTAGAATAAATAATTCGACATTTTAAAACTAAAAATGCTTTGGAACAAAGTGGCTAATTCGCTTACAAGGGCGGCGTAGCATGCCGTAGCACTCGGGGAAAAGGACCAAAAATTATGTCACTCGTCATTCGGAAGATTTTGTCAACCCTTTGTACTTGGTGACCGTCGACAAAAAAAGATGGCCGCCTGATATATCTATTATACGTAGATGATGATACGGCGACTACCTCGTTGCATTACACCACTACTGTTCGGTTATAATTGTGGAAATATTGTTCATGTTATTTTAAGCCAAAGGTTTGCATGTAATATCTGCTATCAAGCCCGCCAACGTTGATGATTATAACACAGAGTGCCTTTCAGTTAACTTTTACTGCCCACTATAAAAGGCAGATAACAATTTCTCGCTATAAATAAATCAAAAGTAGATTTCATATAGTATTTCTATTTTTTCATATCGTAGTTATAAATATTAAGATTTATTACGGGTGACAGTTCTATTTACTTGATTTTTTTAAACGCAATATAGGTGCATTTTTAATATCACGATATCAACTGAACCTATTTTAGCACTGAGTAACCAGGTTTCTATAGTATAAGTCGATTAAAAATATCAGTACATAGGTCAAATGTTAAAAATGCGATTAAATATTTTTACTTATTTAAATTGGTTTTGCGTCAATGCCTCTAGGTAATTTAATAAGCTTTAACAAGATAGTTTATTATACAACGTAAACGTATCTTTGTTTACTTTCAATATGTATTTAATTGCGTAGTTATTTTCTTTATAGGAATATTATTTTTAGTCATGATTTCGTCTACGCAGAATTAAAAGGGGTGAAAAGTATCTCACGCGTTATTCGAGTGCCAAAATTTGCTGGGTTGAGTCGTGACGGAGGTATCAAAGAAATTTGAGAATTTGAAGGGGAACCGTACACATTTTCATTATCAAAAGTATCGTATATGGTCTTCCAGACTGTGTTCTATACCTACATCAAATTTTATAGGGGTCCGTAAAGCCGTTTTGGAGATTAATTCTAATAAACATACATCTTCATCCGTCCAAATTTTCACATTTATAATATTAGTAAGATATGAATGATGGTTCAAGAACGTAATACATAAATGTCTTGTTCATAATTTTTTCATAGATTCTTTGTGCTGAACATGAAATAGCGTATCGGATTTGTTCGGTGTAAGGTCTTTGTCACATTAGGAATGAGGTATGTTTGATATTATATCTTTTTCATTAGTATTAAAAGTGAAATGATAAGTAAGCGTATTTGCTATTTAATTGAATATGAATGTTTTCATTAAATGCATTTAAATGACGTACATTTAGAGATATAAGTACTTGTGCACATATTTTACGATATGTTTGAAACATATAATGCAGTTTAATTGCATTTATTATCTATAACAATTACAATAAAATATTATCTTTGCACACTGACAATGCACTATCATACTGTGATAATTTGACACAAATACTTATTTACTAATTAATTAATAATTTATTTCAGCTTAACTGAAATTAAAAAAAACACTGCAAAATTTTATTTAGCCGAACCTATGATCGAATCATAAATGTTGATTGTATAAAACGCTTTCTCAAAGATTTTCAATTACTATTTAAAAGTTGATGTTTCCAAACTGGAGTAACGAGATAAAAAATATGAGTCTTGTTTTATTTTTTATTAAACATTAATATGAAAATAACATTAAAGTGTTGTTCCATGAAAGTGCACAAAAACTTAAAACATAAAACATTAATAAAGAAATTAAAATGAAGGGAATTGTAAAATTATATTTATAAATCGTATACTAAAATTATCACAATATTTGTGCGATCACAAAGTAGGTCAAACCTATCTAGTATCTTGAGCCAATCTCTCTAGTAGATTATTAAATGTTTGTAGATGGTAATTGACAAAATCATTTACTTAATTAACTATGTCCTGCGTCTGTGTGTTATTATAAGACCACTGTAACTATGGACCTAGTAACATTTGTAACTAACAAGATTGTAGTTTTAAGAGTAAGCGATATGAATAACAATATACTGGTATCGACGTGGGAATGAGATAAATAGTTATGTTTACATATACTTTTGATCAGTCGCGATGCAAACGAGGTTGCCGATCCAGTGATTACTGGTCAGAATCTAGAACAATATCGAAGTTATCGGTAATTACACGCCTTTAATCACAGTTATGATTTATCAAATAAAGATAGAGACCGAATAATTTATTTAACTAGCAATGCACCGCGGTTTTACTCGACGTACACACGTTCCTGGCAACAGAAAGTTCCCGGCTTTTTACGGATGAAAATGTATGGCTGTCATTTTCTCTCATCGTAAATTACGTCCAAGTTCCATTAAAAATAATCATCCTCGTGTCTGATATTATAGAACATATTCCTATTATTTATGTACCAAAAATAAAATTATACAAGATTATTTCTCATGAAAATAAAATTAGTGGATATTGTATCCACTTCATTTCAGAGAAATTCATTGGACCACCCAACAACACCGCTATCATTCAGATATCAGCAAAGCTCATATTTGCCGAAAGCGGTAATTATAAGACAGAATATTTAAAAACATGTTTTTGGCGATAAGCATAATTTGAGAGAGTAATTGGTAGTCGTAGTAACTATAGAGTTTTAAGGCCGCTAAACGGTCGGTAACACTGGCGCCGGAGTAGGGGTTATCGTGGGCGCGTGCGAGACGACAGTCGGTGGCGACGCGGCGCGCATAAATATGAAGTTATTTGCTACTTGAGCGTAGTCTATACGGTGTACTGATCAGGAACGGTACGATGGTGCGAAGTATACTGCGCGGCGATACATGTGGATACTGCAACGCGTGCGTACGCATACGCCTTTGCGCCGCGCGAGGCAGGAGTCCTGAACCTTTGGAGTGCGCCTACAAGCACATCCTAGAGTCGTATAGTGGTGAAAGCCCCGTTACCAAGGCACCAGAATCCCCGAAGCCGGTCTGCGCGTGCTGTCGATGGACCTCTGACGCCCAGTTCCCTGAAACTCCGCCATCTTTAAGCGATCTCAGTACGGAATGGAGTTCCAGGTCTTCCCACCGGTCACGCACGCGCCGACGCAAGAGGTAGGCTATGAACGCGTGGACTCCGTGGTACGGCTACGAAGAGATGTCATATATTTTTAAATTCGCTTCCTGAGGCGATGAAGCTCCTGCATACTGTCAATGATTCCTAGTCACTATACTATAGTTATTTGCTGTTTTCTTATTACGTGTATAATAAATTATTTACAATAAAATTTACGGTGTCTTATTATTTTTTTGTATTCCCTTTACATGATGATTCGTGACAAAATACATAGCTCATTTCTTTAGGAGTAAACACTGTTTTAATTGGACGGTAATTGGTCCGATTATGACCTCGACGATCGGCGGTCCTTAGTGCCCTTGTTCCATTTACAGATTTGATTTAGAAAAAGCGATAAACTAGATAAGTTCTTGTTCCAAATTTGCATAGTTAACAACTACTATTTTCTTAGATACATGTTGATGGATTTTCTAACCGTGGATTTCCTTCGAAAAGCATATTATTATAATACCTTGGTTACTTCAGAAACCCTTTGCTTCGCCTGATGTTTTATATAGTACGTAATATTGAAAGCAAGTAGCAAGCAAATTAAGTAAACAAAGGTATGACCAATTCCATGCGTGGCCAGTGCGATATTTGACTTTTTTAGTTATTGTGCAAAAATTTTGAAATAAAGTTAAGTGGTATCGTATAATAAGACTAGCCAAATTTATTTATTTATGTAAAAAATATCTTTGAAGAACTTTATGGAATTTGGCAGTTTTAGGGTAAAATATAGTTAGTTATGGGTTAGTGTCGATTGGAATGCAGTATGAGTAAGGAGCGTCGGTGGCTCAGTGGTAAAGCACTTGACTTGCAATCTGCAGGCATGGCGGGATTCGAACCCAGGACGGGTTCGAATCCCGCCATGTATCAATGTGTTTTTCGATTTCCGATTTACATATGTACATTTATCCGAAGTTCTTACGATGATGATGATGAGTAATGGCCTAGGATGATTCACACTTTATGTGTTGTGTAATACAATTAAAATGTTTATAAAGAGGGATAAAGATAGTAAGGGTGTGGTCTGAGAATGAAACATTGACGTAAATTGCACGTAGATATGCCTGTCCTTTCACCTTAAGTGTAATAAATAATATAAAACCAATCATTTATAATATTTTAATAAAGTACGCAACGACTTATTCTTATTCATCTTACTAATATGTGAATGTTATGTTATGGTTATGTTAGGTTTTAACATATGAATGGGTGATGGATGGATGAATGTTCTTAGAAGATATCTCCAGAACCGTTGTATAGATCTCGTTGAAATTTGATGTACATGTAGAACATAGCTTGGAAGAGTACACAGGCCTATGATCCCGGAGAGGTTTACTGTTCCAGTGGAATACGTTTGATTTGCATATTTACTCGATAACTCCTCAATATCACCATCTTATTGAAATTTGGAATAGACATACTCGAGAACTTTAGACTTCTAAAGAACATAGTATTGAATAACACATTCACACTTTATTTAAAGAACTTTAACTAAAGCTGGTAGTTATATAACAGGTCTATATATCTATAATGTTTTACCTAAAATTAGCTTAGATTTTAGACTTCTAGAATATCAAAAGGTGGAAGAATGATCACCCGCGACTAAGGATACGCTCCGAGCCCCTCATTGGGGACGAATAGTGAGCTTATGCTGATGATCAAAATTTTGGCGAAATTTGGTGTAAGCAATCTTTTATTACCTTAAATACTTAAATATATTTTGATATTATGTAATATCCTACAAAAATACTCGTATTTATCTGAATAGATGTGATTTCCTATATTATCTATATAACTATAGCAAATATTGTTTCATAATTGCGAACTAAATAATTGACCAATTAGTTATTTTCGGCGACACGAAAACTTGATAAAAGGTTATTATCCTTACTGAGATATAGAAGCGTAAAAACGTAATACCACGACATAGGCTCGTGTTGTCCGACTTTCTCGTGTACCCATGACACGTTATTAAACTTATAAATAAATCAGTTCTTATAAAATTAAAGCTGAGTCTTTATAGCGAACCCTTTCTAGTCTTCTCAACGCTATGGTATGTAACATTATAACAGAGTAATATGCAAGAATTTAATTTTTCACACTTTTATTTTTACAAGCGCTACTACGACGAAACTTTCATACTAACAACCTTAGCGAACAAGTTATGTAATTAGCAACAGTGTCACGAACAAATTGTTGGAAAACTACATGTTAACCTTTAGATATATTCTTTTTTTTTTGTAAGGTTATCTTAAACTTAATTTGTAAAGTGCATCTGTGTCGGTGATTTTTTTGTCGGATCACACAATTAATAAGCTGGTATCAACGTACATGCATGATTATTTCATGTCTAGAGATAGTGTAAAAAAATCTATGTAATTTTTTCAAATCATTATAACAATATCAGTTTATTACATTAAGATCTAATAGACAGAGAAATCAAAGATTTTATTGCTCGATTTCCAAAATAGAAAGAAATGGATTTAATACAGTTACACATCTTTCCACCTCCACATATGTAATATAGGTTATGTACTACGTTTTAATGAAAGAAAGTACGCAAATACAAAGATTATTACATCACCTCGTGTAATGAGACATTGTCGTCTTAAATGATTTGGTATTTTGGTTGTACATAAAATTTTTATGTAATTAATCATCAAAGGGTCAATATCCTATTTATGAACAGGCTAGAAAAAAAATGTGATAAATTATGCGACATTCACTTGATTTTAATAATTTAATAGCGTGATTTACAAACAATGTTTTGTCTACAGTTTCATATCGTAATAACAATAATTTTTCGCTTCTTATCCATATAGGGTTGACAGAAATGTCAAATATTGTAGATCGCCATTCTAAATTTAACAAAATATGAATTCTTCATACTTAATTAAATAAGTAAACATATTTATAAAATAGATAAAACATTTTATAACTTTAAATATTATTTCAAAACATGTGATGATGTGCGTAACACGAATTATAACAAAATAATTCAAAAAATATTTTAAAAATGCTGTACTTACCTATGAATATAACTTGTATATACAAAATATTTACATTTATGTATCTATAATTTAAATATTAGTTACTACAAGCAGGAAGTGGATTGAGTCGTAATTATCTACTTGTTTTTACTGTTAAAATATTAACAAACATTTGATAACAAATAACCTAAATAAAAAATAGACTATTGAAATAATAGCAAAAATATACTCAAATGAACTAATATTAGTTGTAAATTAAAGAACTACACTACACTAATTAATTGTAGATTTTTGTGTTAAATTACACCATAGAGCAAAAAATTATGTAAAATCAATTTTAGTATGCTTTATTTGTTGGTTATAAACCCATTAATAAGTACCCCAACATAGATCAAATAAAATAGTGTTTTTTTATTTAAAAGAAAGATAGATTTTACAGCTGACTTCCTTCTAATAACGGCTAGTGAGTGCCAGATTATTATTTTTCTAATTTCACGGAATCTAATGTATTGTTTAATAATTATTTCATCATTTTATATTTTGAATGGACCTAAAGATATGTTAATATAATGGATATAATTAGCACCTATGACTAAACTACTCAGATCGATCTACATAAAATGTTCTATATTTCTTCACTTTCTTCTTTCTGTCTTTCAGTCTCACTACAAATCCATCTTGATGAATCATCGCTCTTAACTATATTTAAGAATATTAATAAAACTAATATTTACATCGTGTACTACAGTGTAAGCAATTTTTATAAGATACATACTTGAGAAAGTTAAAAATTTATGTAAATAATATCAGTTAATATTTAAAAAAACTGTAATAATCATCCAATAATAGTAAATGGCACAGGACCGGGCATTGTGGCAATCGATGGGGGAGGCCTACGTCCAGCAGTGGACAAATTTAGGCTGATTATGATAATATGATGAATAGTAAATAGTGTACTCTTAGCATTTAGTGTGTAGATGTCTTTAGGCAGCGGTTACTTAGCCTTTTTAACGACACCAAGTTGACTCTTGTAAGTTGTTTGTTTGGTTTGCTCCTCTTGTAGAAAATCAGAAAAGAGATTTATCATTGCAACAAAACTAGTTCAAATAAGATTCTTTGGTACTCCAGTTTTATAATGGATACTATCTGTCGCCCGAGACTCTGTCCTTGCGGAAATAAAAAACAACCTTAGTTAGTAGCCTATGTGTTCTACATCAATACCAAATTCCATGCAGCAGTTCTACACCTTCTAACGATCATCCAAACATTCGCATTTATCATATTAGTAAGAAGTAAGATTATCTTGAACGGGTTTCCGCTTGTTATTGTAAAAGTGTTTAAAGAAAAAAAATTGGATAAAATAATACTTATAGTTTGAGTAACACTTTCAGTGCAATGCAGATAGTATATACGTGACGTTAGGAGCAGAGGTAGTTAGTGGTGGCAGTGTCGGCAGTGGAGGTGTGGGGTATGTCCGGCAGGGGGCGCCGGCGGGCGGTCCCAGCATGCTCAGTAGCAAGTACGACACTAACGAACCGGACAGTAACCCCCCGTTGTAGGACAACGTCATCATGTTACCTGAAAAACATAATCTTTCATATTACAGAATTTGGCGCTTAGGCTAAAGAAATGTTAGCTAAAAATCTATACTAAAGAAAACAATGCAATACAAAACTACTACTAGTGCCATCTATAAGAATTCGAGGAAAATACACATCATTAAATGTTGTTATCAGTTTCATACACTGAACATACGTACCAGCTATTTCTCGATGTTCTCGCCCGACTCTAGATGGCGCTAGAATCATTGGTACTGAACCAAAGAGTCCATTAGTGAAGCCAAGAACCACAGAGAACAAGATAGGATACATCTGTGAAGAAAAGCAGTCATTTATAGCGACTTTTAGAGAGACCTAACTCCAATTGCGCGGGAACGCAGCAGTCATTTGTCTTTTATGAGTAGTTGCGTCATAACTTACGTCACCAACAATATGCGGCGAGTGTCTAGGCGCGGCGCAGAGCAGCATCAGTGGCACAAGCAGTAGCCTAAGTCCGCTCGCCATTAACAGCTGGCTGCGGCTCCATTCATATGGCCAAGCGGCGGCTATCTGGCATTGACAAAGTTACTTTCAGTACCATAAAATACTTCTAAGAGATTTTACACTGCTGAAACACGTTTGTCAACTTGTTATACTTAATTGATTCGGCAACATTAATTACCTTCAGAATCGGACAGTTTTTTCCTCACCTTGCCAATAAAGTCGAAGGAATTAAACGCAGACATGAGGATAATTGGCATCCAGGAACCGAGGCGACAGGAGGGCACCTCGGAGGCAATGCCGGGGTAGAGGCTCAGGGTGGTGAAGTAAACCAAACCGATTGATACCATGTAGGGATAGATCGCGCGTGCCACCGCCCACCTAGCAAGCACCCCGCCTGGAAAAATTACATATAGATAACCTTACCAATATTTTATAAGTAACATATAGCCCGATTTAAGTCTGAAAAGATTATGATAATGAGTTAAATGTTTAGGGAGAGTAGGAATAAATTCGTTCTGACTATAATTTTAGGAAACAAAACTATGTTATAATCCTGATTAGCTTTCGAAAGTCAATATGTTTATCTTACGTTTGAAGCTACTCCATGAGGCCGGTCGTTCAGGAGACTCGACCACAACGTCCTCAACCTTATAGGAGGGCCGTGGAGTGCGCAGTGCAGTCGACGCCTCCGACACGCTGGGCGGAGGGGAAGCGAGCGGCGCTGACGTCACGGGAATGGTGGCCGTCGGGGAATACACCGGGTTCGCGAAGCTAAACGCGTTCTCACCATCCACTATAGAAATTTTACCTTAATTGTTTAGTTCAATAATAATTTTAAGTATGTAGATCAAAGATAAAAAATCTTACCAGTCCCCGTGTTGGAGAGTGCAGGACTCTGCAATTTTAAGACGCCGAAAGCACCGTCTCCAGATTCGCTCTCCATCTAAAATATTACGACTATATAGCATACTCAATATTAATTTAACTTGACAAATTGTTGCATACTTTTTGTTTTGATACACAAAAGTTTATGAATATATTGAATTCACATTAAACTAAATATGCAATAAATACCTTTTAAGGTAGGTCACAAAGTAAAATAAGATTTTTAGATTACCAATGTAGCGTCTTCGTTAGGATTTAAATGCAACTGAATGCGCCTTCTATGTCGAGATTCGTTCGTCAGTCTGAGATAGTACTGCACCAGCGGATGACGCATCATCACCTGATGCAGCATCGAATGACCCAGTAAGATCAGAATAGAAAACACAAAGAACATGAACGTGCTCCGTCGTGGCTGCCGGAATCCATACTTCGTTATAATCCGATCAATAGATACCCAAAATCCAGCAGCGCCTGTAGGAAAAATAATATTAAATGTTCAGTTAAGTAACTACAGGCTATTCATTGTTGAAATTTATAAATAATAAATATTATTCAAAACATAACTGTGAAATAAAATCACTTAATATCAGTTGTTACTCAATTAGCGCTTTTTGGGCTACTTACTTTCCCCAGCCATCACGGCCTGCGTGTATCTAGGGGGTAGACAGCCGGCAAAGCCGTAGTACGAGGCCTGCTGTACCGTGCAGCCAAATGCCACCACGCCGATCGCAACCAAGTTGATTGTGTACGACACATTGGTAGAGAAACCATCCCATCCGATGTTGCAGACTGCCACGAAGAGCATCGTAGCAAGCGATAGTAATATGCCTGTAAAAAAAACCATTGTTCGCGTAACGTGTTCTGTCCACAGGTTACTTCACGTTTCAAATGAATTAAACAGAAAAAGGAAAGAAGAAGAAAAGAAGTGATAACCTACTTTACTATTTACGCTCTTAGAACGTGTTTTATACCATTGCAAAACTGCTTGTTAGTAAAGCGTTACTACAGTCTAAGAAACTCGTGTTAGGTATCATATTTCGAGTAATTTTGACTAGCGCATGCGCTTGTATGGATTTATAAATCCGCTGATATTAGATTACATATGAAAAAGTTTAATATTTCATTTGTCAGATCAATGTCAATTAGTTTTATTGCAATTATAACAAAGAATAATATAATATATACACATATATGCACTATAGTTTTGTGTTTTAATTAAATCTTTACTTAAGTTTATATGTTGTAAAGAGCTATATAGTAAAGGTGAAAAACAAACATTCTTCTTTCAAGAAGAACTCCACAGAACAACAATCGAGCGGCATGCCCTCGCGCGCACAACATACAAGCATAAACTTCAAAGTTCTGTGACGAACTCTTAAACGAATTTCTTAAAGTTTCGCTTCGATTTACAAATATATCGGTACCGAATGTAATCCTGGTGTTGTACGTGAAGAGGTCTAGCATAAGATTGTTAATGACGACGGCGACGCAGGCAGACGCGATGTACACCGTCGACATGTCGAACATTATTGTCGTGTTCGGGTAATGATGCTGGAAGTAGTCCACGGCCATTATGAAACTGAAAGCAAAGGTACTGCGTAAAATATGTTTAAGAAATATGCATCCCTACTCTTACGCTCTAAATGTATAATAGTGAAGACATAAAGAAGAGAATGAATTTTGTTTTCTTATCCATCAGTTATTCATTACTATCAGGATATTTCAATCTGCTATTCTTAGTATTCAAATATTAATGTAAGTACTTTATGAATCGTTTCAACAACAACAACTGTCTAGCTTTTGGACTATTTTACTTGCTTTAACTGCATAGCTGGTTTAGATTGGCGTTTGAACATAATACCTACTAGCGCTTGTCCTCGTTTAAAAACAGGAGCTAATGTATCATCAGCTCGTAGCTCATATAAAGGGGTTCGAGCATATGTCACGGTTGACTAGGCCTTAGTGAACACGTCAGCATAGTGCGGATTATTAGGAGCGAATACTAAATAAAAATCTCTAATGATGGTTTCCATTACCTATTGAAAGGCAGGAGGAAAGCAGTTCCAGCGACGAAGAGTGTGAGGTACACGGAGTTGTATCTGTCGGGTGGGGGTCCCGTGGGTTCGGGCATGGCGGTGAGGGGCTCCCCCCGCGCCGCCCTGATGGCGTCAATGCGGGCGTACCCGCGCCCTAGAGTCTCATTCATCTTATCTTCCACTTTAATCGACTGCCAAGTTCATTTCCTTATCACAGTACTGCTTGGTTTAAATTTGATGTATTTCGTTTAGTTTGGTCTTGTCTTAATCTTTTAAATTTAATACACTCACTGAATTACAGAACTGATGACACATTATGTTAATAAAATCACCGAAACATATAATCTCATTCAATCGTTTACTACATCCATTAGTAAACATATAAAGCTTTATTGTTGATGTTTCAATCGATTAAAGAGAAATTTATTACACTGGTACACTAATTATTGCGTAATAACGATTATTTTAATGTAATATGATTTATTGTTTTGTTTTTAAGAATTATTTAGAGTTATTACAACAAATGATGCCGGTTTTACTTGACAGTGTGTTCGGTGAAAGTCTGAACTTCGACGCATGCGTGCCGCGCATTGATTTTTAGAGATGGGACTTTTAGAGAGGTTAAAATAAAACATCTTCCGGTTTCCACCACGAATTGCCATTTTATTGCCATAGATATTAAAGATAAAAATCAACACACTACTACAAAACACGAGAGCCTAAGTACAAGAATATAATAGGAATATATACTTCATCCTTTACTTTAGGAAATAAAAATTAACACATTGGAAAACAGAAAACACGAAAACATTAAAACCTATCCTTTTAAAAAAGTACAAAAAACAGCCCACTTATCGACAGGTTCAATATCTAGGTTCAAAGATGATATTAAATTCTTGAGCAGTTAGAGTGACGCCTTCGATTGGCACAGTAGACGGTAGGGGTGAGCCTTCCGGTACTTTGAGTCGAAACTTCTGCAAGATGTGTGTTAAAAATAAAAAGAGTTCCGAACGCGCCAACCCTTCTCCGATGCAACGTCTTCGTCCTAAAAAAAAATAATCCAAGAAATGCATATAAATTATTGCCGAAACGGCTGATAAATTGGACGAAAATTTACGTCCAATTTATAATATCAGCTACTTAGTTATAAAACAGGAATCAAGAGATTCAATCATTGTACAAAGTTTTTTTATTAACAATTTATTTTTATGTGCGCAATGGAATATACATACTTTTTAATCTTGTCATAAGCGGCCATGGCCTGATTATCGTATAATGCTCTTTCTCCCGATAAAAGAAGTAATATTTATATTACCTGTTCCAAATGGCATCAGCCAATCGTCTTGAATTAAATTTCCTTCCTTTGTTAGAAAACGTTCCGGTTTGAAATCTGTTGGGTCTTTCCAATGTTTTCCGTTATGAAGATCATAAAACGCAAGCAGTAGAAATGTACCCTGAAGAATTTCACAATTAATAATTATGAAAACTTAAACTTCATTTAGGATGAGAAGTATTTACTTTGCCAACCTTGGGTATAACGTATTTGCCAAGTTTCGCGTCCTCCAGGGCCATATGCGGTATTCCCATTGCGGCAATAGTCGAAATTCGTAACGCCTCCAATAAAACTGCCTCCGTATAAATTAACCTAGAAAATTTTAAAGGGTTTTAAACTTAAGTTAATTGAAATTTACCCTCATTAACTTTATTCCTTTCAATATTTAGGATTTTTATATGAGGAAGTGTTAAAAGAGCAGCGGGGCGCTTAATGTTAAGTAAGCCGAAGCTCAAAGACGTATAAAACACGAGAGGAACTGCAGTTACTATGGCAGCCTTTAAGAAGATGACATCGTTTTTTGAAAAACGCTAAGACGCAACTTTTTAATTAAAGTGACTATCACAAGTTTTAATACTAAGTTAATTATACTTAGATCTGTCACTGAGGGTTGGTAGCCGTGAACGGCCGATTTCTTTGTCGATTTCCATTTGTAAGCGATCTTGCACTCTTTGTTCCCTGACCACATACAGCAAGAGGAAGACTGCTGTGTTGCTGACAGTTTCTACGCCTGCTTCTAACAAGTCTAGACATACCACCTGGAGTTCTTCAGCAGTCACTGTAGCATAGAACATCAATATTGAGAAAGTACTCTTATAAATTGAGACAATGAATTCAATCTGTTTTTTATATTCTTCTTGTTGTTTGTCTTCTGAATTATCAGTTATAATACAATTAATAACAATTATTTACTTCACTAAATATGTGGTAAAGAAAATTGGCGATGCAATTTATTATTGACGAGGTAACGCATAAAATATCACCAATAGTCTGTAAAATGTTATTATGTCTCACGCCTACTTATTTATTGTATTGTTCTAGTTGCAATAAGTTCAATTTAAGAATATAAAAATCAAAGTGATTTCATACATGTTTTATCTTCCTGGTTCTTCATTTCAATAAGAAATGCGTCAATCACATCTCTTGGATTTTTATCGTCTAGATTTGCCCGGTGTTCTTCGATTACTTCCTAAAAGAAATATTACAAGATTTAACGAATACTTAAGTATATTTATTGTAGGAAGTTGCTGAGTTCATGTTGTTTGTTTGGTTGTTACATTTTTTACTATACAACATATTTTTTTAGTAATATAGCGTAGATAAGAAAATAGCACATAGTCTGACGTCATATTAATACAAACATAGTGGCCATGAACTAAATGTTTTATCTTTTTCATAAAAGATATGAATTAATTATTGTAAGTATCTTAATTTTCAACCAGGAAAATATTGTAGTTTGATTGTAAAGGTAGAACTATGTCTATTAGTGGAATCATTTACTATTTATTCAAAGAAAAGCTTGTTTTTTATTAACATTAACAGGAGCTAAATGTTCTAATTTAAATAGATATTTTGGTCGCCTAATGTTATTCGATACTTTATCATTGGCGCTTTTCAATTTGCATAGCTAGTTTTGTTTATTTTTGTAATAAATATCTAGTGAGAAAAATTTGAATATAATACTGAGCGTTCACAGGTCGGGATTGGAGGCATAGGGCGCAACACATAATATGGATTATTATTTTACATGCGTTCACTGTATCGGCAGCGATAGGATTGCCGATGCCTGTTTCAGTCTGATATTCTGATCGTACGTGTGTACATATGAATGGAGGAAAGCAATGAATGTTATTATTGATTTTACGTGAGTATTGTTGTCTCTGTTTTGTCAAAGACAATGTGAGGGATGAAAAGATGTATCCATAAAAAGTGTCTGCAGCCAAAACCTACACTCAGAAAAGTACCCTTTTAAAATCCTTTCTGCGCCAAACCGAATTTTAAATTTTAACGTTATAGACGTCTTTGTGTAGTTATACTTACCTTCAAATAAGCGTATATAGAATGATTAATCTTCATAAGTTCAGTGTATCCGATGAGATCGGGCATTATGTGCCTGAGGAACGGCAGAAAGTTCAGTACTCCGCCGCTCATGTCGACCACTTTGAACGATCGTGTTATCAGATCACATAGTGATTTCAAACGTTCATCCGTAAGGTCATATCTAAAAATATTTTTATAAGACGTTTTAAATAGAGGACAAAAATTGAGTCACCGGCATGTAAATTAGCTTTACATATAGTCAGTCAGTTCAGTTCAGACAATTCTTGACGTTGTTTAAATGATCGCTTTTGAAGTCCTAAGTTCAATATTGAATAAAGTAATATAAAAGTTTGAATTTCGTAGACTATCTAATATTTGAAATTGAACTTATTTTATGCCAATAAAAAGGCTGGCACTACGACACCATTATACTTCTGTTTTTAATAATGTATTAATATTTAATACACTATTGCAGTATCGTGTGAAATTTTCATGGTGATTAGATTGTGATTCATAAATGTATTTCTTTTTACTACGGTAACAGGTAAAAGGAACGAAAATGTATATTTAAGTTGCGGTTCTTTTTTTTATAACATAAGGGTGTTCATCCCCTAGTAGTGATCACCGACGTCCATGGACATCTACAACAGAGTACTGCAGATGCATTTCCGGTCTTTAGGAAAGGTGTATGCTCGAATCTTGAAGGACTATGTTCTGCGCAAAATATTTAACAATAACCAACCTTTTACCTGCTACCAAGCGCCAAACGACATTGACAATGCACACATTAAACAGTTTATTGACGCAAACTGCCCGCCCAGCGCTGTTCTCTAATAGTATGGTCAGCGCCTGACATTCCTCGCTTATCTGAGCCTCCATAGCCTTAGAACCGTAGCCGTAATGCTTCAAATACTTTAACACGGTCCGCCTTCTTTTATTCCAATACGGTCCATCAGCGAACACTAAGCCTGAATTAGCAAGTTATTTATTTTAAATGAAATTTTATATATTCTGTAATTTGGTTAAATGTGATACTCTAACATTGATACTAGTAGGAGTTATTGCTGTGAATGTGAGATTTTATTTACTAAAGAAGTGGAACAAATAAGCGTCTGTTCCCGTCTAATTATGCTGTGGGTAATACAATTGTGATTGGCAAAGTTGCAAAGAACATTCATCTAATGGCCACTAAAATTTTGATATAAAAAATACTACCTTCTCTACAACATAAGTTCGTATAAAAACGTGGATTCGAATCGAAGTACTAAAAATATGAAATTAACGTACCTAATTTCTTTCCGAATGATCTCATCAGATAAAAGAAGCCATCAGGTCTACCTTCGAAAACTTCCCTCGAGGATACCTCCTTTATGTAATCCTTACCAGACACAACTATGACATTGATAGTCCCGAGCTGCAAGCCTAGTATATCTCCATACTTCTGGGACAGTGTTTGCCATACTTTATGGCGATATTTTAACTTTTTATGTTTGTACCACACAGTTAACATATTACCAATGAAAGGCAATAGACCAGGACCTAAAATATAACAGGACTCTTACAAATAAGAAAGATAAAAGTGCTTATTTATCTTGTACTCAGTATAATATTTCGTTCGCACATTTCTCTTTGTACGGTTCTGGCAATTTCGTCGGCTTTCATGGACTATTCGAATACATTATGCACGTTACAATGCTTATATTATTTTTCTAAAGTATGACAGAATTCCATGCGCAAATATATAGAACATTTAGAAAATAAATCAAAACTGACAGTAAAGTAATATGACTTTTGATTGAATTTTTTAAGAGGTAAAAAAAGATTAATCCTGGATTTCCAAGAGCAAAAATTCAAAGTAACCTGGTGGGTAAGCTGGTGGTCGTTGGGTAGTCAGAGTGATGAGATAGAAAAATAAAAAAACAATTAGGATGACGGTCCACATCACTGCACTGCACAAAAATCAACTGAAACTGTTTAGTTACCGGTAGCGAAACTATTTTTTCTTAGAGATTTTATCGCAAAACGACAAATAATCACGCCTTGTGTTATGCAAATTAACGAGGAAGTAAGTTTAAAATAATCTAAGATCTAACAAACAATGGTTGGTATTGATACCGTATTTATTTCTTTATGTTCGTAGATGAAAGAAGTTACATATTTATGGTTTTAAAATATACTTACACGTGTTTCATCACATTTGAGTTCTAGTTTTTTTTTTTTAATTTTGTCTTTTTTCAGACTCGATTATTATTTTATTGTGGTCATGCAAATCATGTGTGCAAATCTTAATTGTTAAAAGATTGATAGTACACATTTAACTTTTCGGGTTTTGATATGAAATTGTCCTGACATTTTCATTTTTTGCTAATTAAAACCAACATATCGTTGAAATGAAGTCAGAACACGTTAGATAAACAAGAAATTGACCTTTCAGAAACCGGATGTTAAAAAAAAAAAATTGTAACACGGTCAAGGTATGTTTACTAATATATAAACTTGTCTTATTAAAAAGTTTGCTTTCTTCGATTTTGATAGTGCGGAAATTTTTTAAATATTTATTTTCAATCCATATATTTGATAAGATTATTGTTACTGGGCGGGGTTGACAGATAATTATTAAATGACTTTAATTTTACATTCACACGACACTCTTTTAGATAATTATCTATCTCTTATGCCAATCTTGATCATTAAGAATTATACGATTTGCAATAACTAAAAACCGTAATGCACATTTTCTGATACTTACGTAGTATCTGATACGGTACGTTTTTATCTTTTATTGCGTAGATTATCTTATATTCGTGGTATTTACTAGGTATAAGATACTAAAGTTATGTTATTGACAGAGTTAAACTAAGATAGCATTTCATTGAGGCATGAATGTGAGCTTGTCTATAAAACAGGTAATAAAATAAGCTAATATTTTATGTTCTAAACTAATGGCTTAATGATATTAAACAACGAATTTAGAAACCGTGATTATTGTTATTAACTCTTTTTTGCTGCAATCGATAAAGATAAAAAATCCAAACTGAAAAGGCTGGATTAAAAGGTGAGAGATTCGCTTTTGTTTCGGCGTTTTCAATTCTTCTATTATAAAGTGGTTACGTGTTGTACACAATTGTTGTGAAAAGAAAAGTCTTTGAGGTCAAAAATTAGCGATTGAATTATTAAAATTTCATTTGCACCTCTTGATGATAAAATATAATAATATTTAAATAATCTAAACTGGTTGGAAACAGCCAATCTTGCGCAACTGTCCCATACTTTTCACAACCTTGAGAACTTGTATTTTGCATATTTTTGTCAAGAATGATGATAAGAATAAAACTAAACGAGATAAGAAAAAAAAGTCCATTAATCGATTGAAATGAAAAATTAATACGCTTTTTAACAAAATTTGTTTGTTTAATTGTTATCAATAATAGTTACTTTGAAAAGTGATTTACGTTATCACTCTCGAAACGAATATTAAAAACAATATTGTTCAAAAACAAATCTGACGACACAATTGCTAGCGGGTGTTAAATCATACAGCCGCGATATGTGGTCGACTTGATAACGCGTTCAGTGTTTATACGTCTTGAAAATTAACCGTACGTTATGACTGGTCATTGTGGTGACCGATCGCTATATAACTGATGTAGAGCTCCGGTCGCCGCATTTAATGTTGTATTATCGAACGATATAGACCTGCGTCTAACTTAACCTAACCTAATCTTTTATCGATATAATTAAAGTGATGGCACCGATCACAGACAGTGTGAACGGAAGTAAAATTTATACGCCCGTGAAGCAAAGTCTACCAGAAGTTGATCCTGATGACGGATATGGCGCGAAACGGTATGTTTTAAAAAATATCTGAGTTTCAATTATGATATCTTACGATAAAAACTTTGGTAATATTTTTAACATTCGAGAACAGACATGAGAGAGACAAGTTTAAAATGCATAGTTAAAGCGAAAAAAAGCTATTTTTTTTCAAGGTTTAAAATAAAATAAAAATAAAACTGAAATAATTACGGTAGCATTTCGCTTAGTTGTTGATCGTTACATATTTTTAAATGAAACATACAAAACTGGTCCTTATGTTTTAAAACACAATATTATTAGTGATTACATAAGTAAGAGGACGGCAGCGGCGGTATTCAACTGAGGTTAATTGACAGCAAGTTGTTCATCCTTGGCTCCTCGATACGATACACAGTGAATAGTTTGCGAGATATCAATATCAATATTATACAGAGAAAATACTTGTTTGTTGCTAATAAAGTTTAAAAAGTTTGAACTGATTTTCCTCAACTTTTATTGAAATGAAAATTTTAAATAAAAGTTGAGGAAAATCAGAAAAAAAATTTAATTGAAAATTATTAAAATGAAAATGTTGGGCGCATAATGTGGTTATTGTCATGAAATTTAAATTTGGATGAAAACAGTTAGTGATATACTTTAAAAATGTTTTTCTATAAAAAGTAGAGTTTGTGTTAAAACCGCGATGATTTTCTATATCGTATTTTGGTATCGTAAATAGGTTTCTGGAAAAAAATAGAAAATGTGTTGTAATGCTTGTTTAATTATTGAAAAACTCCAATTAAAATTACCAAAATCCTACAAAAATATTTCTCTGAATAAAATTGACTTATTTATGATATCTAATCATGAAGACACTATTATGTATCAACTACGTAAATAGTTTATTTCAATCGCTTCGGTTACTTCTAAGTCTTTTTCGCATTATGAATATACATATTCTTATAATTATTTTGTCTAAAAAACAACTCGTAAAAGAAAATATCAAGGAACAAATTATAGTGAAAATAACGTTATTCAAGTATAGTCATTAACATAATATAAATTACAAATGCATAATTTTTCATATATGGATACTTCTAGTAATTGGCTTCTTTAACAATCACTGATGAGATATATCTTTAGTTCTACAAACATGTTTCTTGTATGTCTGGACCGGGGGCCGGACTCACTTGAGATGGTCAAAGTTGTCAATCAACTTATACTTTTTGTAAAAAAAAAGAAGACTCGACTGGTCTGACGTCACATAGTCTAGTATTATAAAAATTGTCGACGAAACCTGTATATAAGTGTTATGCCAGTGTCAATTTACAGTGTTACATTCATATTTTCAAGTACACTACATGTTGTGTATTATTCGAGTCGTGGTTACATAAAAACATTCGGTTTAGTGAAAATTTTGCTTTTTAATCTTTCCTTTTTATTCTTTTTTTGTATTTAATTTATAATGTTTGACCTGGACTCACGATACAAATTCCGGTAATTTCCTTTTTTAATTTATGATTACTTTTATTGATTAAAAAAATCATTAATCTTAAGTTATTTAGTAACATTGTGTTATATTAAAAACTTGATTCACGATAATAATTTTGATAAATTCAGAATGTCTTAAAATGTATTCCACATTTAAAAGTTATAAAAATTTTATGCACATTTATTAGCCAGCTTTTTAGATAAATACTTTAGACATAAAACATGAGAGTTTTTTGTAAGTTATGGGTATATTTTTATAAAAATTATTACATTTTCAAGACATTAATTTTGGCATACCGTAAGTCATCTAATAGTTATTAAATTCTACAAGGAGAATAAAATAATTTATATAAATGTTGCTTTTATTGCTTTTAATAAGAATACTTGCTCAAAACATGTTAGTGAAAAATTACAAATCATTGTGTAATAGTTCCAAATTAATATACGAAAAAAACGAGTCTAATAATAGTTAAGGATATTATAGCACGAACGAAGTCAGGTTTAAATTATCATACTACTATATCAAAACATCTATAGATAGATAATATATGTGTTTCGATAGGAATTGATCATTTGATTTTAATTCAACAAATAATTTTCTTTTTTTTATTCCTGTAGTAGTTTTTAATAACCCAATAATAAATAAAATTAAAACTAACTTACTTAAAATTTTTAAGCACTGAAACGTGTCTAAAGTAATTACTTTTTGTTCAATTTGTAGAGAACGAGAACATAAATATTAAAACGACTACTGATTGCTTATTATCATAAGTATAAATTTAAAGAAAAGCAATATCTTTTATACAAAAAAGACTTGAAAATTCTTCAAATATGTAATTGCATTTAAGTATAAATTCTTCCAAATCAATCGTCTTATTAAATATTATAAATTAGTAGTTAATAATTATGTTATTGTGAAAGCTGCATATATTATCTACGAATAAATTCAAAGGAGTCCAGAAGTGTTGAAGTCAACCAAATCTCACCGGGTCACTCTGAAGCCTAGTCACCCCTTCTATAAGCTATACTCAAGTCTTTCGGTGGGGACGTATATCAGTTAACGATAATTAATTATCAATTGATAAATAATAACTTTATTTACAGGTATTCGTACGAAACCCTTGTGGAGATAGCAAATTTCCTACTCTCCCGCGTCTCAATCCGGCCATGCATCGGCGTCATTTGCGGCTCTGGGATGGGTTCGTATTGGAAACAGGGTATTTATTGCTTCAAATTATATGTGCATATAACTTTTTACGCATTATCGTAACAATTTAAATACCATCAAGCAATCAGTATGATCGAAGTGCGAATGCGAGTAAATTAGGACATGGACCAATTTAAACTATACTTATTTGTTAACATAAATATCGTATTACTGCATACAGTGAGCCAGTTTTTATTTAAACACGTGGTTTAACCTTTTGATCGCCCATGATTGATATTATGGACGTCAACGTGGTTACAAAAAATATGTTTTAACCTTAAATATGTATGTATATCCAAAACTTCTTTCGCTAGCCTACGAATAATCATATTACAATTAGTGTGATTTTTGGTAATGTTATCAGCGTGCGATAAAAAGGTTAAGTATTATTGAAGCTACATCTACGTCATTTACGGTTAGACCCATAAAAAATATGATGATCTCTTTCAACGTGGTATGTACACTAAATACCATTGCCTCCTTTTCATTTATAGCATTGTTTGTTTTGAAACTTTGTGTTGGCTTACACTTAGATAAAGATCAGCATAATGCGACAAGCTTATCGGGCCAGTTAGTCTAAGTTACACTTAATTACAATAGTCTTTAGTGTAACTTTTGAGTGTTGATTTTGAAAATAATGTTCATATAGTACCTTTCACTAAAGGTTTTTTGGTACATTAAAACAGTATTCGTTTAAATTCGTATAATTCAAACAGAGTTCTCGTTAACCACTATCAGTCTTTACTTTGTTAAACATATCAGTTTTTAGGAAAAATTACAATAATTTATTATTTCAACGAATCATTATCATAATAACTGTGTTGTGATTTATATTACTACGAATGAAGTTTTGTAGCTTTATTAGCTAAGATTTGACGTAATTAAAATAAGCAAATAGTGTATGTGAATAGCTTAGTAACAATTTAAGCTCTGTTTAAATATTAACTATAGTTTTATGGCGAATTAAGTCCACGATGATTATTCCTGTTTCTGGCTAAAAATAATCCAAATCTATATTTGCCATTGATGCTTCGTATCGCATTTTAGTTGAGAGTTAGTGGATATTGGGCTGTAGTAACACTTTGCTTCGCCATAATTTCACATTACCACAAAAAATATCTTTATTTGAATAAAATAGATGAGTTACGAGATTATTTTTTGTTTATAGGATCATTGGCTGAAACTATAACTGACGCGGAGTGCATACCTTATGAAGATATACCCAATTTCCCCGTCAGCACTGTTGAGGGACACCATGGGAAACTAGTGTTCGGGAGACTGGATGGCATTCCAGTAGTAGCGATGCAAGGACGCTTTCACTATTACGAAGGATATCCGTTATGGAAAGTAAGTTGTTCAGATTGCTTTTAATTGAGCTTCAAAGATTCCTTTTTTATATTTTAAATATCGAACCTTTGAATTCCATGGGATTAAAAGAAAATATTGCACCTAATCGCTAAAAACAATTGTGAGTTAGAAATTAATTGACTCTAATTAAAATACATTATATAATCGGTATTTTGCAATGACGACATTTCCGGAATATTTTTGTTATCGTCACTGTAGTAAACATTAGATTATATTTCTATCATCGGTTCATTAACAATGGAAACATTGCTTAGGAATTTTTCTTGGCTATGATAAAGCCGTCGTTCACCGTTGGAATTATCTAGATTGGCTGATGCAAGGCGTTCTCGACCCCCAGTGGAAGGTTATCTGCAGTCGCGGGCATCACAATAAAGGGGTAAACGCGTTAAGATAAACGTTCGTAAATACGTCGCATTGATAGTAGGACTTGTTGTTAAACATTTGTAAGTCGAAGTTTACTTTAAGACATCAATAATTTATTATTGATAGATCACTTTATAGTATGTAATGAATTTGACGATGTAACGGTGTTTTTAAGAAAGCCGTGTGCAAATCTTTGAACGCTACTAAACTATGAAAAATACTATACTTTATTTTGTATCCCAGTATTTCATTCATTATTTGAGTCTATTATGACAGTACGGTTAGCCAACGTATACAGCAAAGAGTATATAAAATTCACAGTAAACTATACAGCATAGTCATCTTCGCTATAATTGTAACCTTTGAAATGCCTTATTATGTTATGCGTAGGAAAGACATTACACTCACGTATGTTACTCGTTATTTCTTTAACGCATAACTTCATGAAATGTCATGTAATTATAGTCGTCAATAGTTACTAAGCTAAGGTTGTCTTGTTTCCATTAACTTTGTTTTGATTAATAGGTGACAAGAATCCTGTTTGTTCTTATATGTTCGATAACCTTTAATCATTTCCTGTTTTTCCTGTCCACAGTGCTGCCTACCGGTTAGAGTTATGAAGCTTATTGGGGTGAAGACACTTATCGCCACTAACGCTGCGGGCGGTCTGAACCCTAATTATAAGATTGGCGATTTGATGATAATGAAGGATCACATTAATATGATGGGTTTCGCTGGCAACAATCCCTTACTCGGACCAAATGACGAGAGATTCGGACCCCGATTTATACCGATGAACAAAGCTTATAATTATGAATACAGACAAATTGCTAAACAGGTAAATATGAAGAAACAATTTATATTCTAGCAGGGTTTTAAGTAAATTAGTTTTCCTGATTGCAAGAAAGGCTCTTGTAAAATGTATGACATCGCTAGTTCCACAGAAATGGCTTTTAATTATTTAATTAGCGGAGTAAATATATTTGTTATTTTATTATAATATGACGCAATCACAACGACATTTTACAATCACTTTTATTTGTAAGATTTCATTTATTTCTTCATGTTTTCTATTTACATTTAATTCAATTGTATGGCGATAAATACGTTGTAGTCTATTTTTGTCAATTGTTTACAGTTTTTTTTAACAAATTACAGTTTACTAACGGAGACCTTCACTATTAATATAACACTATTTTTATATAGTTCTGAGAAAGGAATGGAGCTTGCAATGTACAGTAAAGCCAAGGCTAAGACCTAACTTGTAAAAAATAGCACTAAACATTCATTTCGACCTTCATATACCCGACAAATTGTCGATTAATTGATGGTCGAAAGGATTAAAAAAAAAAACAAATTTGTGCCAGTCGTATTTTTATTCGAACAGATATTCTCATTTAATCTGTTGTAATATGAACACAGGGTTACGAATGTCTCGTAATAAAAATGTGATTAAACATATCCATGATTAAGAAAGAACAAGAACTAATAATATATGAAGATGTATTTGTTAAAGAGATTTATTAATTAAGTCCGGTTTCTGATATTAGCGATTATTATTTTTTCAATTAAATTTATAAATCCGTGCAGTTAATTTCAAAGCAAACAAGTAAATTAGATATGTATTGATCTCCTTAATCCGATTTTATTAAATTTAATTAGTTATGTTAATATATTACATTACCATAACCGAAGGTGAAGGTTATCTGAGGTCGTAAGAGATTCAAATCGTACTGGGTTGAGAAGCGTGTACGTTTAAAAATATTATGCTAAAGAATATTCGAGCAGCCAAATACGCAAATACAGTTGCTTTAAAAAACGTTAACATTAAACTTTTGTCACGATAATTTCCGCAGAAGGGATTTTGGATTATTTCTAAAATATTTCAGCAAAAGAAATCTATTGAATTATTTTAGTAAGTCATATGATAAGTATGACATATTTGTTATTTAAACAAGGATTAACTAGATGCCAAAAGTTTTGAAATAATTCTCCCTTAATTTTTGTGTCCTATTCTAAGGATACACACTTGCACACTTGCACACTTGCAAGCACATTTAGATTGACTGTATTTTTTCTTTTTAGTTGGCCAAAGAACTAAACATAGAGAATTTAGTAAGAGAGGGAGTGTACACTTGCCTCGGGGGACCTAATTTCGAGACGGTCGCAGAACTAAACATGTTGAAGATGGTTGGAGTTGACGCTGTGGGTATGTCGACTGTACACGAGGTAAGTTCTTTTTGTAATGGAAATAGTCCGTAAAAACGTTATGTTAGAAATATATAGACGGATTCAGCGCAAGTTCCGAAGACACGCGCGCTACTGCGCCTGAGTGCTTGCTGTGTGACGCTATAAGATTCTATGCTCAGTTTGAAACAATTAATTTATATTCTTTACAACTTTTTCACAAGTTTTTTTTCTGTGAGTCACGTAAACGTATTTATTCCAGGTAATTATTGCGAGACATTGCGACATGAAAGTATTCGCTCTGTCTTTAATAACCAACGAGTGTGTGACGCGCTACGACCAGGACGATGAGGCGAACCACGAAGAGGTTTTGGACGTGGGTAGAATGAGGCAGGACATCCTACGCAAATACGTCACCAGACTAGTTGCTAAGTTCGCTGAAGTAGAAAACTATTAGTAACCAGCTTAAATATACGTATACATATTTAAAAATATAATAATTTACACGAAACACTGAAAAAAAATTGCCAAATTCCAAATTTTGTTAATAATTTACAGAATTTATTTGTTTTCCATGTTAGGTTAATTTTTGATAGAAAATTTTGTAGCGTTATATCTTGCCATTGTATTTAAGAGTGATGTTTAGCAGATTGTCTGTACCCAGTAATCTCATAATCATAGATAAGATATAGTAATTTTTATAATTATCTAAGCTATAATTGTTTAATTCTGCATGAACACATTATAAGTTATTTAGAAATTAAATTTTATTTATTTCAACATATTTTATATTATTTTTCTGTACCAAATTAAAGAAATAAATAAAATGTATAATATATTATATCCCTTTCATGCGAATTTATTGTAATTACATATAATACATATACATATGTAAATATTTAGTTTAAATACTAGAGTTTAGGTATGCTAAGCATTTCTATGATCGTCTGTAATATATTACTTTTTGTATTATATAAATAAAAAATGTACAAAATAGATTTATTATTTTATTTCACGCTCATAGAAAGCAGAATATCCGAACAGTGAATTTTTATATTTATATATTATTACTCTTTTATTTTTCTAATGAAAATTGTACCTTTTTAAATATATTTTTAGTTTTTATAATAATGGAAGTGAAGATATAGTTCAATAAAATCAAAATGTACTCATTAACAAAATTTATTTACGAATTAATTGAAATAATGCATTTGTTTTGCCAATTTACTTGAATATAAAATAAGTCTTTAGACGAAGACAACGCGACTTCAAACAAAAACATTCATGCTGTAATCATGTACGTTATGTAGATTACATTGACTAAAATAGGGACCACATCAATTGTAAATATGATTTTAAAAATAATCTCACTAATTCACAGTTCAAATTATAATATTGACGCAAAAAAATCTTGTTAAAAATATCACTAATGTAATTATTTGACTTCATTTACTTATTAAATTTAGTATAAACCAATGTTTTAAGTGTAAATAACTTTCATTATTATCAACAGTTGCCTTGTCACTTTTATATGAAGATTTAAATTCCTCTTTACTTCCTAGGCAACAGATATGCACATTCTTTGCAAGCATCATCAATATTAGCATATTTATATTTAAATCCATATTCAAGAACTCTCTTAGGTACTACATACTGGCCCTTGGTTACAATCATGGCTCTCTCCGGGTGAAGCATGTAGTTCAGCACAAATTCTGGAACTGGCAGAAATGCTGGTCTGCTCAATGCTTTTGCAAAAGACTGGAATAAAAAGTAATAAATGTCTATAGTATGTAAGATCTTGTATACAACGAAAGTTAAAATCAAAAATCTATAAGATAGTGTTGGCTATCTACTAGGCTCACTATTAGTTCAACTGTATGGTACCTAGTATAAGCTAGAACAGTTAATTGTGGTAGCAAAAAGTTTTTCAGAAACCTATTAACATTTATTTAAAATGAAGTCCTGCCTTCTGCTTCTTTTATGACCTCAAATTTAAAACTAACAAAGTATCAAAAAGTTTTGGTATGTATTTTTTAGAAAAATCTAAATGTAGATTTTGGATAGTTATTGTTAAAAAGTATTTTTGTAAGGCATATGTACCTGAGTAAATTGTTCATTAGTAACAACTTGTGGAGCAACACCATTCAAAATTCCTTTGACTTGTTCATTTTCTATAGAATACTTTATAAGTGCTGTCAGATCGTCAATATGGATCCATGGCAAATATTGCTTGCCTGAACCCAGTCTGCCACCGAGGCCAAAGAAAAACGGTACAATCATATTCTTAATCATTCCACCATTTCGACCGATTACTGCACCAGAACGGATTATAACCTTGAACAATAATATCAAACTGATGTAATTAAGTTTATTGCATTAAAGGAAAAAAGAAGTTTATTGCATAATAAATGATATTATTTCAATCTATAAAGTGTTGCCTTCTGCATAAAAATGTGCTCAATTATCTAGTTATTAAATCTACAGTAACTTTTATCAATGCTTTAAACCTATAAATAACATTTGCTTAAGCATTTGGCAACAAATTATGGTCTCTCCTTAATTAGCTCTTGAAATTTCAAGAGCTATTAAATTAATCATTGCTTTTAAAATTATTGATATTAACTTACCAATCTAACAGGTGGATCTACATAGGCTGCCTTTTCCCATTCCACTAAGAGTTTAGAAAAGAAATCAGTTCCAGTTGTGGGACTGTTTTCATCATATTTTATTGTCTCTGATGGTTCATAGGCTCCCACTCCGGTAACCAAAACAAAAACCTTTGGTTTCTTATTGGTTTGATTTATAGCCTTTGCTAATGACTTGGTTGTATAAACTCGTGAATTTTGAACATTTTGTTTAAATCTGTAATTATTACATAAACTTTACTCATAGAGTAGTTACTATTTAACTGTGAATAATATATTATTCCACTAGAAAATATTAGAACATTAATTATTGTTTACATGCAATAACTTGGAATGCAAACCACAATTAAAAATAATAAGCCATGATACTTTTTTTTTAAATACCAGACATTTACTTCCTACTTTAGTAATGTATAGTATTTTTAGCATTAAAAAAGTTTTCTAAGATATGTAGCAAAATATAACAGCCAGCAAATATCGCAAACTATTCTAATTAGATTGAATATCTCATGTTTTAAATACCATACCCAGGGGTCCAACTCTTTTTAAAATCCATAAACTGTTGTCCTGCACAGTTAACTACTGCGGTTGTACATTCTGGCAATCCTGATTTCTCCAAAGTCGACCAAGATATGTTATTGGCGGCGGGCATCCGTGATACATTTACTACATTATAACCATTCGACGTTAGCAATTTGTTTAAATTTTGACCTATGAAACCAGTACCACCACCTGCACAAAGAATGACTTATTACAACAGATTTTAAATATATTTTAAAATACTTTTACTCCAAAGTTCATTAAAATAAGTCGTTTACTTTCTACTTAATTAAATAACATACCGATTAAAACCTTTTTAATTAACATGATAGTGTTATGTAATAATGTTATTAATAGGAGAAAATTATGCTGTAAAAGAGTTTTTAATATTTTTCTATTAGTTTTATTCCATATTCCAAATAATATATTATTCTTTTATTGTATTAAATTATTTCAAGGATAACAAACAACAATATAACACCGCACTCAGCTGACAGCTGATTTTGACTAATGTTCTGACATTGACATTTTGACTTTGATTTTTTTAATAGCAGGATGGGGTATGGGCAGAATTTCAAAGAAAGAAAATACATAAGAGATTTTATAATTCAGGATATTTTACCTCCTTGTTTTAGTACAAGAGTAAGATTGAGCTTATTACATATTTCTCAAAATACATGAACGTGTATCAGCTTATTGAAATTGCATCGAGCAATTAGATTCTAAAAGAGGTTATTTTTTACCCCTTAAAGTTAGCTCACCTTATGTGGTGCATGAACATTTTCCAAATATGACCTAAAGGTCTATGTTACCAGGTCATAAAATTAAAAAAAAAGTGGTGTCAGTCATGTTAATATCACTGTCATCCTGTCAACTGTCAGTGTCACATGCTTATTTATTGGATTTCTATATTTCTCAACCGCAATTATTTATTTGTTTGTTAATTATTAAAAGTAATTTGTACAAATGCTATGTAATTTATAAAAATCATATTTTAATTAAATATGGAAATAATGTTAGCATTTGCTTGTTCTTTTTATATTTAATGTAAAACAATAAGTAATTAAGAAAACTTCTTTTTAATTTAAGTAAATGTATATATTAATTATAGGATTTAAATAATTGTTATGTCTTTCAAAGATGGTACCATTATATGTAAAAACTGGTGTGGCATATGTATGGAATGCTGAAGGTTTGTTTTAATATGATTATTTGAAAGCTATTCACTTCCAACAATCTCATACATACTTTTTAAATATATTTTATAGATTGGCTAACACTCCGTACAAAATATCGTATGAGTGGAGCTCTGATAGGCACAGTTCCTTCATTTCCTAGACAAAATGATTTTCAAGGTTTGGCAATAAAATATTTTTTGAATGAAACATTACAAAATTTGTAATATTGCAACAGATTAAGTGTGATATATTAATTAATTTTGCAGGACTACCTTTGGCTCTTATGTCTGAAGAATCAGCATTATTAGTCGAGATGGGTATTTGTGAATTACATATTGCAAAAAATTTAAATGATAGTCCTGGAGAAGAAGAAAAACTTAACATAGAAACTTTAGAACAAAAGTATAAAATATAAAATAGTTACTTCACTTGTTTGTAAGTTGTCAAGTTTTTAAATATAATAAAAATACTTTAATTAATTTTTAGGATAATAGAAGAGCAAAATGAGGCATTTAAGAAGAAAAAAATTGAACAATTATCACAAAAAATTGACATTATTCTAGCAGGAAAGAAACAAAAGTTACTGCAAAAAGGACTTTCTGGTATGTGTTATTAAATACCTTTTCTGAATGATTAAGCTTTCTCTTGATTGATAATTCTTGATGGCATATTAACTAAAATGCTTACACTTAACACATAAAAAAGTAATCTCTTTTCTTATTACAGATGTGCACTTAGACAAAGAAACATTATTACAAGAAGAAATTAATAAGTTTCCTAGTTTGACAGCATCACAAGCATTGGTGCATTTACCTACAGAACATTCAAGAGAATTAGGTAATTATGTGCTGCATCTGAAGCTGTTCAACTTTTATTCAAATCTTTTTGTTCAATTTTTTTTATTTACTGATAAATTATGCAGTTACAGAAACAGTGTCAATAGATTTCTTGCAACCCAGTGTAGTGGATAGAGAGGGTAGCATCCGTTATAACATATTCAAGGATCTATGGTTAAAAGGGCATTACATTACAAATGGGTCTAAATTTGGATGTGACTATTTAATATATCCAGGTATTTACATCTGATGCTTTTCTTATTCTGTTTATAAAACCTACTGCATGTTCATTTATGATAATTAACATAGAAAATGATTCCATTTGTCAACAATTCACCTAATAGTAAAGTAGTAGTAAAGTAATGATAGAATTTTTGTATCAAACAGTAAAACAAAGAAAATAAAAGCATAAGATAAAGGAGCTATTAAGCCTTGTGAGGGTTAAGAAGTAGTTTCTGAATAAATACATTTTACTTTTTTGCAGGAGACCCCGTGCGATTTCATGCCACTTACATGGTCCGATGTGTATATGACACAATAGCTCCATTCCGACCAACGAACTTGGTGGCTTTTGGTCGTCTATCTGTAGCTGTTAATAAATTAGCTATATTAGCTTTCGCCAATAGTTTTGGAAAGATCGAGTATCAAACACTTCAATGGCACGACAATATAAATTGATAAAAAATTTACAGTTGTTTCATTTTTATACAAATTTTATAGTAATCCTTATTCAAATTCTTTCACAACATTAATTTAATTGTAAAAATGAAATAAACAGTTCAGAGAAGCCGCAAATGAGCATGGTTCATGGTCGGTCCGCAATAATATCCTCTGATATACTCAATATTACAAGTATGGCAGATGTGCAAAATGAAATTCAACAATTGAAAAAACTCTCATCATATTTTGGGAAATCATGTATTTTACAATTATTTATTATTAATAATCTGCCCCATAAAAGCTCGATTATATTTAACTTGCAACACCCGTCAATTTAATTGTCAATGTCAAAACTTGAATCATAGCATCTCCAGTTTCAATAATCTTGAATTTATTTTTATAAAGGGATTAATTGAAATATTTCGCTATGGATGATCCTGAACTTGAAAGAATTCGCCAGCAACGTCTTGCCCAATTGCAAGCACAACATGGGGTATGTTTTATTGTTTTAGGTTATGTATTAAAATGTTTGGTCGCTTTAAGACCGCAGGGAGACTATATATAAATACTTAATTATGTAAATTATTTTTAAGGGCACAGGAGATCCTAATCAAGCTAAAGCTCAAGAAGAAAAGATGAGAGCTATGGAAGATGCAAAACATTCTATTTTGGCCCAAGTGCTGAGTCAAGACGCGAGAGCCAGATGTAAATAAAACTTTATTTTTAACCAGTTTTTATGAAAATTTACATTATCAAACTTCATTTTCTTTTTCCAGTGAACACAATAAAGCTTAGTAAGCCGGAAAAAGGTACTATGGTTGAAAATATGATTTGCAGAATGGCACAAGTTGGACAAGTAAGCGGTAAAATATCTGAAAATGAACTAATTGAGTTGCTACAATCTGTTAATCAACAAATGCCGAAGACAACAAGCACTGTCAAGTTTGACCGCCGTAGAGCTGCTCTTGATTCTGACGATGATGATTTTTAGCAAATGGAAAGATCTTATTTTTATATAAAGCTTTTAGCTGCCTTTGCATGTAACTCAGAAATTATCTTGTATTTTTTAAAGCTAATGGTGTCTGATTAGTTTAAGAAAGCATTAAAATGACAGTCTAATGTATTTCTTTGTTTAAATTTTGTAACATAATTTGATGGAATATTTGGTACAAAGTTCATTTTTACATTTACATTCACTGATTACATTCAAGTTTTTGTTTTCAATGAATAGACTTGTATTCTTCTTATTCAAGCTTTTCACAAGCAATTTGTAACTCATGTACTTTACATTACACTTAACTAAACATATTTTACAAATAAATTAATGTCCTTTATCTTATTTATCAATTTTACCTGCAACAAAAAATTGCCTTAAAAAACTAGCAAACCTTAATTAAAGCATTCATTAAAGTTGTAATTTGATTGTAGCAAACAGTGGTGGATATCAGCTCTTTTAGGGTGGTTTTAATAAAGTAAAAACTTAACCACATTAATAATAAGGTACATACAAATAATATGTAGTGATGTAATGATGACTGACTAAAATGTTTAGATTTAATATTTCATATAGCATTTCTGGAACAGGTAACTACAACTGGCTATGTCGATTTTCCCACTTTACCCCCAATTACATAAATGAGAAACTCGGGTTAGAGTAACCTTAATAAGCGAGACATCGCGATCCCTTGGACTCTCACTTTCGCAAGTTCGACTGTATATCTAATAACGATTCAGACTTTAAAAGGATTAGATAATAATACCAATTGGCAATGATAAAGTATTTCGTGAACAGATTTTTTGTGGTTCGTATTTAAAATCGTTTAAAATATTTATTAAATTTCATATACTTCAATATTTTTGATAATATCGACATTGGTGATGATCGATGGTCTATTGCTATCGCGTTATATCTGCACGGCAAATGTTATAAAAGGTCTAATGATCTTTCGGAGTAACAAGTGTTAATGACGAAATGGCGCGAACGACACTGATTGTGCTGTTTGCGGGATTCGCTGTTGTCTCAGCGGGCTACGCTGGTGTTATTGAAGACCTAGTTAATAGTGATATCATCAAGCCTCGGTTTTCAGACAATGTATTAGAGGATGCTAACTTAGACGTTGTAAGTAAAATGATTTTTTTTATAATGTCCATCGATTCAAAGAGATTACATGGGTTATGATCACCAATGTGAATATAGAAATTGCTTTGTTAAACACGATATAAACCTGCGATTTGAGTCTGTTATGTTATACAGAAGACTAGCATTGCCTAATATGTATGCTCTGTTTTTTATATCCATTTTTATAGTATTTCTATCACAATTGCAGTAATTCATTTTAACGTCATTTTCTTGTACAACTCTTCCAAACTAGAGGTTTAGACGGAAATACCCAAATAAAAAAACCCCTTCGACGTTACTATGTAATAAGCTTTTAGCAACAGTTATCTATTTAATTCTTCGTAAGCTGTACGCAACAGTTTATCTATAATAGATGTTATTGTAAAACGTGATTTGCTGAGGAAATTAATCTTTATATTTCCCTTTAAGCCGGAACTGGTTCGGAAATACAGATATCCGTTGGAAGTGCACGAGGTGACGACTTCAGATGGATATATTCTTCGGATGCACCGCATTCCGCACGGCAGGGACCAGAACAATGCCCCTGGTGTGAAGCGACCTATAGTGTTTTTAATGCACGGGTTACTATGCTCGTCAGCCGATTGGGTTATTATGGGCCCTGGCAATGGTTTTGGTACGATAAAAGAATTTCCTTCTGAGTTATTTTTAGCGTTATTTGATTATTAACATGTTAATTATTTTGCAGCATACATTCTCGCCGAAAATGGATTCGATGTATGGATGGGCAATGCTCGCGGTAATTACTATTCGCGAAGACACGTTCGTTTGAATCCCAACTCAATACTTAGCAACGCTTTCTGGGAATTCTCCTGGGATGAAATAGGAAATATAGATTTACCAACCATGATAGATTATACACTTAAGTACACAAGGCAAGAAAAACTCCATTACATTGGTCATTCACAAGGCACAACATCGTTCTTTGTTATGGCGTCACTTCGTCCTGAGTACAACAATAAGATAATTTCGATGCATGCGTTTGCTCCTGTTGCATACATGGCACATAATAAGAGTCTTCTATTAAACATTTTAGCACGTTATGTCAACGATATAGAGGTAAATATTCAATAGTTTAAAATAATTACGATATCTACGAGTTCTATTTTATGGAATGTCATAACACTTAGCTACTAATGGGAAGTTTGGAGGTTAATGAATTTTAAAATTAACGCACTTTAAAGAAGAACATAAGTGTAAACATAACATAATAATTAATGTTGATGAATATTGTGTAGCACACAAATGCACACGTAACCGAAAAATCTATTTAGCAAAGTGAAGATAAGCTTTAAATATTAAATACATTTGAAAAAAAACCCTAAATATAATTTTATATGTAATGACGTACGTATATTTTAGGAACTTGCGAGCCGTTTTGGAATTGGTGAATTCATGCCTAACAACCAGATAATGACATGGGCTGGAGAGTCGATGTGCAGGGATCAGGTCGTTACCCAGGCTATTTGCAGCAATATATTGTTCCTAATCGGTGGATGGAATGAGGATCAACATAATGCGGTGAGAAACGGCGCCTTCTAAGTAAATTTTGAAAATCTTTTTTTTTTATTTATTATTTCATGTTTATTTTTTTATGTCCACAGACAATGATGCCAGCGATATTTGGTCACACTCCCGCTGGTGCCGCTGTAAGACAATTCGCTCACTACGGTCAAAGTATTGCTGGCAAAGAATTCCGTCGCTACGACCATGGCTTGTTGAGGAATATGATTGTATACGGCAATATGAGACCACCAAAATATAATCTAGCGAATGTTAGAGTACCCACCTTTTTGCACTACTCCAACAATGATCCTTTATCTCAAGTTAGAGATGTTTATCGTCTGCATCAAGAGCTAGGTGAAGGAATCAAGATGTTGTTACCATTGCCCTCATTTACTCATTTAGATTACATGTGGGGGATAGATGCGAAGACTGTATTGTACGACAGAGTAATAGCTTTGATGAAATCCATCGGATAGACGTAATCGTAAAATGAAAAATAAAGTCAAGTAAAAATACATAAACTCTTAATACAATAAAGTTTAACAATTTTTATTAAAAACATTTTGTTTATTTTTGTTCATACTTTCTAGACTAATCTAGTTAATAATGTTCACACGTCAAAGTAAGTTTGTATGCGTTGGATGCTTTTAAATTGTATTTCACAAACGCCTCGAGATATAAAGTTTTCCGTATATACGAAATGCCGGTTATTTGACACCGTATACTTGTTAAAGTCAGAACTTAAGACAATAATTGAATAATTTTGCACTGATGTCTCACTAAATCTTAATAGAGTGATATAAATTAAGTATTAAATAAAGTCTTCTACTTTTTTAAAATCAACGATTACAATAGTTAACTTGAAATATAAATAAACATCTTGATAACGACATACCTCACATACTGGACAAACACAAAACAACAAAAAACAGTGCTGTCTATATATGCCCGAAATAAGCAAAACTTTACTGTATAAAGCGTATAAAGTAAGAGTAAATATTATGAAAAATATGTTGGCACAAAGTATCATCTAACGCTGGTCGTGTACAGAGGTACTGTGGGCGGGGCGCGGGATACGAGAAGTAATAGAATAATAGAATAGCGTCCCATGACTACGAAGCTACTCTTTGATGCCTACATTCAATGTACAAGCGCCATATGCAAACTATAAAACGAGCAGTTACGCAAAGTGGCTACGGAGCAAACCTCAATCTGTTCAACTGCTACGACGCACCCCTTCCCTACGAAACATTCCCATCACGGAGATTTCTATACAAATCTATGTCCATCCATCGCTTAAATCGAGCCTCAATATAAGTTGTACCTCAACACTATTTGCACCTCCAATACATATCACTAATCGTTACCCGTGGTACCAGTTGGTTACTGCAGTAAATCTGATGTTTTTTACGGATTCAGTGTCCGCGTAGCCGCGTAACGCGGTAACGAGTACCGGTAGTAAATCTGACGTATTCAAGGATTGATTGACCTGACCATATAAAAGCTACGCTTCAAATGTATTCCTTTGTAATTTTTCTGCAACTTAAAAATATAAATTTATATTAAAATTTTTACAAACACCTGAATTTGATTTCAACTAAAGTTAAGCGTCTTAAGATTTAATAATTTCATTAAAATAAGATAATGAAACGAATTTGCGATAATGACCAAATCAATAAATACACTTTATTCTATTTGGCAAAAATAAACATTGAGCATTTGTATTAAGGTACAATTCAATGTCATTTTTAATCTTCTAGTATTGACGACCGTAACTGATGGTAAAGATTGGCTATCATGAATGATGTACTCTTATATATAAGACCTGATTCGTCTTCTTTAATTTAATTACTTTCCGATATGTGGCAAAGAAAACTAATTGTGTTTTTCTTCGGGGTGTCTCTGGCGTCAGCTGGGACGGCACCAAACGCCGAATACATTGAGGAATTAGTCCAAAGTGATAGTTTTGGTCCACGATTTTCGGATAATTTAATAGAGGATGCCATATTGGATGTCGTAAGTTCTTTTTATTTGATTGTTTTGGATTCAGTGTTAACGTTTTGCTTTTCTCCACTGGCTGTTCAAGAAAAGCATAAGTGCACTCTGTTATCACAAGAAAATGTAGTCAGTATTTATAATTTGATTTCATGCTTATTGGTTTAGTTTCTGAATGTTTACGCTTTCTAATATTAAGATTTAAAAATGGAATATCTCTAAACTTACTAGCCAGGACTTGTTCGAAAATACAATTATCCATTGGAAGTTCATGAGGTGAGAACTCCAGATGGATACATTCTACGCATGCACCGCATACCACACGGCAGAGATCAGAACAATGTGCCCGGGGTGAAGAAACCTGTAGTATTCTTAATGCATGGATTGCTTAGTTCCTCAGCTGATTGGATTGTTATGGGGCCTGGCAGTGCCTTTGGTAACTATCCTTATGGTATTGTTCGAAATCATTATTAGTACGAGCACGATCTTGACATTTAAATGTATTTAAAACCAAATAAAAAATAGTTTTCAGGCGAACTTAACTTAGGATCAGTTCGCTAGTTTGGGAAAAATTCAAATATTGGAAATCAAAGTAATCTATATTATTTTTTTGTTATAATGATTAATCAAAAAAGGTAAAAATGTAATATGTAGTGTAGTTACATATTCTTAAATGACTTTGTGGTTAACCGATCTGTTTTTTGAAGGTTACCTTCTTGCTGAAAAAGGATTCGATGTATGGATGGGCAACGCACGCGGTAACTACTATTCGCGTAGGCATGTTCGTTTGAATCCCAACTCAATACTGAGCAACGCTTTCTGGGAATTCTCTTGGGATGAGATCGGAAATATAGATTTACCAACGATGATAAATTATGCTTTAAATCACACTGGACAGAAAAAACTTCATTATGTTGGACATTCTCAAGGCACGACTGCATTCTTCGTCATGGGATCACTCAAACCTGAGTTTAATAACAAAATATTATCTATGCATGCTTTTGGTCCTGTTGCGTACATGGCTCACAATAGGAGTCCTTTGTTGAACGCTATTTCACCATTTGCTAACAGGATCGAGGTAAGAAATTGTGACGAAGAAGTCCAAACGTTGATGGTTTTCTTTAATGATGCCTATATTTTAGGAACTTGCGTCTCTCATTGGTATAGGTGAATTTATGCCAAATAATTTGATAATGACTTGGGCCGGCCAAGCTTTGTGCAGAGATGAAGTGGTGACGCAGGCGATATGTAGTAACATACTGTTTTTGATAGGAGGATGGAACGAAGCACAACACAATGCTGTAAGTAGCCCAAGAATTATTCGAGATATTTTCTTGACCATTTTGTATTTAGATTGAACTTTCTTCAGAGTAGGTTAAGGTAAAATCTGTAAAAACCTCAAGTCACCTCAAGTTCCACTTGGATCCGGCATTCCTTTGCAGATAGTATAATATATATACACACATGCTTCAATCTCATTCAATCTCAATCAGAAGAAAAGTTCGCTTCAATATAAGACTCTATATTTACCATGTATTCATTTCTGTTGATAGACAATGTTACCGGTAATATTAGGCCACGCCCCTGCCGGTGCTGCGGTAAGACAGTTCGCTCACTACGGTCAAAGTATCGCTGGTAAAGAGTTCCGGCGCTACGACCACGGCTGGATGAATAATTTGCGAATTTACGGCAATTTGATGCCACCGAAATATGATTTGGGAAATATTAAGATTCCCGTATTCTTGCACTACACCTACAATGATCCCTTGTCTCAAGTTGAAGATGTTGATCGTCTTCATAAGGAACTGGGAGCGAGTACTAAGATGCTTGTACCTCTACCTTTATTTAATCATTTAGATTTTATATGGGGAATAGATGCAAAAGAATTGTTGTTTGACAAAGTTATAAAAATTATGCGATCTATTAATGTATAATTTTAATGTGAAATTATAAAGAATTTAAGAGTTGTTTTTCTGAACAATTGAATTAAATAAAATATATTAAATCCAAGTACTAAACAGTTTTATTTCTAAACCGAGTTTATGAAGTTCATATACGCCATACTGTTTATGAACAAACTTTTCATCATTCTAGAAGCTTGGAGAAGTCCACAAAGTCATGATCTTTTAATAGTGTTATTGTTCTCGACTACTTTTTTTATCATTTCATCGAATATTATTGTATTACATTCCTAGTTTTAATTGTTTTTGAACGCTATTGGTAGAAAAATTATCTGATATCGTAGATAGACGTATCTATGTTAGCGGTCGTTGAATAGTTATGACAAAAACAAGTAGCAAATACCTAATTGATTTGGTATTGATAAGATTTAAAGGTTAGATAGCGGAAATTATATCAGTTAATGACGTCTATTTTCTTTAAATCACAGGCAGCCTTTTTGGTTCGTGTATAATAATGTCTAAAATACAGGACAATTTGTCAGTCTGTTTTCTCAGCTTAACTGGTGTCTAGAAATAACCTAATCAACATCTAAGGTTGGCGACAGGCAGGCCGGCCATAAAAATTTAACCGAAATATTAAGGTTTTTACAACCTTGCGCGTAGATTCCACGTGAGCGCTATAAGGCCAGGGAGACGACGATGATGGCCTTGAGAAGGAAAAGATTGATAACCAAAGAGCTCTGTTCTTGATATGAAACTGCAGTTTATATCTCGAAGTTTCAGTACAAAGTTTCACCTAATCCAGAATAAAACTGCAAATACTTGACACTAGCTCAATCCGCAATAAAAATCAATTGAATTAATTTGAATCTCGAAGAGAAAATGTAAAAAAATCCTTTTTTGTAATGGAAATGTTTCGTTCTGATTGTTTACGTTCTGTCTCTAATACAAAAAGAACGTACATAAGTAATCAGAACCTTGAACCATTTCAATTTCAAGGGCATAACCGAACCTGTTGCACCTTAACACTGATCTTGCATTTTACATTGTGATATAATTACGGATATATTATCATACTTATGTTATTTAATAAACAAAATATTAAACCCGGAAAAAACAAAGGATTTATTTTGCTTTATTTTTCCGGGTGCTTAAATGTATTTTAAATACGGTTCATTATTTAATTTTAGTATAATAGATAAGATTTGTGGAATTGCTCGATATCTTAATACAAAAGAATATAAAACATTGGTAAGTTTTTAACTCTTAATTGTTTATTCGGCTACCGCCATGTCCGGTAGGATATTATTGTTATTGGTTGCTGGAGTTACTATAGTGTCCGGAAGATCACCGCAATCTGACTACATTGATGATCTAGTCAGGACTGAGAGGTACAGTCAACGATTTTCAAACAATGTAAAGGAAGATGCTAAATTGGACGTAGTAAGTAAGATTATTAACATTTTTATTTATAATAAAAGCACCTTATATGAATAATAGAAATTAATAAGTAAAGAAGTAGAAGACGACAGCGCCATATTAACTCCTGTTTTGTGAACGGAAGTCTATTCTGTCAACTCTAGCGAGATTACTTAAATATGAAAGTAGAAAGCATTTTTAAATCTCAAGTTGTATACTTCAACAACTGTAACCGTTGATAATGTGTTAAAATAATTCTTCCATTTTTAGCCCGAGCTTATTAAAAAATACAAATATCCATTGGAAGTGCATGAGGTGACGACTCCAGATGGATACATTCTGCAGATGCATCGCATTCCGCACGGCAGGGTCCAGAACAATGTGCCCGGTACAAAGAGACCCGTTGTGTTTTTGATGCACGGTTTACTTTGTTCTTCAGCTGATTGGATTATATCAGGGCCTGGCAGTGCCTTTGGTAAATATAACTAAAAATATAACTATATTTCCATACATTTTTATCGTAGACTTCTTTCAATATTTCGTGAACCCCGCTAATACATTTCTCTAACTTTAACTTTGTTTCCCGCCATCATACACTCCACCGGGCCTCAAGACCCCAGGACCACTTTGACCATTTTAGGAATGAATAAACTCAACACAAGGTCTATGACCTGAATTCAATATTTTTTGGCTACTCTTAATATTTTTTATCATAGGTTACATTCTCGCCGAAGAGGGATTTGATGTTTGGATGGGCAACGCACGTGGAAATTATTACTCACGCAATCATGTTGAATTGAATCCTGATAATACAGATTTCTGGGATTTTTCTTGGGATGAAATTGGCCATATTGACCTACCAACAATGATAGATCATGCTTTAGCAGAAACAGGAAATGAGAAAATTCATTATGTAGGTCATTCTCAAGGCACGACAGCTTTCTTAGTCTTATGCTCTCTCCGTCCCGAATACAACGACAAAATAATTTCCATGCACGCATTCTCTCCTGTTGCATTTATGGCGCACAATGAAAGTCCTGTATTAAACGCTATAGCTCCGTTTGCTAACAGTATCAAGGTAAATATCGACTAATTTCTGATTATCTCTTAAGTAAAATGATGTAAAATAGTATGCCATTTGATCCACTCGAATTTTATGTGGCTTGGAATTAACAATTCAAAGTATGGCATAGATGTATTTTGATCGAAGTTTAAAGACAACCCATACAGTTGCTAGACCAATAACTATTTGGTGCTTAGTGAAAAGAATATTTGGATGTTATTCCAATGATTATCAGTAAAATTCAACCAACATCAAAATATACAATAAATTATTGTATTTTGTGTATGTTCCACTTTTTTTATTATTTCAGATTCTGGCATCTCTCATCGGCATTGGTGAAATAATGCCAAACTCTATGTTACTAACATGGGCCGGACAGATATTTTGCAAAGATAGCGCCATCACTCAAGAAATCTGTAGCAATATATTGTTCGCTGTTGGGGGATGGAACGATGCACATCTTAACACTGTAAGTGATTTTATAATATTATTTTACTAACATATTTTTCTTCCACAACTCCTGTTAGATATGAGTTTATATTATATTTCCTATTAGGAATTAGAGAATGAACTAGTTTCTTACTATTCTGTTTTAAATGAACTTAAAAAAATTATAAACTTCTCGAGGTGCCGTTGCATACACAGAGGAAGTTGTACAAGCTACTAATACAAGATGGCGCTCTGTGTTGCCCGATTCAGATTATAATAATTGCCATATCAAACAACAACTAATAAGCCTAATCCATTATTAGTTGGTTTTTTGGTAGTTGACTCAAAGAGTTCAATTCTAAAAACCATTGATTGAACGGATATAAGGTTACTTTAAGATTTTTTTAATAATACTACATTTATTATTGCATTGCAGACAATGATGCCAGTTATATTTGGCCACACTCCTGCCGGTTCGTCAGTTAAACAGTTTGCTCATTACGGCCAAAGTATCGCCACGAAGGAATTCCGTCGTTACAATCATGGCTTTGTGAAGAACTTAAGACTGTACGGCCGTCGAAGTCCGCCTAAATATGATTTGTCTAATATTGTTGTACCCATATTTTTCTATTATTCCGACAACGATCCTTTATCTCAAAGTAAAGACGTTTATCGTTTATATGAAGAATTGGGAAGTGAAAGTAAAGTATTGTTACCTTTGCCATCATTCGGACATTTAGATTACCTTTGGGGTATAGACGTTAAACCATTGTTGTATGATACAGTGGTACAATTGATGGAGGTTTTAGAAGACCAGTAATTTTATAAAACGACTGAAATTTGTATATAAACTATTGCATAACTTAAGACATTAGCATTATTTATTAAATAAATAAAGTGATTTTTTTAAAATTAAAACATGTTTTATTATATTTACGCATTAAGAAGTCACGACTATTTTTGCTTTAGTGATAAATAATGTTTAATAAATCATTCGTGATGTTGACATAAATTGTGAAAATTATTACATGATAGTAGTATACAATTTTGTATAATTTACAAAACGTTAGTTACGCTTGCTTTGTAGAATAATGTGTGAACACAGAGATGATTGTGAAGGGTTAAATAATAATCTAAGCTTATAATAAGAAATTCGTGTAAATCACCATAACTCGGGAAGTTTTTTCTTCACAAATTAAAAGAACATTTTAAGAAACCATAGTTTTTAACGTGATGATTTAAAAGTGATGTAAACAAATCGTGAATCGTGTTTTGAAAGTGATGAAAATTCTTTATTTTAACTACTTACGATTGCTTACTTGGCTACAGAGATGTGCAGTAAATTATTAATGTTGTTTGTGTGCGTGTCTCTTGTATCCGGACGATCCCCTCATGCCGATTATATCGATGAGTTGATTAGAAGTGAGAGCTACAATTATATATTTCCAGACAACACGTTGGAGGATGCGAAGTTAGATGTGGTAAATGATTACATTTATTAAGTCTCTCATCTTTAATTTTCAAATGCTTCTACTAGCAATAACGATTAATGGTGAATTTATTGTCTAGCCTGGTCTCATCCGAAAATATAAATATCCAATGGAAGTACACGAGGTGACAACATCAGATGGATATATTCTGCAAATGCACCGCATTCCGCACGGCCGAGACCAGAACCAAGTTCCCGACCCAAAGCGACCCATAGTTTTTCTGATGCACGGGTTGTTATGTTCTTCAGCTGATTGGGTCATGTCGGGGCCTGGCAGTGCCTTTGGTAATTAAACCATTTTTGTAACGATATGTTACGACAACTATAGATTCACTATTGCCTTTTCGCTATTGATAAGTAGCTAAATCTTAATATTTATTATTTTCTTTTATATTTTTAAGGTTACCTTCTCGCCGAGGAAGGATACGATGTATGGATGGGTAATGCTCGCGGAAATTATTATTCACGAAAACATATTAGTGTGAATCCTGACGATATAGATTTTTGGCAATTTTCCTGGGACGAAATTGGAGATATAGATTTACCAACAATGATAGACTATATCTTAGATCATACGGAACGAGAGAAAATTTACTACGTTGGCCATTCTCAAGGAACGACAGTTTTCTTCGTAATGTGCTCTCTCCACCCTGAGTATAATTATAAGATTAAGGCCATGCATGCGTTCTCTCCCATTGCGTTTATGGCGCATAATGAAAGTCCTTTATTAAAAGCCATGGCCTCGTTTGACAACAGTATGAAGGTAATAACTAATGTGATATTCTAGCACAAAGTAGATGTTCCTAATTGACTAATTATGATTGCTTTTCCCAATTGCTGCTTCAATGTATCTGTTGTTATGATTAACATACCAGATTACGTCCGCTTACGAAGTAGCTGTTGTTACTGCTTCCTTGACTGACACTGTGAGTTAATATTTAAGCAGGCGTCTGTATGGCTTTTTGTTGTTCTTCTACTTCAGATACTGTCGGCTCTTATTGGCGTTGGAGAGGTAATGTCTAATAACTTATTTCTGAAGTGGGCTGGAGAGTCGTTCTGTAAAGATCAAGCTATCACCCAGGCGATCTGTAGCAACATATTGTTTTATATAGGTGGTTGGAGCGATGAACAACTTAACACTGTAAGTACATTGATTTAGAGAGCTTCTCTTGTCAAATAAAATGAGTTTTGGATGTAGTTTTAAAGCTTAAACTATTTGTGTTAAAAAGTTTATTTAAATTTTTAAGTAAATCTGCCGAAGGAATAACGTTGGCCAACAAATGCTTTGGATTTCGTAAATTTTTTTGTTAGTAGTCGCCTACGTAGTAACAGAAACCTTTGTGCAAAATGATAAGTTTCTAGACCCAGTAGTTTTGGGCTATGCGTTGATACTGACTCAGTCAGTTTACGTTTTTGATATAAAGCTTATTAGTATTTCTACATTAGAGCCTAAAAATATTAAAGCAATGTAAACGATACAAGATTCATACTTGAAATATTCCCATTCCAATGGAGTGAATACATTTAATATTAAATTTTGTATCTTTACAGACAATGATGCCAGTATATTTCGGTCACACTCCAGCCGGTTCGTCGGTTAGACAGTTCATACATTACGAACAAGGATTTTTTACTAAAGATTTCCGACGCTATAACCACGGCCCATTGAAGAACATCGTGTTATATGGCACACGACTTCCGCCCAAATACGATTTATCAAACATCTTGGTCCCAGTATTCCTGTATTATTCTAATATTGATCCTTTGGCAGCGGTTCCAGATGTCAATCGTCTTTACAAGGAATTGGGTAGCAAAAGTAAAATGATGATACTTCTACCTTCGTTCAATCATTTTGATTACGTGTGGGGAATTAATGCAAACACGTTATTGTACGATGTTGTTATAAGGTTGATGCGTTTCGTGGACGCTTATGATAATTTCATGCGTAAACCGTATCTCACCGAATATTACAAAATATTAATGGGATAAAAGAACTTTGTGGATAAGTGACGTATTTACGAACAAAATGAACGAAACTTTACTCAGCTACTGCATAGAGTTAATTTATAATAAAAAATATTAATGCTGTCGCATCAAATTACGTTCGGAGTATTTACCATGACAAAGAAAGTGTGCCGCAAGAGAAAATTCAAGGGGTGCAACTTTTTTATTTCGCACTTCCCTGATATTATAAATATTTGACGTTAATTGTTTAAAAAAGGTACTTATCAATATGATTTCGTTATAACCGTGAGTTGTTAAATATAACTGTTATGTTTGTTTTATTATTTTTTTATTGTTTTTTGTTCAGTTTGACCGTTATAATAAAATCGGCAGTAATATTTTTCTTTTTTTATTATTGACTTGTAAAAGAAATTCAATATATTATTGGCATTGTGAATTGAAATTTTTGTATGTACTTTTAGCCATTATTAATTAGAATTCTTTGGCGCGAATGGCGCGCTTTCATTTCAAAGTCAAGTGTCAGAATGATTAGTGAGGGGATATAAACGTCGACATTTTAGTAAGGCTAGTGTTGTGCCACAGTGTCGGATTTTCTTCCTAACACTACTGTATATCAGTTCATTCGTTAATATTATTAAAATTACAATAGCAATCACGTCACAAAATCAATCTTCAATAATAATAAAGCGATTAAAATTATTTGGTCTGATAATACTCAAACATTAGATAATTGTTGATTGTGTCGGTAACCTCATACAATTCACAATATTGATAAAATAAAAATGTGGTATCCCTTTGTTCAATTGCTTTTATTACGCATATAGCGCTGGATGTAAACGATGGTACAGAATTATGTCAGACGTAAATTAAAATAATAGGATGAGACATAAACCTCATAGAAACGCAAAAGTGTGACGTAAGAAGAGGCAGTTACTAAAATTGAAAAAGGTATACGATTACAACATCATCTAAGGATTAATTTAAAATTAATAAAAAGACATATACAAAAAAATTATAAGAAGCAACATAATTGCCAATTACATTAAGATGTACATTAAGATGTAATTGGCAATTATGTTTGATGATGATCATGATCATATAATTTGTAACTTCAATTTGAATCACAAGAAATATGCAGGTAATAAGCAGTAACGAAAATGTTGACGACTTCGGATGTAAGGGTAAATAGAAAATATCTGAGTGCACTGTCTATATATGAGTCTTTACTCTTGATTAAGGTGTGGTAATATGAAGGTATTGAAAGACTGCAAAACATATAGAAAGTAAAAAAGACAAATACACCACACAGATATGCTAAAAACATTGGAAAAATTCGACACATTTAAAATTTTTGCCTTAAATGCTGTATATATAGTTCTGGTAAAATCATCAGAAATCCATTCTGGAATTAAAATAAAAGTCCCTTTATCCTGCCACGACGGCCCTTTTGAATATGAATTTCTGATAAGCTTAATATCGTTCTTGTCTGCGACTTATAAATTCAATTTCAGGTTATGAAATTAATTATAGTCAGTTTTAAAGTGGCTAATAAATTATTTATTTTATAAAAAGCGATTTAGTACAACGTTGGATAATTATTTTGAATTAATATGACAAGTCACTGTACCTCGAAAATTTCAGTATTAAAATACAGTAAAAATTTATCTATATGATGGATCAAATAACAACCCCACATGTTGCTATATATTGTCTGACCATTTGATATTACTAATGATAGATACGTTGATAAAAATTATACATTTTATTAATCAATATTAATATCGTAAAAAAGATTTTTATCAAGAGTATATAAGGCTTAATCAATTTTCCTAAATTAAGTTTTCTTATGCAACATGTGGCTTATTACTACATCATTGTTGTTTATTTTGGTAAACTTTGTAGTCGGAGGAAGGTCACCACATGCAGATTACGTTGAGCAGTTGGTAAGAGCCAACAAATTCGGATCACGATTATCAAATAATATATACGAAGATGCTAGATTGGATGTGGTAAGTGATAAGTTTCTTTGTTAGATAATTTCTGATTTATACCAGGTGTAATGTTTCGATATGATATTATAGCTTTTGCCCACGACTTCGCCTGCGCAGAATTAAAAAAAGGCTGAGAAAAAAGGGAGCTACATCTCATGTCTTACTCAAAATTGTGTTCTATATCTGTGCCTTTTAGTAAAATCTGTTGAACCGTTGCGTTATCGAGTTATCGAGTAAATATCAAACGTATCCCGCGGGAACGGTTCTTTCAGACTGTGTACTACATCTATACTAAATTTTATCGAAACCTATGCAGCCTTTCTGGAGATAGCCAACAAACATTTATCAAACATTAGCATTCACTTATAGTATTAGTAGCAACTAAGAAAATGGTGGTGTTATATTGTCATTCCATGATTTTACCAAGTAGTTGATTCATTGAATTCAGTTATGAAAATGATAAACAAGAGAAAGCGTAAAAGTTTTTGTCCTAAAATAAAATGTATGATTTAAAGTTGTATTTAATTTTTAAGCCTGACCTCATCCGGAAATATGGATATCCGGTAGAATCACACAACGTGAGGACTTCAGATGGCTACATTCTGCAGATGTTCCGTATTCCACACGGTCGGGACCAGAACAATGTGCCCGGTGTCAAGAAACCTGTTGTATTTCTGATGCATGGACTATTGGCTTCATCTGCTGATTGGGTCCTTATGGGACCTGGCAGTGCTTTTGGTAAGTATAATAAAAACAAGTGTTGCAAAATTCAAGCTTATCTTTTGTTTTGATACTAATGCTTAACTTACACTGAAAAATCTTTTAGGCAAATATATTTCTTTACATCATGTTATCGTATTACAGGATATCTTCTAGCCGAGGAAGGATACGATGTGTGGATGGGCAACGCCCGCGGAAGCACCTACTCTCGGAGGCATATCCGTTTGAACCCCGATTCCAAAATCAATAAATCCTTCTGGCATTTCTCTTGGGATGAAATTGGTAACATAGACTTGCCGGCAATGATAAACTACGCTTTAGCTCACACGGGACAGAAGAAACTTCATTATATTGGACATTCTCAAGGAACAACAGTGTTCTTTGTTATGGGCTCTCTGCGGCCAGAGTTCAATAACAAAATAATTTCGATGCACGCTTTTGGTCCCGTCGCGTACATGGCACATAATAAGAGTCCTTTGTTAAACGCCATATCACCGCATGCTGAAAGCATAGAGGTAAACATTTCTCGCTTTACTTTAATGAACTTAAATTGTTTATTTTATTTTAATTACCATTTTCTGTAGAGGATTCTTTCCCGCATCGGCACGGGTGAGTTCTTAGGTGATACCTCGCTGTCGACTTGGTTCGGAGAGACATTCTGCAAGGATGGAGCAATCACCCAGCCGTTGTGCAGCAATATGATATTCCTTATAACGGGCAGAAACGAGGAGCAATTTAACGCTGTAAGTATTTGAATACAAAAACTTATAGCCAAATTCATAGCAAAGTGTTTTATATGAACTTTATTAATTTCTTGAGTCGAACTTTATTCTACTATCATTTAAGTTATTTAACTACTAAGTCACCATGTCAACCAAAGCTTGTTTTTTTTTTGAATGTTTCTCCTTTAAAAAAACATACAAACTTTAAAGATTTGAACATCACCTACTTTAACCCTATTCTTAGCACGACTATTTTTTTACAGACAATGTTGCCAGTGATCATGGGGCACTACCCTGCAGGAGCAGCGGTTAGGCAGCTTGTTCATTACGGTCAGGGCATCGTTGATAAAGAGTTCTGTCGTTACGACCACGGCTGGATGAAGAACATCCTCAGATACGGCACAACAAGACCACCCAGATATAACTTGGGAAATATTAAAATTCCAACATTTTTACACTACACGTATAATGATCCTTTGTCGCAAGTGGAAGATGTTACTCGTCTGCACAGAGAACTGGGCGCGGGCGTCAAAAAGCTTGTACCTCATCCGCTTTTTAATCACATTGATTTCATGTGGGCAATTGATGCTAGGGAATTGTTGTACGACAGAGTGTTACAGTTAATGCGGTCTGTTGAAGACTAAGTAAAATGAATTAGAATGATCGAAGTTTGTACCCTACTTAGGAAAGTTAGTGAAGCTAATATTTATATTTTCTGGTTTTTTGCTATCATTAATAGATTTTTGCTATCGTTAATTTGTTTTATTTATTTCTAAAACTTCTCTTAAACATCCCAAAAAAGATGATTGAAACAATCACAAACTCGTTACTGTTGTTGGGAGGGAGTTGGGACTACAAAGGGGAAATGGCAACAATACAATACTATCCAGCTAAATCAGTGCCTATTGTTTAAATTGTAGCTTACTGCCAAACATCTATGGTCGAAAAGCAACCCACTGGAAAGGGCAGAAATTACTAATTTGGCGATAGCACCAGTGGTGGCGTCGACCATGGGAGCGTCGGTGGCTCAGGGGTTTAAGCACTAAACTTGCAATCAGCAGGTCCTGGGTTCGAATACCGCCATGTACCAATGTGTTTTTAAATTTTCGGTTTACATACATATTGTACGCTAATGTACACCCGATGTTCTTACGGTGAAGGAAGACATCGTGATGCAACCTGCATATATCTGAGAAGAAATTAAAAGATATGTGTGAAGTCAACCAACCCGCACTGAGCCGTCGTTGACTATGGCCTAGTCACCCCTAACATAGGGTAGGCTCCGAACCCCTCGGTGGGGACGTATACGTATACGATGAACCAGTGGTGGTACTTAATGTCAATATGTCTAAAACTTGTCGTGTCCTACTATTCCATATTATTACCATTTTAGATAACACAGTTTCAACGACGCTTGATACTTTAAGATTAATATGGAAACGAGTTCAACTAAGAAATATGGATGTTAAAGAAAAGCTCTCATCAAGTAGCATAAAAATATTTTCTTTTTTTACTCAAATTGCTGATTAAAATTCTTTTTATCAAATCTGAACTCAGTTGCTCGAGCATTAACGTAACAACGGTTCAGTTCCATTACAGGCTTAGTTAGATCCGTAAATCAGGAAATTACAAAGTCCATGTCGTTTCAATTTGAAAAAAATAATTCTCTAACTTATTTCTTAAAGACGTATTTTTTATACGAGAACAACATGAACACTGTTAAAATATTGATTAAAATTGTTTGAATTCTGAAACTTAAATGAATTTTTGATAGTTAAAGAATTTTTGTCACAATGAAAATGCATTTGCTTTTATTCTCAAAAATAATATAATGAAAAATATTTACAGTAAGATATGTAGTATTGTTGAGTAAAAGAATACAGGGCTATATTATTATAATACAGAACAAAGGCCATGTCTAAATATAAGTAGTTGATTGACGGTTATTTTAGTATTAAATTTGAAATTCATGACAAGAACCTGAAATAATTACGATCAGCTATTGAAGAATATTGTTCTCTTGCTAACAATATCTGAAACTAATTGGCGTGAGTTGAATATTAGACTAATTTAAAGACAACGATGCTATATTTCATTTACAAATTCAAAATGTAAACTAAATAATTATTAATTGTAGATAACGTTTTTAAAATATATGTGAAAACTAATATAAATATTTAGATAAGTATTTTTACTGAAGAAACTTTCTTAAAAAAATGATTCATTTAAAATTCTCCACTTTTTATCTGTCTGTTAAAAGCTCACATTTACGAGCTTTAAGTGAGCTTAAAATACACCGTAGCTCGGAAAAGCGCCGTCAGCGGCACGTTCACTGCGGCGGTCGTCATGCGAATATGCTAAAGTAATTAGCTGTCGGATATAAGCTCTCAAAAGCAAAGTACAAGAGCCTTTATGTTTTAGATATCTGCACGTAGTAGGTAAAATTAGGTCACGATATTGTGAATACTGTGTTGAAACCTTTAAGGTAAGCCTCCACTATCGTAGAACCTATATCAAAACAAGATGTCTTGAGATCCGTTCAAATCTTTATTGTAATAACTGCTATTGGCTATTTATAAAATAAGTCGTCAATACACATTTAGTATTGATAAGTACCACGTACGACAGTAAACTTACCAATTCCCTTTACTATGACAATTTATTGCAATGATATAAAATTATTTTTCTTTGTCTTTATCCATTTAATATTTTTTTTGTCTTTGATCTCATTACATTCTTAGAGTTTCTTTAAAACCATAAAGGAGTGAAGATAAACTAGAATTAGTTTTGCAAGTCTCTGTGCTTCTTGTTCTTACATCTTTGTTCCTAAGACAATTCATATAAGTCTTGTTTTATTAATTTTATGAAGACAATAGTTTAATATTATATTACAGATGTCTGCAATTTAATCTTAATAGTTTTTACCCGCGAGTTCGTCCGCGCGGTTTACTGCAAAAAACTTTCGCATTTATAATATTAGAGAGTATTGTAAATCACTGGAATTTTTTGAGTATTTTATTTTTCTCGAGTTTTGATTATTCTAATTTCTATTCTAAAAATATAATCAAAAAGGTTATGACTTTTACTTACTGATTACCTATACTTTACCGTTTTTATAACTATCGATAATTATACGAACTGTGTCAATTGCTTGATAGGATTTTCATTGTAGAACTAGTTAAAACTTTCCTTGAACTATTATTCCTTCATCTGGATAGAGTTTGACATAATTTCTCTTGGGAATCGTAAAATCATAGTTGACTGCATGTTGCAATATTGTTACGAAAACATACATATTGTGTGATGCTACTGAATGATGATGATACTATTGTGGTGATGGCAATAACAATGTTTACAATGGTGATAATGACGACATTTACCATGATAATCAATTATACAACAGTTCACTATACAAATTACTCTGGTATATTATAATTTATATTTTATAACTTTAACTAGTTTCTTTACACTTTCATGAATTTTTAACAAATTTAATTTCTATCTATGAAGTTAAATCAAACTTTACTTAGTTGGGATGTCGTATTTTAATCTAGTGTACTACTTTTGTACGAGCCTAACTTTACTACCAATGTGACGCAGGCCACATTAGGTGTTTTTGACTATTTATCACCTACCGGATTAACATATTTAAGAACCACTGAGATATAATTGTACAGTTGTATCTAAAACATGTTATTGTTTGCCTCTAGGTTATGCATGGAATTTCCAAACTGTGGTGCAAAACATAACGTGTGGGAATTAGTGAAGGTTGAACCGTACTGTTTGTAACAGTTTGCGTAGTCAGTAGAGTGTAGCGGCCTCGCTCACTAGCTATTCACGCGTCAACGCACTCAACGCATTGGGGATTAATATTGCCTATGCATATGTTGAAATATATTGGCTTTAATTTATAGGTAAAAATAACGTTCAGCTATTATGTTGTTGCAATGGTTTTTAAGTACTTCGCCCCCTTTAGACATTTTTAATGGTAGATGACGACAAATTTGCATGGTACAAATAAAGGGTAAAACAACGCTTTGATGGCATAATTTAACATCGAAGATATTAAAAATGATACTACTTACTGATACGTAATGGGGTAAGTTTAGAAATTTATTTGATTGTATATAATAATTAAAAGTATTAATAAAAAAAACCTCAAAAAGCTCAACCTATAGTTAGTCTTCAATATTGTATGCTAGTGTTATCAGTCTCGCAAAGCAAGTTTTAAAAAAGGAACAAAGTAAAACAATCTAAAAGAATATAAAGCGTGAAATTAACATAAAGGTAATTTAAGGTCGATACGTAGAGGGTAGAATAGATTGACGTAATTCAGTAAAGGTGGCATCGCCGAGTACTAGGATGCGCGAAAGGTCGACGCGTGACCTAATTAAGTTTGTGCCTTGTTTATGTATTCACCTGTATATTGTGAACTAAATTATATTAAATAACATGTAATTAGTACGTCATAGGGCGTTTAATAACTAGTTGTTTTTTTATCTATAAAAAGGTATACCAAAGACAGTTCGATTGATCATTCGACAAAATATGTAGGTTAAACTTTTAAATGGAGTTTTTTGTACACATTCGATGTTTAAAAGATATGACTTTCGAGCTGTTTCGGTTGTGTCTGGGATACATTTCCAAGTTAACGTTTACATTTTGTGAAAATGCGATTTATTCTTAAAATATAACTCTCTAATGGAATCTTTATGACATTAGGTTCATGTTCAACATTTCAAAAAAGTTTTTAATACTTTCTAGGTCAAACGATACAGTTATAACAAATTCAGAAACCGAAATTCAAAAGTATGAGGATGAATTTTTAATAGACAGTTGTAACTCGAGTCAACATATGTTGCGAAACGAGCCGGCTGGCAGACGACGATATGAAAAATTGCAGACATTTATCAGCCGCGGCGGCGCGTCGTGAGGTCGCATTCTGCGGTCGATTTACCGCTGACGGCGAATCTAATGTAGAACAAGATTTATACGCTACACACTATTACTTTGTTATTGTCCGATAACTATGGAACTATCGAGTCGAGTTTAGCGCTATTTTAGACAGGCACAACTTAACTGTTAACTGGAATTATAAATAACTACTAGGGGACCCGACAGACGTTGTCCTGTCTACACGTCTTTAATTTGAATAAATTAATATGAAGTTAATATTTGATGAAAATTGTGAATCTAAACCATTCCCAGATCCCCTTGAACACACACAAAAACATAAAACTTAATAAACCCATATTGGTACAGTCTATAGGAATTTTAGACACTTTAGATTAGAATAAAAATCTGACTCTCACTTGCACGTCATAGTTGGTTCAGTCGTTTCGGATACAGAAGATTACAATGAACAGATCCATATATACACGCATAGACATGCTTACATACCCGTCAGAAAACGTTACATTCCTGTCAGTCGGGTAATAAAATTCCCACGCGTTTTCGATGTAATTCCACAGCGACTCTGGGATGATATTTATTTAATATGCAAATCTTTTAGAAAAGATTTTCTTTGTGTAGGAAACAGCTATCTCGGCTCAAAGGCTAGCTTAATTATATTGTATTCATTTTATTATAAGACTTTCTATAGCCAAATTTGGATTATGAAGAATATTTCTTGTTATAAAGAACATCTTTGTCTATTATAATGGAAGTAATAAATAGTAATATCGTTTTTAAACATAGTAACAATGAATATAAACTGAAACGCGATAATAGAAAATATCATTAGAAACTTATAGGTTCTTATTTCGTGTCGTGATGGAATTTTCCAGTACAGATATTTCTTTATCTGTACTGCGTAAAAGAAAGCTGGGAAAACGTATATCCTTTATTCATGTTTCTTGAATATAGCTTGTTATTTCAATTTATTTCTTCCTAGAGACAAAATGCAATGCACACAAGCATTTCTTGTTATAAAATTCTCGATATATTTTATAGGATTCTCATAAAATTAGATTTTCATATTATTTAATTAAGAACAACACAACTAAGTTATTGTTTCGGAAGACGCAAAGATAAAGTTTTAAGGTTTGTTATATAATTCAATTTGTTTTTGAAACTTCTATAAATATTCAGGGAATTGAAATAATTTATTTCCGAATAATAATAATACAAAACATTACTTTTGTTCGTAATATTTATATTATAAGTATTATGTACAAAGAATGCCTACTCATAGTTAACTGAGATCTGCACGTAAACTCTTATTCAGATCACGTAAAAAAGAATTTATAAGAGACGTATGATTCTATTCGATAAATAATACTCCTGCGTGTTGCCTGTCAGATAAAAACTGATATAATGTCGTCACAAAAAATCTAATGGATCGTAAATTTCGTTGCGTTTCGTTGCGTCGTTGTTTGCTAGAACTATTATACTTTTAATGCACTAACACTGTTTCATTTTAAAAATGTTTAGAACAAAAGTTATAAAAGTCCCCAATCGTGACTGAATTTCAAAAACTGCGACGCCTGCAACTTTATAATAAGATTACAGTTGCCTTTGCACTGCGAAATTTCCAATTCAAATTTTAGCGTTGGTAAAAAAAAACTGGGGTATTTTAACGAAAATGTAGTAGATCTATTTTAAACGGCCGCCGACTAATAATATAACTAATCTAGAATTTTACAGGTTAT